>NC_064616.1:289647678-289961373 GCF_023898315.1 Schistocerca nitens | reverse complement strand
AGATAGATTATACAATGGTAAGACAGAGATTTAGGAACCAGGTTTTAAATTGTAAGTCATTTCCAGGGGCAGATGTGGACTCTGGCCACAATCTATCGGTTATGACCTGTAGATTAAAACTGAAAAAACTGCAAAAAGGTGGGAATTCAAGGAGATGGGACCTTGATAAACTGAATAACCAGAGGTTATTCAGAGTTTCAGGGAGAGCATAAGGGAACAATTGACAGGAATGAGGGAAAGAAATACACTAGAGGAAGAATGTGTAGCTTTGAGGAATGAAATAGTGAAGGCAGCAGAGGATCAAGTAAGTAAAAAGACGAGGGCTAGTAGAAAACCTTAGGTAACAGAAGATACATTGAATGTAATTGATGAAAGGAGAAAATATAAAAATAATGTAAATGAAGCAGGCAGAAAGGAATACAAGCATCGAAAAAATAAGATCGACAGGAAGTGCAAATTAGCTAAGCAGGCATGGCTAGAGGACAAATGTAAGGATGTAGAGCCTTATCTCACTACGGGTAAGATACATACTGCCTACAAGAACATTAAAGAAACCTTTGGAGAAAAGAGAACCACTTGTATGAATATCAAGAGCTCAGATGGAAACCCAGTTCTAAGCAAAGAAGGGTAAGCAGAAAACTGGAAGGAGTATATAGAGGGTCTATACAATGGCGATGTACATCAGGACAATATTATGGAAATGGAAGAGGCTGTAGATGAAGATGATATGGGAGTTATAATACTGTGTGAAGAGTTTGACAGAGCACTGAAAGACCATAGTCGAAACAAGGCCCTGGGAGTAGACAACATTCCATTAGAACTACTGACAGCCTTGGGAGAGCCAGTCCTGACAAAACTCTACCATCTGGTGAGCAAGATATATGAGACAGGCGAAATATCCTCAGACTTCAAGAAGAATATAATAATTCCAATCCCAAAGAAAGCAGGTGTTGACAGCTGTGAAAATTACCGAACTATCAGTTTAATAAGTCACGGCTGCAAAATACTAACGCGAATTCTTTACAGACGAATGGAAAAACTGGTAGAAGCCGACCTCGGGGAAGATCGGTTTGGATTCTGTATAAATATCGGAACACGAGAGGAAATACTGCCCCTATGACTTTTCTTAGAAACTAGATTAAGGAAAGGCAAACATATGTTGCTAGCATTTGTAGACTTAGAGAAAGCTTTTGACAATGTTGACTGGAATACTCTCTTTCATTTGCTGAAGGTGGCAATGGTAAAGTACAGGGAGCGAAAGGATATTTACAATTTGTACTGAAACCAGATGGCAGTTATAAGAGTCGAGGGACATGAAAGGGAAGCAGTGGTTGGGAAGGGAGTGAGACAGGGTTGTAGTCACTCCCCGATGTTATTCAATCTGTATACTGAGCAAGCACTGAAGGAATGAAAAGAAAAATTCGGAGTAGGTATTAAAATCCATTGAGAAGAAATAAAAATTTTGAGGTTCACCGATGACATTGTAATTAAGTCATAGACAGCAAAGGATTGGAAGAGCAGTTGAACAGTGTCTTGAAAGGAGGATATAAGATGAACATCAACAAACGCAAAACGAGGATAATGGAATGTAGTCAAATTAAATCGGGTGATGCTGAGGGAATTAGATTAGGAAATGAGACACTTAAAGTAGTAAAGGAGTTTTGCTATTTGGGGAGCAAAATAACTGATGATGGTCGAAGTAGAGAGGATATAAAATGTAGACTGGCAATGGCAAGGAAAGCGTTTCTGAAGAAGAGAAATTTGTTAACATCGGGTATAGATTTAAGTGTCAGGAAGTCATTTCTGAAAGTATTTGTATGGAGTGTAGCCATGTATGGAAGAGAAACATGGACGATAACTAGTTTGGACAAGAAGAGAATAGAAGCTTTCGAAATGTGGTGCTACAGAAGAATGCTGAAGATTAGATGGGTAGATCACATAACTAACGAGGAGGTATTGAATAGGATTGGGGAGCAGAGAAGTTTGTGGCACAACTTGACTAGAAGAAGGGATCAGTTGGTAGTACATATGTTGAGGCATCAAGGGATCATCAATTTAGTATTGGAGCGCAGTGTACAGGGTAAAAATCGTAGGGGGAGACCAAGAGATGAATACACTTAAGATTCAGAAGGATGTAGGTTGTGGTAGGTACTGGGAGATGAAGAAACTAGCACAGGATAGAGTAACATGGAGAGCTGCATCAGACCAGTCTCAGGACTGAAGACCACAACAACAACAAATATAAATATTAACATTAACATAAATATTAACATAAACATAATTAATGTTTTAATTTATTAATGAATGTTTGCAAAGTATGATGAAAAAGTAGTTAAACAAGATAAACAAAAGATAAAGAAAGCTATAGAACTAAAAGAAAAATTTAAACTTTGGAAAAAGCAACCTAGAACAGAATATGAGAAATATAAAAAAGGAAAACCTGTTATTAATGCTATTGAAAAAGTAAAAAAGTCTTGAAGGTTTAGGTGACAATGTTTTAAAAGCAATTGAAGATAATAGGGAAGTTAAAATACAAATGATTCCATATAATTATCATATAGCTGATTTTGAAGACTGATCACCAAATAACAAATTTATAGATTCGTCTGATGATATTCCTGGAAAATGTGAAACAGAAATTAATGATATATTTAATACATACGAAGAAGAAAATAAAAGTAAAAATATATATGAAAATGGAAGTAAGAATACAAATGAAACTAAAAATATAAATGTTAGAGAAAGAATTTTAAAGTATATTAATTGTAGTGAAGATAAAGTATTTGGTTTAAAATCGGTTTGTATGTTTAAATACGTTGGCATTTTACCTATAAAATTTAATGGTGATAAATTAAAAGTTAATGAAAAAACATATGAAGGTACAGATGGATTAATGAGACTTTTGACTGAAAAACAAATTACTATATATGATGTACATGAAAAGTTTAATGTTGTAGATTTATAAAATTATGCAGATATATTATTAATGTGTATATTGGGGTTATTCTGATACTAATCCAAATAAAACACGATCAAGTAAAGGTAATAAATATTTATCTTTAATAAAACCAATTGTTGATAATTATTTTCCAAACATAAGAAAACCAACTATAGATTCTTCAGATATTAGTTCTCCTGAAAATGTAAAATAGGTGAAGATTTGTTAAAAATATACAGATAGAGAATTGAATATATTTGCTTAAATAATGTTAGACAATTAATTGATAGATTAGCAGCTATTCATGCTGAAGAACTAGCTGGAAATAAAAATTATCGTAATGAAAAAGTTAGTATTACACAAATGTTAACAAATAAATTTAGTGATTTTATAAATGATAATCCAAAAGGAATTCCATATTTATTTAGGTTTTTAAATAATCTTCCACATACATTTCGAAAAGTTATAAATATGGGAAAATTAACAAATAACCAATTGAAATGCATTTCCCAGGCTATAATTATTATCGTCCAGGTACAAAATTCGAAGAGAGATCAGCCAATGGGGATAAATGTATAAATCCATTAGATCAAGCTTGTAAAAAACATGATATAGCTTACAGAGTTAATAGAGAATAAGAAAAAAGACATAAGACAAGAACTTCAATTAACTGCAAAAGATACAAAGTATGTAAATGGCGCTTCATTTGGTGAAAAACTTGCAGCAACATCAGTTAGAGGAATAATGTACAGAATAAGAAAATTAGGTATGGGAATTAATGTTAATATATATTAAAATGGTTGGGGAATATAAAAAATCTTTATAAATTTGTAAACAATACAAAAATATCTTTATAAATTTTTTATCTATATATAAATCTTTATTAAATTTGTAAGTATGTAAAATCTTTATTAAATTTTTACCTATGTAAATGTATAATTTTACAATTGATAATAGTTTGCTACCTAGTGGCTAAACTCAACCAAAATCAATGAAATTAAAGTTAAATATTGAACAATTAAATGCAATTGAACCATTTTTAACAGATGTAAAATAAAGGCAAAAATAAACGAAAGTCGCTCGAAATATACAAGTTACATTAGCTATTCCTGTTGTCAAAAATTTTTTTCAATATTTAGAAAAAAAGAAAGATGGTAAAGGATTAACACAACATGAAGGTGAATTTTTACCATTTTTATTAGCTGCATTACCATTTTTAGCAACAATTGGTCCATTAGCTGGTGGATCTGTAAACGCAATATTAAACAAAAAGATAAATAATGATGAATTAGAAAATCAAAAAAGACATAACTTAGAAATGAAAAAAGAACTGGTCATGGAAAACAACAAATTTTCAAAAAATAATTGTTAAATATAAATTAAGTAATTTTGATATAGAAAAACTTTCTCAACATTCAAAATTTAAGCACTTTCATGGCGTATACATGACTGATAAATTAGTAAATAAACCATTAAAAATTCAATACAGTATAATAAATTTAGATACATCTCATTATTCTGGTACTCATTGGATTTGCTATTATAAAAATAATTACAAAAATTTTGTTTTTGATTCATTTGGTGATAATATACAAAAAATTAGTTAACAACTTAGGAAAAATGATCTGCATTACAATACAGAAAGAATACAAAATTTTGATGAAGTAATTTATCTCTATTTGTTTTCCAATTCGTATGTGAGTATTATAATTTTAATGATATGTCAGATTTAATAAATGGACCATTTTGGAAATAAGATATTTTTGAATTAACAAAATGAACGAGTACTTAATAAACCTCCATTCAATTTAGAAAACACTGAAAACATTTAAAACATTAGTAAACAACACCAATTATAAAGAGATCGAAAGATAACTAATGCATTTAAACAATTTCAAAAAGAATTTAATTTTATTTTAAAAGTAATTAAAAGTTTCATTGGTTTTAAAACTAGAAGACAAGTTACTGTAAATAATCAAATTGATGAAAATGATGTAGTTACAAAAATATACTTAGAAAATGAATATGCTACAAAACCAGAATACACAACGAATTTAACACAATTTAATAATTATTTTACCGAAAAAGAAGTAGATAAACTTATCCAGATAATTTCTCAAAAGCAGATTTAACTCCATTCCTAAATAAGTTGAGTAATCTTACAGACAAAGTCCCTGACAAACAAATAATTGAATTTACTTTTATAACAGGTTGTGAACAAAAAATGCACAGTTTCGAATATGATTTCATACTTAAAAGGATTATTTTTGTTGGTAAAAATATAAACAGAGATTTAAGCTTTGATGATTTTGATATTACAGTAAGTGTAAATGAGTACCTATATCAAATAAACAATATAAATCAATCAATAATGGTACACATTTCAAATGTTGTTACTGTAAAATTGAGAGTTACAGTTAAACTGTTCCTGTAGATAAAAATATAATAGTATTTCGTGAAATAAGTTAAAATACCATAAAATTTTTTAGATATAAATGAATAATCAAAATACATATTTAGTGCTTAAAGAACATCATAGAGTTGAAACTAAAAATCGAATAATCGAATTGAAGGTATCTTTACGATTTGTAATCTAAAAAGAGTATATTTGGTAAGAAAGTTTTGTAGATGGTTATGGTTTATATAATATTCGTGAAAATATCATTAATGAATTACACACAACAATTAGATAAAATTCTAAAAGAAGAAATGTTGTTTCTTTAAATATAGATGATTTATGGCAAGCTGATCTAGATGAAATGGATTCAGGCAATTTAAAAGGAATTTCAAAAATAAATTAAAGTTATAAATATTTATTAGCAATAACTGATGTTTTTCCAAAATTTGCATTTGCTGTTCCTATTAAAGATAAAAAAGCTAAAAATATAGTTGATGCTTTTCAAAAAAATTTAATTGTTAGAGAACCAAATAATTTACAAACAGTTATTGCAAATGAATTTTATAACAAAGATTTTCAAATATTGATGAAAAAATTTAACATTAACCATTATTAAACTTTTTCGGAAGTAAAAGTATCTGTTGCTGAACATTTGAACAGAACACTTAAAGAAAAATGTGGAAGAAATTTGCTTTACAGGAAAATTATATATTATTATATTTAGTTAAATTCTAAGTGATGAAACAATAATACAAAACATTCTACAATAAAATTGAAACCAACAGGAGAAAATGAAAAAAAATTATAAGTAAGTAATATTGTATGTGATGAAGAACCTAAATTAAACAATTGATTATGTTAGATAAGTAAAAAATCTTTTTGAAAAAGGTTACACAGTTAATTGGTAAACAGAAATTTTTCAAATTGAAAATGTTATTTATTCTGATCCCATTACACATAAATTTAAAGATATAAAATGAAATTTTTATCAACAAGAAATACAGAAAACAAATAATCCATATGTATTTTTGGTTGTAAATGTTTTAAGAAAGGAAAATAATTACGTTAACGTTAACAAGTTAGGTTTTGATAAGTCTGATAACAGTTGGATAAATGAAGATGCAGTAATTTTACAAAGAAATAGTTTACTATTTACTTTAACAATCAATCAGTTTTCAAACAAATAATTTTTATTTACAAAATTTTTTCACTATTAAGTTTAACAATCCAATACGTTGTAAATAAGTATCAACTATTTTCATCAAATTTTATATCCGAATGTTTTGTAAGTAATTATTTCATCTTTTACTTTAATACTTTTATGTTTCATTTTAGTTTATCCACTTTACTTGTAATTCTTTCATTATTGATTTTAATTCTATCATCTTTTATTTTAATTATTACATCCTTTTCTTTATTCAGTAGTTTTACTTTTTTATTCAATCTTTGTAGTTTTTGTATACAATAAGCTTTGCGTTTTATATGATCTTTGTAAAATGTTACTTGATCTTTGTAAAAAGTTTCCATTCTATATCGAAAAATTTTTTATGTAAAATTTTTAAATATACAAAAATTGATTAATTTTATATAGAAATTATTTTAGTAATTAAATAACTTATAAATACCATATGATTACTTATCTGTTATATTTTCAAATCTTTTATTATCATGAGGACTTAGTGTTTTCTTGTTTACTTGAAATACTTATATTTAATGTTTTTCTTTTTAATTAAACTAATTTTCCTGAAATGATCAATGTTGTTGAACAAACAATCTTTATAATCTCAAAAAATTATTTTGTTTTCAACAACACATTTCTTAATTCCCTTAGATTTTTCTATATTGTCACAACAGCATACAGTTTTGCTATAAAACTACAAAATTTTTCAATTATTTTTTCATTTTTCCAACAACGTTTATGTCTTTTTGAGAAATATTATATATTTTATCTGTTGAATAATCACTTGTATCAAAGTAATCAATCACTGATTTCATAGAAATCTTCGGTTTCAATATTATAAATATAACTATATGTATCTTGAAAACATAATTCAATAATTTCTCCATTTATAGGTTTCATAACTCTATAGTTAAAATCATACATTTATTCTTTACATAAATCAACTATAATTAATCCGACGTAACTATGTTAATCAAATTTTATTTTAGTTTTATTCATATGAATAGCAGTAAGATTTTCATTAAATGTAGTTCTACATTTAATATTTGGTTTAGCTACAAGTTTAACCCATATTTTACCATTTGAAACTATTTTCATATCTTGTGTATTTCTTATATTCTCCATTGTTTTACCAAATACAGAATTATTCATTACTTTGTGGAAATGATCTTCAAAATTATCTATAGCTTTTGTTCTTAACTAAGTGTTTAAATCTATAAACTCTTTTAACCAATTAGTCTGTTTAAATTTTAAAACTTTATGTATTTCAGCAAGTTGCTTTCCTAAAGATCATTATTGTTTACGTTTACTATTATGTACTACATAATAATGTTATTTATCTAAAGTAGGTATTAATTTACTTTCATTTGTACCTTGATCAAGTTATGATTCAGGAGCTAATGGTAATTGTTTCTGTAAACCACTTAATTCTTTTGTATATTCAAATCTACTTCAAATATCTAACCGCTTTCACAATTGTTTGCGATTTCATTTATTTTTGTACAATTAAAATTATTTGGTACATCGCATTAAAATCGACCCTATGGTATATATTGGTTCATAACCTAACAATATAAATATTTTGCATCTACATATGTTATAATTTGATATTTCTTTATTATTAATTTTTTTAAAATAATTATTATTTGCTTTTATATATCTTTTACATCATAGGGAAATTCCTCCTCTTATTCCTTTTTCAACCATGAAAAGCATTTGTTGTTGTTGTGGTCTTCAGTTCTGACACTGGTTTGATGCAGCTCTCCATGCTACTCTATCCAGTGCAAGCTTCTTCATCTCCCAGTACCTAGTACAACCTACATCCTACTCAATCTGCTTAGTGTATTCATCTCTTGGTCTCTCACTACGATGTTTACCCTCCCCGCCGCTTTCCAATACCAAATTGGTGATACCTTGATGCATGAGAACATGTCCTATTAACTGATCCCTTCTGCTAGTCAAGTTGTGTCACAAACTCATCTTCTCCCCATTTCTATTCAATACCTCCTCATTAGTTATGTGTTCTACCCATGTAATTTTCAACATTCTTCTGTAGGACCATATTTCGAAAGCTTCTATTCTCTTCTTGTCCGAACTATTTATCGTGTATGTTTCACTTCCATACATGGCTACACTCCATACAACTTCCTGACACTTAAATCTATACTCGATGTTAACAAATTTCTATTCTTCAGAAACGCATTCTTTGCCATTGCCAGTCTACATTTTATATCCTCCTACATCGAGCATCATCAGTTATTTTGCCCATCAAATATAAAAACTCCTTTACTACTTTAAGTGTCTCCCTAAGCTAATTCCCTCAGCATCATCAAGTTAAATCGACTACATTCCATTATAAATGGTTTGCTTTTGTTGATGTTCATCTTATATCCTCCTATCAAGACTCTGTACATTCCATTCACCTGCTCTTCCAAGTCCTTTGCTGTCTCTGACAGAAATACAATGTCATCAGGAAAGCTTAATGTTTTTATTTCTTCTCCATGCATTTTACATCTACATCTACATCTACATTTATACTCCGCAAGCCACCCAACGGTGTGTGGCGGGAGGCACTTTATGTGCCACTGTCATTACCTCCCTTTTCTGTTCCAGTCGCGTACGGTTCGCGGAAAGAACGACTGCCAGAAAGCCTCCGTGCGCGCTCGAATCTCTCTAATTTTACATTCGTGATCTCCTCGGGAGATATAAGTAGGAGGAAGCAATATATTCGATACCTCATCCAGAAATGCACCCTCTCGTAACCTGGACAACAAGCTACACCGCGATACAGAGCGCCTCGCTTGCAGAGTCTGCCACTTGAGTTTATTAAATATCTCCGTAATGCTATCACGGTTACCAAATAACCCTGTGACGAAACGCGCTGCTCTTCTTTGGATCTTCTCTATCTCCTCCGTCAACCTGATCTGGTACCTACTGCGAATTTTTCTTTTGTTTCCTTTACTGCTTCCTCAATATACACGTTGAATAACATCGGGGAGAGGCTACAACCCTGTCTCCCTTCCTTTCCCTACCACTGTGCCCATTCATTACTCTCGAATCTTGTAACTGCCATCTGGTTTCTGTACAAATTGTAAATAGACTTTTGCTCTTTGTATTTTACCCTGCCACCTTCAGAATTTGAAAGAGAGTATTTCTGTCAACATTGTCAAAAGCTGTCTCTAAGTCTACAAATGCTAGAAACGTAGGTTTGCCTATTCTTAATCTAGCTTCTAAGAAAAGTCGTAGGGTCAGTATTGCCTCACGTGTTCCAATATATCTACGGAATCCAAACTGATCTCCCCCGAGGTCAGCTTCCATTCATCTGTAAAGAATTCGCGTTAGTATTTTGCATCTGTGATTTATTAAACTGATAGTTCAGTAATTTTCACAACTGTCAATACCTGCTTTCTTTGGGATTGGAAATATTGTATTCTTCTTGAAGTCTGAGGGTATTTCGTCTCACTCATACATTTGCTCACCAGGTGGTAGAGTTTTGTCAGAACTGGCTCTCCCAAGGGTGTCAGTAGTTCTAATGGACTGTTGTCTACTCCCAGGGCCTTGTTTCGACTTACATGTTTCAGTGCTCTGTCAAACTCTTCACGCAGTTTCGTATCTCCCATTTCATCTTCATCTACAGCCTCATTCATTTCCATAAAATTATTCTCAAGCACCTCGCCCTTGTATAGACCCTCTATATAGTCCTTCCATCTTTCTGCTTTCCCTTCTTTGCTTAGAACTGGGTTTCCATCTGAGCTCTTGATATTCATACAAGTGGTTCTGTTTTCTCCAAAGGTCTCTTTAATATTCTTGTAGGCAGTATGTATCTTACCCCTAGCGAGATAAGCCTCTACATCTTTACATTTGTCCTCTAGCCATGCCTGCTTAGCTATTTTGCACTTCCTGTCAATCTCATTTCTGAGATGCTTGTATTCCTTTTTGCCTGCTTCATTTACATTATTTTTATATTTTCTCCTTTCATCAATTAAATTCAATATTTCTTCTGTCACCCAAGGTTTTGTACTAGCCCTAGTCTTGTTACCTACTGGATCCTCTGCTGCCTTCACTACTTAATCCTTCAACACTACACATTCTCCCACTATTGTATTTCTTTCCCCCATTCTTGTCAATTGTTCCATTATTCTCTCCCTGAAACTCTGTAAAACCTGTGCTTTGGTCAGTTTACCAAGGTCCCATCTCCTTAAATTCCCACCTTTTTGCAGTTTCCATGATCATATCATAATTCAAGTTTTTGTTCAGTAAATTTTAACATTGCATCCCAAGTTAAACTGGGTGATGTATAATACTTAGAAGGATCCAGATTATATGTTTGTATACATATTTTTCCAAATTTTCAAATACCTCACTTAATAATAGTACATCAATTTTTAGACACAAACCGTGATGTTCACCAAGATTTTTTATATTTAATATTTCCCTAACTAATTTTGCATTTTCGTAATTTTCATCAGTTATGTTACAATCGTTTAAATTATTGTAAAATTTTTCTTTTGTTGTTAATTTTGTTACTTCAAATTTTTTCAAGAATCCATTTAATCATATGTATAAACACCTTTTCTAATCACTAAATTAAATAATTCTGGAGAAAAATATTTCTTAATATTTTTAATTGATTTTTCTTTAAATTTGTTGAAAGGTTATCAAGTAAAGAGCCATTAATTTAAATGTATCAACAAATCTCATTTTCAAATTTTTTGTATATTTACCAAAACTAATAAATTTATTTCATTGTTTGTTATTATTTCTGTTTCTCTATTACAAAAAGATGGTACTAAATCAAGTTGTTTTAGTTTTAAACTACAATTATTGCATAATGGAGCAATATATTTTCCAGATAGATGATCATGACCAACTTTATTTATAATTACATTTCCACAGTGTACAAACTTTAGAATTATAGTGTATTTTGTTTCCTTCAAATGTAAATAGTTTCATTTCTTCAATTTCAGAATAAACATTTCTAATTTCTTCAACTTCTTGTTTTATACATTAAATTAATTTTTTATGTCAATTTGGTCTTCTATTATCAACAGGATTTTTATAACTTCAACAAATGCATTTAATATAATGCTAAAATCCACTTGCTTCATGTTTTTTATATATCATTGTAAGTGGTTTTTCAAGATTAGGTTCACAATTATCATTATTTATAAGTAAAATTTCAAAGTCAGAATAAATAACAAATGGAACTAATTGAGTTTATTGATAATTTTAAAAAATGCACATTCTTCTGTATTTGGCTTTTCAACTATAAATGGTTTTTTAGTTAAACTGTTTGGTGTATGATTATCTAATTTTTCTTTACTATTAATATGTAGTAAAGTCAAATCACAAATAAATTTTTCTGTTTCATGTTTGGTGATTTGACGTGTTACTAGACTACACAAATTTTTATATAACAATAGTGTGAATTATTATCTTCCTTGAAGCAAAGTAAATTTAAATGTTTTTCCATTTTAGTTTATGTAATTTTTAATGGATACACTTGATATTTCTCATAATCATCATCAAATGAATTAACAGTAATAGATACATTAATTATACTTTCTGTTTTTGAAAGATGATCAACTAATACAGGAAATTCAAAATTTTCAAGTATTATATCAAGATCAAGACCAACATTTTTTATATTTTGTTATTCTTTTAGCATCTTTCTCTACAGGAAACGAAGCTGATTTTATGGCCCATATAAAACTCTCTTCATCATTATTTTTTTACATTAATAAAAGTTTTTTGTTACATATTGTTTTAAGTAAATCAGTATAAGAAGGTCCTTTTAGTGGAATATATTTATTAACTGCTAGCTGTAAGGAAATAATTCTATTTAATGACCATCCTGATCCTTAAGCTTGAAAATTAGATATTTTTTTCTAAAATATCTCTTTGCTTTGTTGAAAATTTCCTTTTTCTGTTAAAATAGTATTGTTTCGTGTTTGTTGTCCAAATTCGTGAACATTTTCATTTGTCATTTGTTAGTAGTTTATATTCACAATATAAATTTAAATTTGTCATTAAACAATGATATACTTTCAAATAGTTTTTAACAATTTTAATAATTTTGGTTTTACATCAGTTAAGACAATATTAGGCTCAGGTATATCTATACTATTTTCAAAATTTATAGTTTGTAATCTGTTTTCAAATGGTTTTTCAACTAAATAATTTTTATTTCTATTTCCATCTCTTGGTTCCAGTTTTACAAATATATTAGTAATATATCCTTTTTAACTGTTTTCTTCTTTAGTTAGAAAAACTTATAAATATCATAATACGTAAATTTTTCCTAAAATTAACACTTACTGCAGACATATTACTTTTAACAATAATTTTATGATTTTACATACTTCAGGACATAAATTTAAACAAAATTTGAACAATTTTCACTTACTTCATTTACTTAATTTTGGTGATTTTCACTTACTTTAATGACAACTGTAGCAGTCTTGGAACTGCATTCACATGTATAATTTTTAACAATACTTGTATTATTTTCATTTACTTCAGATATATAATTTCTAACAATATTTGGAAGATTTCTAACAATAATTGAACTATTACTAATAATAAATGTAATTAATTCAGCTTTATGTAAATTTGAATATTGTTGTAAATTATTTATTTCACAAAATTCACGAAGTTTAGCAACAGTAAATTGTTCTAGTTGTTGTCCATCAATGTACCTTTCTATTTTGCTCTTTAATTTTTTACAAAAAAAATTATTAGATTTGAAAAAAAACATTTTTTGATAAAACGATAATTATGTAATAAATGGATAATGATTAATATTTAATAGAAAATTAATGAAAAAGAATTATTTTATTACTTAGTTCAATAATTAATTTTTAAACATTGGTTATAATCATAATTAAAAATAAAGAGAATTAGTTTCCTATATAATTTTACAATCATTTAATTTAATAATCAATTAGTTTATTATTTAGTTTAACAATCAATTACTTTTAATTTATTTATTTGTTTAACCATAAGGAATAATTAATTAATAAATAATAAATCATACAGTTAAAGCTTTCTTACTCTTAATATATTCTAATGTATATTTTTTACCTTTATTATTTTGTTTATCTTTATGTGAAGGATTTATGTAAAAACAATTTAAATCTTTAATTTCTTGACAACTTTTACATTTCTTTGTAGATGTAGTTGTTTCTTCAGATAGAATGACTTCGTTATTTATTGTAGATTTAGATATTTCTCCATTATCCATTGTTAATAATATAATTTGTATCTTCATCACTTGGATTTCGTCGTAAATGTTCATTGAAATAATATTTAGCAATACTTTTCCCACATACACAAGGAATTAGATTTTTATTGTCAATTTGTACATGATATTTATTTATATAAGGTCTACATATAGTTCTATAACCATTTTTGTATATTTTTGTGAAGTAAAATTATCAATTGATTTCTCTGTATTACAATATTTACAAAATTTTGTTTTCACAGTAGATTCTTGTTGAACTTATCCATTTATATATAAAAAAATTTATTACATTTGTGATTAAGAAAATATTTTAAATTTTCACAATTTAATATTTAATCAATTATAATCATTATAATATGGTGGGTGACCAAAAAATAATTATTTCAATTTTTTTCTTGCGCCAATTTTTTAATAATAGTTCTATAAAGTGGACAATTTTCTTTTTTGGTTACCATTTATCAATACATTCTTTATGAAAATTTGGTTCCAACTTGTTTTAACAAATTGATGACTATTTTCATCATGTAACAAATAGGACAATCAACATCTTTTTCACATACCTCAATTAGTTCTTAAGTTTCTTCTAATTTAGTTTGCATTTCGTTTAGGTTCCCCATTTATAAGAAATAATTTTTTTTAAATTCATAAAAAAATGAAAGATAATAATTTTCAGCTAATCATTTAACTAGCTTTGTTAGACATTAATCAATCTATCATCATAAACATATGAAAACAGGACAAATAACGGATGGAACGTTTTAAGTATACTCATAATTGTTGAATTTTATGTATTAACCTTTCTCTGGTAATTCTACTTTTGCTGGCTTACTAACTGAACTATTACTTATGTGATTTTTTAAGTTCTCTTTATTATTAAAATATTTAAATACATACGTCAAATAAATTTCGATTCCTTATGCTATAGGATTTGACGAATAACAAGTCTAAATAAATCTTTTATCGAACAATAATGTGGAAAATTTCCTTCTACAACATATAATAAAGTAATATGTCTTCTATGTTCTTTTTTAAACTGTCTTGTATATAATGCCTAAAGCCTATTATACTGGTCAAACAGAACATGCCTTTTCAATTCGCTATAAAGAACAATTTTTGAGGAAAAACGTTTTGTGTGCCCCTCATTCTTCTTTTTCAGATCACCTGTTATCACAGGGCACTCTCCTAAAGGGGTTGAGAAGTTGGAAATTTTGGATACTGAAAAAAGGGTGTAAACTTGATATTTTGGTGGAGCTGGAAATTTTCAAGCATTTACTTTCGATTGACGGACTATTTCTCAACGAGCAGGTGCAGTTTCGTGGAAGAAGTTAGTTGAATGGTATAAAGCCACTGCTTGACAAGATCTAACACTTTGACATACCAACTGCTTCTTGTAGATTCAGAGATACCTTTTCCTTCTACTTTTTACTGCTCATATACATAAATTAAAAAAAACTTTTTTGGTTTTTATAACATATCTATTATAGAAGGCAGTAATGGCATTTAATGGATTATTTCGTATATATCTTCTTTATGGATTTTTTCTGGAGTTTTTGTACTACAGCCAGTCATTCATTGTACACTACTGGAAATGGAAAAAAGAACACATTGACACCGGTGTGTCAGACCCACCATACTTGCTCCGGACACTGCGAGAGGGCTGTACAAGCAATGATCACACGCACGGCACAGCGGACACACCAGGAACCGCGGTGTTGGCCGTCGAATGGCGCTAGCTGCGCAGCATTTGTGCACCGCCGCCGTCAGTGTCAGCCAGTTTGCCGTGGCATACGGAGCTCCATCGCAGTCTTTAACACTGGTAGCATGCCGCGACAGCGTGGACGTGAACCGTATGTGCAGTTGACGGACTTTGAGCGAGGGCGTATAGTGGGCATGCGGGAGGCCGGGTGGACGTACCGCCGAATTGCTCAACACGTGGGGCGTGAGGTCTCCACAGTACATCGATGTTGTCGCCAGTGGTCGGCGGAAGGTGCACGTGCCCGTCGACCTGGGACCGGACCGCAGCGACGCACGGATGCACGCCAAGACCGTAGGATCCTACGCAGTGCCGTAGGGGACCGCACCGCCACTTCCCAGCAAATTAGGGACACTGTTGCTCCTGGGGTATCGGCGAGGACCATTCGCAACCGTCTCCATGAAGCTGGGCTACGGTCCCGCACACCGTTAGGCCGTCTTCCGCTCACGCCCCAACATCGTGCAGCCCGCCTCCAGTGGTGTCGCGACAGGCGTGAATGGAGGGACGAATGGAGACGTGTCGTCTTCAGCGATGAGAGTCGCTTCTGCCTTGGTGCCAATGATGGTTGTATGCGTGTTTGGCGCCGTGTAGGTGAGCGCCACAATCAGGACTGCATACGACCGAGGCACACAGGGCCAACACCCGGCATCATGGTGTGGGGAGCGATCTCCTACACTGGCCGTACACCACTGGTGATCGTCGAGGGGACACTGAATAGTGCACGGTACATCCAAACCGTCATCGAACCCATCGTTCTACCATTCCTAGACCGGCAAGGGAACTTGCTGTTCCAACAGGACAATGCACGTCCGCATGTATCCCGTGCCACCCAACGTGCTCTAGAAGGTGTAAGTCAACTACCCTGGCCAGCAAGATCTCCGGATCTGTCCCCCATTGAGCATGTTTGGGACTGGATGAAGCGTCGTCTCACGCGGTCTGCACGTCCAGCACGAACGCTGGTCCAACTGAGGCGCCAGGTGGAAATGGCATGGCAAGCCGTTCCACAGGACTACATCCAGCATCTCTACGATCGTCTCCATGGGAGAACAGCAGCCTGCATTGCTGCGAAAGGTGGATATACACTGTATTAGTGCCGACATTGTGCATGCTCTGTTGCCTGTGTCTATGTGCCTGTGGTTCTGTCAGTGTGATCATGTGATGTATCTGACCCCAGGAATGTGTCAATAAAGTTTCCCCTTCCTGGGACAATGAATTCACGGTGTTCTTATTTCGATTTCCAGGAGTGTATTTTATATCATGCAGTTTCCCACTATTGTAATTACTTCATGTAAACCATTCAGGTATTTGTTTATTTCTCCTCTCTGCGGTTACAAGAGATGTTTACAAAATAGCTTGTTTTATCAATTAGCCAAAAGATGGTGGTAATGGCTTGAAGTTGACGAAAGCAGAAGTCACATGATGTTTCAGTTTTGTATTGACTGTAGCAAAGGACACATGGCTGCTCCTAGTGGCTTTCACCTCTGTTACATTTCATTTTAATTCTGACTATCTGGCGCTGTCAGGTACGACCGGACCTGATGTATTTGTTGGTATGTTATGCTGTAACATTTAGTACAATTTTGTCCGAAGAAGGTGTCCCTTGTGACACTGAAACCTAGGTTACAATTTAATTATGTTCATCAGTGAGGGCTGTGCTTTTCAAAATTTTGATGGTAAAAAATCAACACTTAGTGGTGAAGCATATGAAGGAAGAAATGTATTAATGCACCTTTTAACTAAAAACAGATTACTAAAGATGATATGAATAAAAAACTTGGTGCTGTTGAATTATCAAATTGTGGGGATTATTATACCATTCAAGTGAATTATATTTTCATACTAACCCACATAAAAAATTACCAATACATTTAGATCAACATCAACTTTAGCTGAATAAATTGATAAAAGATTAAAAAGTAAAGAAATATTAATCGAATGCTTGTGTATGAATGATAATCATCATTAATCGATAGATTACCGGCATTTCATGGCACCAAACTATTTGAAATAAAATTATTATAATGGATAAATTGGAATAACTACACTTTTAACAGGTAACTTTAAAGATTTTATTATTAATAATACGATAGCTCTCTTACTTTAACTAGATTTTTCATCAATTTTCGTCACACATTTTGAAAGTCTAAAAAATGGAAAAGGATAGTTTAATACTTTAATTAACTTTGCAATACAGCTTCCTGGTTATAATTATTACGGTCCAGGAATAAAATTAGAAAAAAGGGTTTAGTTATAGGTGATAAATAAATAAACACGTTAGATGTAGCTACATAAGCAATGGAAAAGAAGGGTACAAGATTAGTTACTTCTCATCAGGTTGGTATCCACTGAATTTATTTTACTAGACAGATAATCCAAAAATTTTTTTCGATCATTCGGTGGAAATATACCAAAAGAATTAATTAATTATGTGGAAAACTTATTTATTTGATTAGAAAACTTTAAGGAACTCAAGTGTGATCATTTGTGTTTATATTACAAATATTGTCAGTTGATTACAAATTTCATGATTATTTAAATTCGAGAAATAGAAATTTTTGGAATAAACTAAAAACGAAATATTTATAATTATAATAATCTTAGAATAAAAAACTAATACAAAAAGTAATAAACATGAATCAAGAGAAATAGTGTAAAAAAATACATAAATTAGACTCAAAATATAATTCAAAATAAATTAACATGAATTGAGAAGTATTGAATGAAAAATTAATACTGAAGTATGATGAAATATTTAGACAAGAGTTAGAAAAATAAAAAATGAAATAGATACAAAAAGAGAAAATTTAATTAAATGTAAGTGAAAAATACTATTAATAAAAATTTTAGAATGAATTAGAAATACAATCAAATTTAATACAAAGAATAATAAACACTAAACAGAAAAAGTAAAAAATGAAAGAGTCAAAAATAGAAAATGATACTAAGAAAACACAGAATCAATTAGGTAAATTTTTTCAAATTAGTTAGAATTTTATTTCTTTTCAAAATAGTGAGTGAACCACTTTGTGGTAACGATGTTGTTATGCAACAAAATTTAGAAAAGGAATTATAAAACCTTCTAACTGAATATATGAGTATTCTTACACAATGTAATAGCTAGGTTACTAACCTACATATGGAAAAGAATTAAAAATATTATAACAGGTTTAATCAAAAATATACAGCTAATCATAAAAATATAAACTCTGGAAAATTTTAAGGCAAAGATCACCAAGAAATTTATGAACTTATAACTTTGAAGTATTCTATAATAAGAAATTTTTAGAATTTGTTAAAAATTATATTATTAACAACTAATCAGCTTTTACTGGATTGAAAACATCCATTGTTGAAAGGTTTAATAGCACATTAAAAGAAAACGTTGAGAGAATTTAACTTACATAGAAGTTAACATAGGATTGATTTAGTTTCTTAATTAATGATAATATAACCATACAAAACATTCAATGATAAAAATGAAGCCAAAAGTTGTAAGCAAAGAAAATGTTAAAATTTTATTGCAAACTGTTTATAAAAAATTGTGATGTTACTAAGCCTAAACACAAGTAGATGATCAAGTAAGAATAAGGAAAAATGGGAGGAATGAAATTTTCTCAATAAATGTGACACTGAGTTCCATCAAATAATTTTTTGAAAGCCTATGATTCATTTCGGGAACTTAAACGAGTAACACAATTTAAAATGGTTTTTGATATCCACATAATTTCATTACGAATTATTCTATTTATGTTATAAATGTGATGAACAAAAAATGGTATAACAAAACAAAAATATATATGAAATTATGTGTTAACTTTTATAATTTTTTATGAAAAATTGAGTCTGAATTACGGTATTCACAACTGAATATTAACTGCAATTTTTGATTTTTATGTCTTTCAATAAGAATCCATTTCTTCATTTTCAGAAAATGATAAAAATTTCCGTTCTGTATGCATTGTCTTGAAATCATTTTTGAAAATTTTTGAATAAATCTTGATAAATATATATATTCCTTCAGTTTACATTATCTTCAAATTCTCGTACAAGAGTTTTTGATATTTTTTTATATTTAGAAATACAAGATCAGATTTTATACCTTTAAATTATTTAATAAAGTTTTCTGATAAATCTTGACTCAAAGAAGTACAAAACTGATCTACGTTATATTTAAATTCCTAAATAAAATCTTATGACAATTATTTTGTGATACATAAATACAAGTTACTTTAGCTTTAAACTTTCTTATAAACATTTCAAATAATTTACAGGGAAAACAAATAACAGCCCATTCAAAAGAATTTTAATAGGATCACCAACAGAAATTTTATATCTTTCTTTTCTAAAAAAAATTATATAATTCTATTAATTCTAAATTTATATATATATATATATATATATATATATATATATATATATATATATATATAAGATAGTTGTCAAAAATTATTTTAAAATCATTATTATTATTAACGATTTTTTCAAAAGATTAGATTTAGTGAGTTAAGAATATTCTTTGATTATTAATATTTGTGCTCCAGAGTTTAATTCATTAATTTTTTGTTTCTTTTTTAATTATCCAAAAAATTTCATTAATAACATGCACAAATTTAATCTCCAAAAATTTAATTATTTTTAAAATATAGGTCCATTTCCTTCAGTTAAAAACTGATGATTAACTGATTCTCATTCATTTTCATATTCAGTTATAGTTTATGATTTTTACTCGTTTTTATATTTGCCTAAAATATATTTTTTTCTTTTTATTTATTTTTGTTTCCGATATTCATTTTTTATGTTATTTTGATTGAAAATAATGATGTGCTTAAAACTTATTTGGAATTCAGTTGATTGTAGGTAGACCATGGGGCTGCACACAAAATATGTGCTCGTAGCCCCATTTCCTGTATACTGTGGATATCCACAGATATGGTGAGCAGGAGAGAGGGAGAGAGAGAGAGAGAGAGATAGACAGACAGGCAGGCAGATAGAGACTGGTACTCACATTCACATAAACCCAGATTTATCTGGCCAAAATCTGGAATGCCAAGTTGCCTCACTAGCTCACTAAATCCTCAAGGGCAATGGGTACTGTTGATCAACAGGGATTACAGTATACTCCCATCTGCAACAGAAGAAGAAAAAGCAGAATTACTCATCACACACACACACACACACACACACACACACACACACACACACACACACACACACACACACACACACATAATAACATGGATAGAAATTGTCCTCAAATGCCTATGTCAACATTGTCAGAGGCCAATCTTCGCACGTTATTAGCGATAATGTCGTCATCAGAAGCTGCAGTAATTTGTCTCTGTAGGTACGAAAAAAGAAAGAAAAGATGGGGGCAATAGGAACAGGAACGCAGGCAATGCTGTGATGATTACTGCTGAGAAGCAATGGATAATTCCTCCAGCCTATCTACTCATTACAAGATGAAAGCAGTGCTAGAATGGTTACTATTAAGAAGTACCAAAATGTCGCTTAAGCTAGTCTACTCAATAAGTGGTGGGGTAGATACAGAGATGCATGGGAGAGTTGCTTTCATGAGTCTGCTCACTGAGGAGAATGAGGGAAGTGACTCTTGTTGGTGATCAGACCACCGTCCTCACTGAAATGTCCCTTTCTATAGGAGAGAGCACATATTCCAGCTGATGAAAAACGATAATTCTCATCACTACCTAGACATTTTCATTCCTGCACCTTCTGCAGGAACCTCTGATCATAAGAATAGTGCTGCAGTCACCACTGCCCCTGGCACCATCTAATGGAGTCACAACTGGATATACACATTATGCTGAGATGCCCACCTGCCATGGAAGATGGTGGTTGGAGTGCCTAGGAAGCTGTTAGAGATGACCTACTGTGGGTTGCCACACAACAGCACTAAGTACAAGGAATTACTTATAGTGTAGATTTGTTTCCCTGTCATCGCCTCCAACCAGTGACCTCTGCCAGCAGTTACATGAGGTGCCCTCGGCAAGCACAGCCTCATCATCCTGGTTAAACCGGAATATGTAACAGAATTCTATTACAAAAATCACCAGTATTTATATTCACTAGTTGCATGCTTGTTGTGCATCTGCAACTCTTCTAGTTACCTAACCTAAACTACTATTGCAACTGTCAGTGTGGAGATCTACCTCGACCCTTGCTACATTATTTGGTGCAGTGCAGTTGAGTTCACTGTTTTCAGCAAGTCTACCTTCCTTGTAACTTTGTGCTGACCTTCTTGAATTATTACAGTGACAACAATCCGTTCTTGCATGTCATCAGTTCTGCTGCAACATACTACTCAGGCATACATCAAATGCCCACATATGGTCATTACACTACAGTATGGTTCACTATGAAGAAGATGTAGCCCCTGGGGTCAACCTTAAAACCAGTTTCATATCATACTAAACGTATGTACAGAATTCTGAGAAATTTTATAACTAAACAATTGTGACTTGTCAGCATGGGTTATATTAGGCATCCAATCTTATATTTTATGTTGCTTATTGTTGCTTTACTTATGAATCTAATTTTCACTTTTGCTTTTTACTTCTGGCAATTCAACCTTCTCTGCTTGTGCTGTTGCTTCCTGCTCTCTTAGCACTAAACATACATCAGTTCTGCATTCACATTAAAAAGTTTCATTTCACTCTCTCTCTCTCTCTCTCTCTCTCTCTCTCTCTCTCTCTCTTAAACTCAAAAGGCCCAGTCTATTGGAATATGGACTGTTGGTGGATAACTCTGACCATTGTCTATCCACCTCAAAATAATAAAAGCTATGCACAGCTATGGCACATGGTATTATGGTACTCAACACCACTGCAATGCATCGTTGTCCTATTAATTGGTCTGCATGCTGCATTAATTGCTCAGCTGAACAGCATCATTCCTGTGCCTAAATGAGCCTATCGAAGGAATGGATTTGGTAAAGTTCTAGAGTTTGATTTAGATATGTTTTATTTTGTGCCGGCAATAATTTGAAAGGTACAAATTGCCAGCACAACTGTGATTGTGATATCTTCACTTTCTTCATTCCCATAATCATGGCTGGAAGACGTATTGTTGGCCCCATTATGTCGCATGTAGTCCCAATGATCAAAACCCACTGCACTTCAGTTCACTCTGTCAGCCCTCTGTGAGCTTACCTTGCTCATAACAATTTGCAATAATTACCAAGTAATCATAAGTGGAACAAATCCAATCAACAGCTGCTTGCTGGAAATGCAGTCTGGATTCTATGATATTCCTGAGATAATCTAGCCTCTTCTGCCTGGCTAAGAACAATTGTGGCGTGCAAGTGTTCTGGCTGGTTTGTATTACAATGTTTGGACACTCTGTGACCTTCCCCTTTCGTCCTCCATCATTACAGCGTGTCTACTACTATCTCCCAAGATAAATAGTACCACACGGATGCCAACCTCCATGAGTTTTCCAAGAACTTCCCACTTTACTTGGTACATGTGAAAGTTGCAACACTTAAATTGTGCATTACTTGTTACTGGGAATCGAATAACAGTAAACAATCGTGTGCGGTCTGTTTTCACTTCTGCTTATGCTATGTGGTAATAAAAAGGTAGGTTTTGTCAACTGAGTTCCATAATTAGGCTTAACTTTGGCGCTAGCTTGCACATTACCGTCTGTAACCCAAGACATACTGTTCATGGGACAGAACATAAAATCTGGGTTATTAGGTCGCGTCATATCCCCTCTAAAGTAATCCACGTTTCAACCCCTCTGCTCGGGTCTCATTCAGGATCTTCCAGTGTCCAATACTGCTAGGACACTGTCATAGAGCACTGTCGTGTTGTCTTCTAAAGGTAAGTATTCCCATTGTGCTGGAGAAGTGGGAGTATTGGTTAAAATTCTTGTGGCTACCATTAATGGGCCATCGTCATGGGCCATCGTCATGGGCCATCGTCATGGGCCATAGTCATAGGCTAATATTCCGGCGCTGATGCAGAAGAAGGGACGTTATAGGCTAAACTCTTGTGAATACTATTGGAGGCCTATCGTCATCGGATAGAAAGGCACTAGTCCACAATTACGCTGGAGAAGGGTTATTGGTTGAAATTCCTCCTACTGCTATTGGTTGACAGTCATCATTGGCTAGATGTGATATGGACAGAGCAAGAGAGAGGGAATGCTTACCCGAAATATTATTGCCCGCCGAGGTGTCTTGAAGCGGGTTGTTTATGTTACTTGCAAACCGCGGGCGCATATTCGCTTCCCTGATGGCAGGAAGTCACATTGCTGGAAGCCAATAGCTGTCCTCTCTATTGAAATGATATGAATTCTTGGAAATTTCAACCACTTCTCGGACCTTTCTTCTATGACTGTTTGCTTCCGTAGGCAGCACATGTATATGATTAAAATTGATGTCTGAGTCACAGTTCTCATGATGTTCTCCTACTGCCAATTTTACATTTTTGTTCTAGCTGCATGTGACACTCAGCTTCCTTAATGCGTTCAGTATCCACAACAGCCAACTCTGGCCGTAATAACGGTATTGATACGTCTGGGCATTGAGTCAAACAGAGCTTAGATGGCATGTACAGGGACAGCTGCCATGCAGCTTCAACAAGATACCACAGTTCATCAAGAGGAGTGACGCGTTTTGTGACAAGCCAGTTGCTCAGCAACCATTGACCAGACGTTTTCAATTGGTGAGAGATCTGGAGAATGTGCTGGCTGCAGTCAAACATTTTCTGTATCCAGAAAGTCCCATACAGGTCCTGCAACATGTGGTTGTGCATTATCCTCCTGAAATGTAGGGTTTCGCAGGGATCGAATGAAGGGTAGAGCCAGGGGTCGTAACACATCTGAAATGTAACGTCCACTGTTCAAAGTGCCGCCAGTGCGAACAAGAGGTGATCGAGACGTGTAACCAATGGCACCCCATAACATCACGCCAGGTGATATTCCAGTATGGCGATGACAAATACATGCTTGCAATGTGCGTTCATCGCGACGTCGCCAAACACGGATGACACCATCATGGTGCTGTAAACTGAACCTGGATTCATCCGAAAAATAACGTTTTACCATTCGTGGACCCAGGTTCGTTGTTGAGTACACCATCGCAGGCACTCCTGTCTGTGATGCAGCGTCAAGGGTAACCGCAGCCATGGTCACTGAGCTGATAGTCCATGCTGCTGCAAACATTGTCGAACTGTTCGTGCAGATGGTTGTTGTCTTGCAAACGTCCCCATCTATTGACTCAGGGATCCAGACTAGGCTGCACAATCCGTTACAGCCATCCATCTGTCATCTCGACTGCTAGTGACACGAGGCCGTTGGGATCCAGCACGGCGTTCCGTATTACCCGCCTGAACCCACCGATTCCACATTCTGCTAACAGTCATTGGATCTCGACCAACGGGAGCAGCAATGTCGCGATACGGTAAATCGCAATCGCGATAGGCTACAATCCGACCTTTATCAAAGTCGGAAACATGATGGTACGCATTTCTCCTTCTTACACGAGGCGGCACAACAATGTTTCACCGGGCAACGCCGGTGAACTGCTGTTTGTGTATGAGAAGTCGATTGGAAACTTTCCTCATGTCAGCACGTTGTAGGTGTCGCCACCGGCGCCAACCTTGTGTGAATGCTCTGAAAAGCTTATCATTTGCATATCACAGCATCTTCTTCCAGTCGGTTATATTTCGCGTCTGTAGCACGTCATCTTCGTGGTGCAGCAATTTCAATGGCCAGTAGTGTAGTAACCTAGTCATTACATTGTGTAAGAATACTCAAATATTCAGTTCCAGTTAGAAGGTTTTGAAATTCTTTTTCTAACGAATTTTGGCTAACAGCTTCATTACCACTAAATGGTTCACTCACTTCTACTAATCTCATATTTTTAAAAGAAATAAAATTGTTACTTATTTCAAAAATCGCACCTAATTAATTCAGAGATTCATTAGTTACATTTTCTATTTTTAACTCTCTTTCATTTTTCACTTTTTCTAATTAATGTTTATTAATCTTTGTACTAGATTTCTATTCAAATAAATAATTTTTCCACATAATTAATTAATTCTTTTGGTATATTTCCACCAAATGATCAGAACACAATTTTTGAATTATCTGTCTAATAAAACAAATTCAGTGGGTACCAACATTATCATATGTAACTAAATTGACTATACAGCATTCACATATTTTTGTTTATTAGCTAATTCGTCAAACCATAAATCGCCTCTAAAATGCGTTAGTTTCAATTCCTTAACAAGATCCTCTAAATCAAATTTGGTAAAGGTTTTTATTGATTTGTTGTGTTTTTTTATTCTTGTATCTTCTTTTCCATTGCTTATTTAGCTACATCTAATCCCTTTTTTTCTAATTTTATTCCTGGACTGTAATAATTATAGCAAGGAAGCTTTATTACAAAGTTAATTATAGTATTAAACTATCCTTTTTCATTTTTCTGACTTTCAAAATGAGACACCAAAATTGTTAAAAACCTACTTAAAATAAGAGAGATATCGCATTATTAATAATAAAATCTTTAAATTTACTTGTTAAAATTTTAATTATTCCAATGTTTTCATTTTATTAATTTTTATTTCCCAACAGTTCTTTTCCATGAATTGCTGCTGGTAATATATCGATTAATGAAGATTATCATTCATCCAAAAGCATTCGAATAATATTTTTGTATTTTTTAAACCTATACCCATTTCTTCAGGTAAACGTGATGTTGATCTAAATGTACAGTTCATTTTTATATGGATTAGTATGAGGATATAGTTCACCTGAATGGTATAATAATCCCCATAATCTGATAATTCAACAGCACCAAGTTTTTTATTCATATCATCTTCAGTAATCTGTTTTTAGTTAAAAGGTGCATTAATACATTTCTTCCTTCATATGCTTCATCACTAACCGTTTATTTATTACCATCAAATTTAACTGGTATTTTACCAAGTAATTTAGATGCACTGAATGATCATAATTAAAAATGTGGTGTCACCGCTAGACACCACACTTGCTAGGTGGTAACTTAAATCGGCCGCGGTCCTGTAGTACATG
Source organism: Schistocerca nitens (assembly GCF_023898315.1). Classification (NCBI taxonomy): domain Eukaryota; kingdom Metazoa; phylum Arthropoda; class Insecta; order Orthoptera; family Acrididae; genus Schistocerca; species Schistocerca nitens. The sequence goes on along the minus strand of NC_064616.1, from coordinate 289,934,803 downwards.
TCGGACCCGCGTGTCGCCACTGTGTATTCGCAAACGTAGCGCCACCACAGGGCAGGTCACAAGACACGGACTTGACCTCGCCCAGTTGTACGGACGACATAGCTTGCGACAAGACGTATCACGTCTTCCTCTCATTTGCCGAGAGACAGATTAAATAGCCTTCAGCTAGTCCATCGCTACTACCTAGCAAGGCGCCATGTGTATCATTGCTAATTGCTTACTACTATGCAAGAGATGTATTTCAACAAGAACAAGACTACATTAAAGTTAAGTATATTAAAATCTCTCTTCTTTTCTTTATAGTTTTCATCCAGTCTCCTGTTTCAGAATTTACGCCCGTCTGCGTTAGTTTCGCGTGCACCTAGCCACTCATTGTGTCGAGACCTTAGGGAATCGACACAACAATATTTTGGCGACGAGGATGGGATGCCGCGCCCACGTTGCAGTTCTTGTGTTCTATTTGCTCTAATTTGCTTGTGTCATGGCTTCGCCGCATTCTCCAGATGTACTGTCCGAATTTTTTCGCTTGCAGAATCAGCAGACGCAGGCGTTATTGGAAGCCCTTGGACAGCTCGTCCAGGGTCAACGTGCGCTGCAAACCGATGCGGCACCCGCCGCTTCATCGCTACCGCAGCCACACAACGCTGTCGCACCGCCATTTAGGCCCTTTGAGGCCACAACCGAAAGCTGGACTGAGTGGGCCGATCAGTTCAACTTCCACCTCACTGCTTATGGAATTCAAGGTAAAGAGCGGCAGCCGTTTTTGCTTTCTTGTGTCGGTGTGTCTACCTACCGTGTGATAGTGAAATTGTTTCCCCGACGCGACGTAGCAACTCTGACCTACGAGGAAATTTTGTCGGCTTTAGATGCCTATTTCAAAGAAACAGTAAATGTAGTTGCCAAACGGTATACGTTTTTTCGTACAAAACGTACGGCCGGTCAGACTAATAGGGAGTGGGTAGCAACTTTGCAAGGACTTACTGGAGACTGCGCGTTTGCCTGTGAATGTGGCCTCCCATATTCAGATACTATGGTGCGTGATGCAATTGCACAGAACGTTTCTGATGTTCGCATAAGGGAACAGATTTTGAAGCTAGTTAATCCCTCCCTGCAACAAGTGATAGACATATTGGACAGGCAAGACACACTTGACTTTGCTCAGGCATCATTTGAAACTTCGCCAGCCGTGTGTCACATTAATCGGCCCGCCCGGCCCGCTGCACGGGACGCTAAGCGGCCCTCGCGCCCGACTTCGCTGCGGCCGCCTAGCTTGCAACCACGTGCGCCGCGTAAGCAAGCAAATGCAGTGAAATCTTGCCCGCGGTGTGCCACTAGACATTCGCGTGAAAATTGCCCGTCACGCCAAGCTATTTGCTTTTACTGTCAAAAGAAAGGACATGTACAAAGTGTTTGCCAGAAAAAGTTAAGATCAGACAATCACACAAATTCCAGGCCCTTGGCTTCGCGCCGGAATCGAACCCAGGACAATCAGGCTCGTGGACCTTCACCCATGGACATCCATGTAGTACATTCCCACCCGTCCAGTGACACTTTAGCTAACAGTGACTGTGTTCGTCCCACCCAAAGTGTGCGTCGACGTCGCCGGAAATCCCGTAAAGTTGCAAGTGCTTCTGGACCTGTATCAGTTCAAATTGCACGAGACAGTCGCTCTTGTCGTCAACAAGACAATAAACTTTTTGTGGACTTAGACTTTGCAGGAAAAGTGATCCCATTCCAGCTCGATACCGGAGCTGCAGTTTCATTGCTCAATCACGACACGTACAAACAACTGGGCGCCCCGCCATTGCGTGCCGCAAATGTTACGTTAACTAGTTACTCAGGACAGCACATACCTGTGTTAGGACAGTGCAGCCTTATTGCAACATACAAGGGACAGACAAAACTTGTGTCATTTTATGTTCTTCGTTCCTCTAGTGCCGTGAACTTGTTTGGTTTAGATTTGTTTCAATTGTTTAATATGTCTATTGTAACTCAGGTCCTATCAGTGAATCAGACTGTGCCTTCCGCCAGTGTTTCTAGTCTTTGTGAAGAATTTGCAGACATTTTTGCACCGGGCCTTGGTTGCGCTAAGAACTATGAAGCGCATTTGGAACTGAAAGACAACGCGCAACCGAAATTTTTCAGAGCGCGCAATGTTCCCCACGCATTGCGTGATGAGGTCGCAAGAACATTAGCCGAATTAGAATCTCAAGGTGTCATTGAACGTGTGCAGGCTTCTCTCTGGGCCTCACCCTTAGTAATTTTGCCAAAACCTTCCGGAAAATTGAGACTTTGTGTGGACTTCAAGGCAACTGTGAATCCGCAACTTGTGACTGCTACTTTTCCTTTGCCCCGCCCGGAAGATCTTTTTGACAAACTGTGCCCGGGAAAATATTTTTCAAAATTGGACCTAGCAGATGCGTACTTGCAGATTCCTGTGGACGAAGAATCCCAGCGCGTCTTAGTGGTTAACACGCATCTTGGCTTGTATCGCTTCAAAAGACTGCCATTCGGGTGTGCATCCGCCCCTGCTTTATTTCAGCAATATTTACAAAATATTTGTGCGTCGGTCCCTACTGCTGCGAACTATCTGGACGATATTGTGGTCTCAGGAAAGACAGAAGCCGAACATTTGCAGAATCTCCGGACATTATTTCAGGTCTTGCGTCAGAATGGTCTTCGCTTGAGGAAGGACAAATGTGTGTTTTTTGCTCGTGACTTACCGTACCTGGGCCATGTCCTTAATGCCCAAGGTATACATCCGAGTCCAGAGCACCTTCGTGCCATTCAGGACTTGCCGTCACCGCAGAACTTAAAACAGCTACAGAGTGTGCTGGGCAAGGTAAATTATTATCATAGGTTTGTGCGCAATGCTTCTTCCATTTCAGCTCCGCTTCATCGCTTACGCCGTAAAGGTGTTCCGTTCGTCTGGACGACGGAATGCGAACGCGCCTTTCGTCAGTTGAAATCGGCGTTACTTTCAAATACTTGCCTTACGCCATTCGATCCCCGAAAACCCCTTTTGTTGATGGTAGATGCATCGGATTTCGGGATCGGTGCTGTGCTTGCGCACAAAGATGGCTCGCATGATCGCCCTATTGCCTTTGCGTCCAAATTGCTCTCATCTGCGCAAAGAAATTATTCACAAATAGAGAAAGAAGCTTTAGCTCTCGTGTTTGGTGTTACCAAGTTCCATGACTTCTTGTCTGGTCGTCACTTTCCAATCATCACGGACCACAAGCCTTTGACATCGCTTTTTCATCCGAACAAGCCTGTACCTCCACGTACAGCGCAGAAATTCATTCGCTGGTCACTTTTTCTCTCGCAGTACCGCTACGATATCTTGTATCGGTCCACTGCTAAGCACGGCAACGCTGATGCGTTGTCCCGTTTGCCTGTTGCTGAGGCTAAAGCATTCGATTCTTCCGAACTTGCTTGCATGTTCATTGATTCGGAAGCCGATGACGTGGTCGCATCGTTTCCGATTGATTTTCGTCGTGTAGCTACTGCCACAGCTGCTGACCCTGTCCTTGCTCCCGTTTTGCGTTTTGTTGCTACGCAATGGCCCTTGTCAAAGTCACGGATCGAGGATCCTTTGGTTCGCCGATTTTTTGCTCACAAGGAGAGACTTTTTGTCCGACGTGGTGTTTTGTTGTTGCGTTCCGATAATGATCAATCCCGAGTCGTGGTCCCACGTTCGTTACAGTCCTCTGTCTTACGGCTTCTTCACCAAGGACATTGGGGTATAGTGCGAACTAAACAACTTGCTCGTCAGCACTGTACTTGGTTCGGAATCGATGCTGCGATTACGAATATGTGCTCCTCTTGCGTGGCGTGTGCCGAACAACAATCCGCACCGCCGCGGAAATTCTTTGCATGGCCGAAAGCCACTTCCCCTTGGCAACGCTTGCACATCGATTTTGCTGGTCCATTCTGGAATGCTCGATGGTTGGTTGTGGTCGATGCTTTCAGTAATTTTCCTTTTGTTGTCCGGATGTCTTCCACGACGTCTTCTGCCACCATCCAAGCCTTGTCTGCTATCTTTTGCATTGAAGGTCTTCCGCAGACTATTGTTTCCGACAATGGCCCACAATTCATGTCCGCAGAATTTCAGTCGTTCTGCAAGGCCAATGGTATTCAACATCTGACATCCGCGCCGTTTTCGCCTCAGTCAAACGGTGCCGCTGAACGATTGGTCCGGACTTTCAAGTCGCAGATGTTGAAGTTGAAAGAGTCGCATTCTCGGGAGGACGCTTTGTTGCTCTTTTTGTCCTCATATCGCTCTCAGCCCCGCGATGGTCGCTCGCCGGCTGAGTTGCTCCATGGTCGTCCTCATCGAACTCTGATGTCTTTGCTGCATCCGCCACATCAGGTTCCTGTGCAGCGGCAGAGACCTGCTTTTGCTCCTGGCGACGTTGTCTATTATCGCAACTATCGCGGTTCACGGCGTTGGCTCGCAGGGCGCGTTCTTCGCTGCCTCGGCCGCGCGATGTATTTGGTTTTGGGGGCCTCTGGTGAGGTGCGTCGGCATCTCAATCAGCTGCGCCTCTGTCGTCGCCTGGGTTCTGCCGCTCCCCGTCTGCTTTCAGCGACGGAGCCGTCCGGTCAGCGCCTTGGGGACCCATCTACTGGCTCGCCTCATCCCCAGGTGTTACCGACGATGCCTTCCATTTTGCCTCATGGCGTCGCGCCGCCGCAGCCGCCGCCGGCGCCGCCCGCAGCGGACGCTTCGCTGCAACCGCATGGCGCCTCCCTGGGTCACGCGCCGCCGCTCGCTTCCCGTGACCAGCCGTCCTCCGCCATGGACTTCTTGCCCGCTCCGGACCAGATGTCGTCTTCGCCCGTCGGGTGCTCCGACCACATGGAGGTCGACCCTTCTGTCTCATTACGTGCGCATACACCTCATGTTGACGTGCACCCTGGACTAGGTTTGCAGGCGTTTCCTAGCTCCCCTCGGACCGAATGGCCGGGTGCGGGTGGCACAGCCTCGCCTGTTGTTAGGCTCCCCACCTCATCGCATACGTCAACATGGGGTCCTCCCCACGGCGGGCGGAAGCCTTATCTCACGACCGTTCGCCGATTTGCGGGGGAGGAATGTGGTGTCACCGCTAGACACCACACTTGCTAGGTGGTAACTTAAATCGGCCGCGGTCCTGTAGTACATGTCGGACCCGCGTGTCGCCACTGTGTATTCGCAAACGTAGCGCCACCACAGGGCAGGTCACAAGACACGGACTTGACCTCGCCCAGTTGTACGGACGACATAGCTTGCGACAAGACGTATCACGTCTTCCTCTCATTTGCCGAGAGACAGATTAAATAGCCTTCAGCTAGTCCATCGCTACTACCTAGCAAGGCGCCATGTGTATCATTGCTAATTGCTTACTACTATGCAAGAGATGTATTTCAACAAGAACAAGACTACATTAAAGTTAAGTATATTAAAATCTCTCTTCTTTTCTTTATAGTTTTCATCCAGTCTCCTGTTTCAGAATTTACGCCCGTCTGCGTTAGTTTCGCGTGCACCTAGCCACTCATTGTGTCGAGACCTTAGGGAATCGACACAACAAAAAAACTTTATCTTCACAATGATTGATGTATTCTAGACTTCTTTAACTTACATTTATGTTTTTAATATTTGATGTTTGTTCATCATCTTTTAACTTTTTATCCTCAACTTAATTTTCATATTTACACAATAAGTCCTATATTTATTACATGCTTAAAGTATAATCTCTGTCATATTGTTAGATTGTTGGTATATTATTAAATTCTTTTAAACATTGTTGCTGTTGATGATAAGGAACAATTTGTTTTCCGACTTCACTATACTCTTCAACTGCTTTTAATACACTATCACCCACTTTTTCAATTAGATCAATAACAGGTTGATCTTTTGACTATTTTTCATATTTTTTTCTAGGTTGATTTTTCTGATTTCTTTTTATTTTTCTTTTAATTGTTATTTTACATATCAATTTTATCTACCTTTTTAACCGCATCTGGGTCATATTTTTTAAACATTTAATAAGTATAAAACATTATTGCTTAATTTTATAGCATTTTGTTAATTGAAAAGGGTATTTCTTAACTAACATATAATGGAATTAAAAATGTCAAGTTTTTAAATCTAGAATTACTAATATATGCAGATGCAGTTGGAGCTCATGACTTAATTAAAAATTAGAACACTGTTGATTATTTTCTTGATTTTTGTAAATTAGAATATTCAAATAGACATTATAAATGAAAAACTTAATTTAGTTATATTTATAATTAAACATTTAATACAAAACAGAAGAATGATAACGACTTACCTTTTTTAATATTGATGAAGTTCTTAAAAATAAACCTTCTGCAGCACCAGTTATTTACTATTTAGTTCAAAAATGATTTTAAAAAATTACAAACTACATAATTCGAAAATAATATAAACTCAGTTAGGTGTAATCGTGTCTTAAATGCAATAAAGAATAGAATTATGAATGTAGTTAGATAAAATTTAAACTTGTTTAAAGGTTTGAAAATAAATTTTAATTTATCTTGTGAATACAAAATGCAAGGAAATGTTCATGTTAACTAATATGGACATCAAAGCCCCAATATTTAGGATTACTGCAGAAAAATTTATATTTAAAAGATTTAGGAATGTGAAACAAGAAATTTTAACAACAAATTTTAACTAATTTTCAAGCTCACGTTTCTGGTTAAACATTAAACTTGTAATCTCCCCACGGAAAATTACCCTCTACCACGCAATAATTAATAATGGTCAATCAAATCATCCACATTTATTTACGTTTGAAAAGTATCTGATCAGATTTCCTAGTAATATATGCGCCGACAGCTCGTCGACGCCAAGGTATTTTTCTAGTACGTTTATTCTTTGGAACAACAGAGGTACGGAGATGTATGCTCCATGGTTATTATAGAGAGAGAAAGGAACAGCTTCGGAAAGTATCGGTTGGGAGTTTTTTTCGGATTGCTAAAAGAGATTTATTGACTCTTCTTCGCGCTAAAGCGATATAGAAAGTTTGTGCCGCTAGCGTGATAGGTCAAGAGAAAGAAAGATTGTAAAAGCAACCTTCATGAGACTGAAAATCCAAAGAAAACGGAACATGTACGGAAATGGATTCAATAGACGATTTTCCTCAGAAATAAGGTTTGTGACCATTTTATTCTAGAGTGAATGACGAATGAGTTCTCTGTCTGAATCATTGATGATTGTCTGGGCCCTGTAATTAATTGGGAAGTTTCAGCTGTGACGGAGAGAGCCTGCAATCTCTGAGTTTTTATAAATCGTCCAAAAAGGCTTCGTCCTCATCTGAAATTTTAGATCTGTCGTAAACTGAACGAATTGTTCAAACGATCGATTTTCCCAACTGAATGCAGCGCTTAATAATAATAACAAATGCAAAGATCTTTTCTAGCAAGCCAGCCGCTGAATATTAAGACGAAGGGCTCCACCAGAGATTCTACTAGGCTGATTTCATGTAAATAATAGATTTAAACTGTACACAGATAAAGGACAGAGAGAGGGAGAGAGAGCGAATGAAATTCTAGAAATTACTCAGAATCCTCAATTAGCATAATTGTTTGTTTGTCTTTTCAAGGATCAGCCTATTAAGAAAACATAAAGCCCTGACTTTATTGTAACGATTTATGTGTGAGAGTGAAAGAGCGATAAAGGCGACAGATACACTTCTGTACAGACAAAACATTACACCAAGTTAGCGGCAAGCTGCATTCACATAGACTTTCATCATTTACAAAAACAGTAGTGAGAATTCATTATAATGGCCAATCCGTGACAGGACACGTTTTTGGACGTTGTTAAAATAATTTTGTTCTCTGTTTCATGTGAATTACGACGAGCCAACTTAACTTGGGAAAGAGAAGAAATACTCGCAGTCAAATCTACACAGATAAACAGCACGCTGGGCGCAGAAAAAAGGCCAGATTTATAATTTTTTATTAAAGCTTGCTAGTATTCTGGAAGTAGACGTAGATTTGAACAATTACTAATTGTGTTCATGCCAGACGTAGATTGATTGAACTGCCCTAGTTGCATTTACCTGTATAAGTACTATAAGAAAGTAGCCACAGAAGTATTATTGTGTGAAGGGAGATATATACATATTGACTGTAGAATATTTATATGGTTTTAACTAGGGCAATGTTTAAGATGAGCCAAGCAGAGCAGAGCAACACGCAACAGCCTTCAGCTGTTAGCACTGAGGATAATAGTGATGTAGTAAGAAGTGTTATAGAACCGATCGCTACAGATAGCGCGATAGAACGCCCTGTAGACACGGTTGGAGATGTAACAGCAGGTATGCAACATGGATTAGATCCATTAGTAATTATCATGAGACAGATGCAGATGATAACCGAGAGCATGAATAATATGAAAACCGACATTAACACGAAGTTAGCCTCAGTTACTGAAGGGCAAGAAAATCTGAAAATTGACATTAACACGAAGTTAGCCTCAGTTACCGAGGGGCAAGAAAATCTGAATATCGACATTAACGCGAAGTTCGCCTCAGTTAATGAGGGGCAGGAAAATCTGAAAGCTGAGATTAAGCAGCAGTTACACGACAGTTTTTCCGAATTAGAGCAGCGGATAGAGGCAAAGACAAAGGAACTTAAAGATCAGGCCGAAGAGACGGAACGAAAATTAACTGCACAAATAGAATTGGTGAAAGCTCAATGTGAGGAATCTACTCACCGCGTACGTGTAGAAATGAAAGAGTATGTGGCTATTAAGATAGATACCGTACGGGAACAGGTGGAAATGGTTCCGCAATTAGTACAAAAGCAAGATGCCATGTCATGTGCAATTGCGCAACTTCCTGAATTGGCACGTACGCAGACGAACCTAAAGGAAAGTGTTGAACATCTGACAGAACGTCAAGACGTTATAGACCACCAAATTAATGTATTAACGGGTAAATTATCCGAAATCACATTAGAAAACAAAAGGCTAATGTGTGAAAACGTTGAGCAAAATGTTAAAGCAGCATTCCAGAGTCTATGTGGCAAACAGGAAGAGAATTTGTTTGCGAAAGGACTTGAGGAAGTGCGACAGCAGTTAGGCGCTGATTTCGAGCATTGGAAACAAACGATAGCAGAGTCGATACCCGTTTCACAACAAGGCTCAGAACAAATGAATACAGGCCAGCAGCAGAAGTTGTCGGCGACTATAGAGCCAGTTACTGAACATTCGCAAACAATACCGACTTGTGTAAGTAACTCAAATATTAAATTGCCACGAGCTAGTTGTTCGCGTGAAGTTTTATCTGATGGAGATTACGAAAGCCTTTGCCATGCCGAAGAAAAAATGATAAAGCATCGGCAATTTCAGATTTTTAACACTGACAAAAGGGGGGTCCATCCGATTGTTTTTATTCGAAGTTTTAGAGGAGTGCTACCCAGAAATTGGTCGGAGTGGCAGAAGATCAGTTTCGTTACTGGGTATATACAAGGTTCGGGGGCGATCTGGGCCTCGGACATGACTTCTGTTTGCTCGACCTATGAAGATTTTGAGAAAGCGTTTTTAGCAAAGTTCTGGTCAGAAGGGGTACAGGAACGCCTAAGGCAGGAGGTGCTCTACCCAGAGCCTTTCTCTTTTTCAAAGGGAAGCCTTAGGAAGTATTTTGAAAAATATATAAATAAAACCAGATATTGGGACAGACCTATGCCTTTGCCAGATATAATAAACATACTTAAGGCAAGATTACCAACTAACATACGGAATCAATTAATTTACGGGAACGATAAAGACTTGGAGTCGTTCCTCACGACGTTAGATCATATAGACATTATAGAAGAGAACAACCAGAAAGCCCGTAACAATAGATTCCAATATAGGGAGATAGAACCTCCGGCAAATGGTAGGCAAGGGAACGCACAGAGATCGATAAATAGTGGAGAAACCCCTCAAAATCTCAATAATAATACCGGCAATAGTCTTGCGAGGGGCTATCCAAGGAACAACAGGAATGGGAAACGATACAATCCCGTATGGGGAAACGAAAGGAATTTCAGACCGCAAGCTTGGAACAATAACGGTAATAGAAAGTGGAATCAACCTGGGGGAATAAACTCAAACAACCAACATCAGTGGGGACGGACATCTGCGAATCAACCGGTAATTACCGAAGTGACGGACGATGTCAACCAACAGGCGAATCAAAATCCAACAAACTTGTAAGGACCCACTCGTGCCCCGGAGGAGCGGTCAACAATAGGTTGAGGGGCAACAGGATATGTGTACCCATGCTAACGTATAATGATGGACGATTACTGGCAGATGAATTGACCGAGGACTTAGAACTCCAAGATGAGGATAAGGAACAGGTGGCAGTAGCCGAAGTGCAAGTCATTTTGGAGACTGTACCTACAGTGGCGGTTTTAGACACAGCTGCAACCACAAATGTTATTTCGGAGGCTCTGTTCAACAAGATCAGAAATATAAGACGAGTGCCAATTTTTCCAGTTCAAAATTGCAGAATAATAGGCGCCGTTGGGGCTAGATCGGCTAATGTAAAAGTGCAGTCACTACTTAGTGTAGAAGTCGGAAATGTAGCAATATTAAGCACATTCCTTGTTGTAAAAAATTTGGTGGTAGACTGCATTATCGGAGTCGACAGCCTACGTCAATACGGATGCAGAATAGATTTTAAAACAGGAAAAATTTGGTTAAATGTAAATAAACAAGAAATTGAGTTGTACTTGTTGAAAAAGGAAAGCCTTACCAGAAAATATAATAGTGGGATCAGCGTGCAAGTAATCAGGACTGCACAAAATTCTAAACAGCACGTAAATAATGAGGTCCAAGTCAAAGGAGATTTCGGTCAATTAGTGTATGAGAAGTTAAATGAATCCGACTGCATTACTGAAGATCAGAAGAAGCAGCTCAAAGAATTATTATTAGTGTATGAAAACGTGTTTGATGAAAGGCCAGGAGTTATTAAGGGATACATATGCCATCTCTACGTTAAGCCGCACGAAACATATTGTAGAACTTTCTATCCTGTTCCCTGGAGGTTAAAGGCTCAAGTTCAAAAAGAAATAGATCGCATGTTGAAATGGGGTTTGATCGAACCCTCTACAAGCCCATACTGCTCCCCATTGTTGGTCGTGCCGAAAGCAAATGGAACTGTGAGATTGGTACTCGACGCCAGGGAAATAAATAAAATCATAATTCCAGTGAGAACGCATCCGGAAAACATAGACGAATTGATACAACGGTTCCAGGATGTCCAATATTTGACGAGCATCGATTTGCGGAGTTCTTATTGGCAGGTCAAGCTGGATGAGGTATCAAGGAAATATACAGCTTTCATTTATGCCGGAAGAAGTTACCAATTTACTGTAGTTCCTTTCGGACTCAACATTAGTGCTGGAATCTTTATAGCAGCTCTAGATTATGCACTAGGCCCAGAACTAAGAAGCAGGATAACAGTATTTGTTGATGATATGCTTATTGCATCGAAGACCTGGGAAGAGCATATTACCTTACTGAGTCGGGTGTTGGACGTGTTCAAAACCATGGGAATAACTGCTAACCTACAGAAATCCCATTTTGCACTAGACAGAATCAAGCTCCTGGGGCATATAATTGACGAAAAGGGAATTTTACCGACCAAGGAGAAGCTAATTGCGATTAGTAAGTTTCCAACACCAAGAAATAGGAGGCAATTAAAAGGGTTTATGGGTCTTGCCTCATTTTTTAGAAGATTTATAACGAATCAGGCCATGAATGCAGCAGCTCTCAATAGTTTGCTGAAGAAGGATGTGCCCTGGCTCTGGACATTAGAGTGTCAAGAAACATTTGAAGAGATAAAGAAGCAATTAGTAAATTCACCGCTTTTGTACCATCCGGACATGCAAGAGGCATTCTACTTGTCAACAGATTCGTCAAATGTGGGTCTTGGAGTGTGCCTTTTCCAAATACGCAAGATAAATGGACAGCTTACCTTTTGTCCTATTGCGTTTGCTAGTCGTGTTTTGTCCAACTGTGAACGAACGTACACGATGACAGAATTACAGGCCCTTGCGGTCGTCTGGGGGTTTAAAAAATTTCATTATTATTTATATGGGTCGAAGACTATTGTATATTGCGATCACCAATCATTAACGTTTTTACAAACGTGTAAACTGTTACACCCCAGACTGGCTAGATGGACGCTCGCTCTGCAACAATACCAGTTTAAGATCGTACATGTCTCAGGGCAGCAAAACATTATTGCTGACGCTCTATCAAGGTTATCGCTGGGTTTAACAAAAGAGATTGAAGTAAATAATTCCTCAGAATTCCCTGTATTGCTGCTGCAGGAAAATCCATTTAAGACGTACTACGTCAATTTGTGTGTGCATATGGCCCAGTTACAGAAAAAGGATGCTCAATGGGAAAGTGTCATTCAAAGGTTACAACTGCAACCTTCGGATCAGATGGCAAACTATTACAAGCTAGTAAATGGCGTATTATTTTTCCGCTGTGGAAGGCCAAACAAAGTCCGTTGGTGTGTTTGTGTACCTGAGGCACAAATAGAGAAACTTGTATGGTTCACTCATTTAACCTGGGGACATTTCGGTGCGACAAAATGTGCAGACAAAATAAGTGGTTACTGTTATTTTCCCAACATAAAGCGCAGAGTGCATGAGATCTTAAAGAGGTGCATAATCTGTCAAGAAACAAAGCCAGATTCAAAAGGGACTAAGCATCCATTATGCTCTATATTAGTACAAGAACCAAAAGGATTAATTTCGTGCGATCTGTGTGGACCGTTACCTACTTCCAGAGGTGGTGTTAAATATGTGTTGGCCTTTCTCGATGTGTGTACGAAATACGTAAAGCTATACCCGATAAAGGCGGCTACAGCCAAAGTAATTGGATTAAGATTGATAAGAGATTATCTTCCACATGTTGGTACACCTAAGGCGATCATAACAGACAATGCTAAAATATTCACGGGACTCCGATGGAAGCAGACTTTGTCTCAAGTCGGCGTGAAACACATACTAACATCATTTTACCACCCACAAGGCAATTTGGTTGAGAGGATTTTTAGAGAATTCAATCGATTTATGAGGACGTATTGCCATAATAAGCAAACTGCGTGGGCAAATTATGTGGGAGAGTTTGAGCAGATATACAATAACATGCCTCACTCCTCAACGGGATATACACCTCGTGAATTGATGTTCGAAACAAAAGAGGAAAACTTCTGGACTGACCATATACCCAAAACTCAGGAAACTGAGATGCCTTGGGAAGAAAAAATAAGACAAGCTATCATAAATATGACGAAAAAGGCGGATCAAAGAAAACAACGATATGACAAATTAATCAAAAGGGTACAGACATACCAGGTCGGAGAGAAGGTACTAGTCAAACGACATACCAAATCATCCGTAATAAAGAAAAGTATCAAGAAATGGGAGTTACTATATACTGGCCCATACATTATCCTACAAATTCCGAATCCTGGAGCTTATCTGTTAGCATACCCGGGATCGAACTAAATAAAAGGGTTATTTTCTCATAACGACTTAAAAAAGTATAATGAAGATTAGAAGATAGTCAGGAATGGTGTTCCGAGTGACAGAAATGAACACTCGTAAAAAACATAACAATAATCTGTGTGTGTAGTGATAGAAATCTTTAAATTGAGATAGTTAATCAGTGACATAGAGTATAGAAATCGTGACTAACTATTATTATCGAGTGTTGTAAAGAAGATAGTGGAGATAGGCTTCACTTGTGTTTGGGTGTGAACATAGAACTTTAGCATTGCTAATGTCATCAAGAATGATTAAGGATCTAACTGACCTTCAAGAAGAATGAAATGTTTCCCGCAAATGACGCGGAATAATCAAAAGAAGTTCCGAGTGAATATTCATATATAATCTCATGTGAACGCTTAGATGTGTAAACGTGTGAAGGAATGTGTTGTGGTAGTGAATTGTGAGTGACGGTTAACGCCGCAAAGATAATTTCCCGCGCAAAACAGTTGACGTCGGCGCGAGAATTAAAATCGATAGAGACGACACAGATATACTTTGTAAGAGACTCGCATCAAACGCGTGTTGAACTTTAAAAGGAATAGGTGGTATAATTAGAAGTTAAGAGTTTTTAATTTATTAATGAATGATTAAAAAAAATAATATTCATAGAATTATGAGTTATTTAATGGTTCGTGTTCGTTTGAGAATTCTGTGTGAAAAATCCATTTCCATATATGGGCATGGATGAACACCGTATGAATCAGAGAGTAAATGAAAGAAGCGAATCCGCATTCCTCAATGCTAATAACTTTTACATTTCAGCACTCAAGCGTAAAAATATATGTATTTAGAATAAAAAGTTTGAGTATAGCTAAATTATATGACTTATCAAGGAAATATGGATGATGTCTTGGTATAAAATGAACTACACTTTCCATTATTCGATGATTTGAAACCAAAATCTATAGTAAGTTACATGAATCCTTTAAATTACGAAGAACAAATCAGTCATAGAAAATTTGTTAAAATTTTTGGATTTATAAGCACAAGTGGGGAGGCAAAGTCAAAAAGGAGTATTCAAACGAGAGTAAATCGGATGATGCTTTTGGCAACATCATTAGTTAATGGTTGAATTCCTTGAAGTACGTCGTAACAAAAAGGATCCATGAAGCCATAAGGATTTTGCTTTCAAAAAGGAGAATCTTGGACGGTGCAACCTAATCAGTTCTCTTACAGGAAGAGTTTCCCTTTTGGTCATTGCTAATTCTTTTGGAATGAATGTTGCATGTGAATTCGAGTATCCCGGTCCCTTCTACTCTTCCCATTGTGGGCCGCTTAGAAGATCAACTACAAAGGGGGCCGCGTAGAAGACCGACTACAAATGTGGACGTCGGGGACATGCAAGACCCGGGGGAGTTTAGCACCGCAAGATATTGTACTTGGAGCAAGATTGTAGAACGAGAATTCACGTTATTTATTGTAAAACTTTTTTTTTTTTTTTTTTTTTTTTTTTTTTTTTTTTGCTAGAGGCACAAACCACTCTTTTCCAAATCATGATACAAATTGATCCCTGTCTTTCCTTTAGAGATGAATTTCAAAATTATTTTTGTTCTTCTATAGGCTTTCCTATCTTCTATGTACCGTAGGCTGGGGGTCTAGGCTTAAGAGGTTTTCCAAGGTTTCCCTGCTTAAGAAAGTTCCCGAATGGGTAGACCCTGACATCAGTTCATGAAAGATCACCTTCCCTGGTTGTGCACCGCAAACATAACACCTAGATGCACGTAAAAGCAATACAGCCGCGGTACCTGTCTCTTCATTTCTTCGGTCTTCAACATTTCTTTTCTTCGTCTGTCTCAAACATAATATTCTTTTTCAGTCGGAGGACTGACAATCATCACTTCCGGGTTATCCACGCAAATAGATAGCTCGCGAAGTGTGTTCGGTGAATCAAAATTGAGCTCACAAACTTCGCTCGCTGCGAGGGGCATTGTAATCTCCCCACGGAAAATTACCCTCTACCACGCAATAATTAATAATGGTCAATCAAATCATCCACATTTATTTACGTTTGAAAAGTATCTGATCAGATTTCCTAGTAATATATGCGCCGACAGCTCGTCGACGCCAAGGTATTTTTCTAGTACGTTTATTCTTTGGAACAACAGAGGTACGGAGATGTATGCTCCATGGTTATTATAGAGAGAGAAAGGAACAGCTTCGGAAAGTATCGGTTGGGAGTTTTTTTCGGATTGCTAAAAGAGATTTATTGACTCTTCTTCGCGCTAAAGCGATATAGAAAGTTTGTGCCGCTAGCGTGATAGGTCAAGAGAAAGAAAGATTGTAAAAGCAACCTTCATGAGACTGAAAATCCAAAGAAAACGGAACATGTACGGAAATGGATTCAATAGACGATTTTCCTCAGAAATAAGGTTTGTGACCATTTTATTCTAGAGTGAATGACGAATGAGTTCTCTGTCTGAATCATTGATGATTGTCTGGGCCCTGTAATTAATTGGGAAGTTTCAGCTGTGACGGAGAGAGCCTGCAATCTCTGAGTTTTTATAAATCGTCCAAAAAGGCTTCGTCCTCATCTGAAATTTTAGATCTGTCGTAAACTGAACGAATTGTTCAAACGATCGATTTTCCCAACTGAATGCAGCGCTTAATAATAATAACAAATGCAAAGATCTTTTCTAGCAAGCCAGCCGCTGAATATTAAGACGAAGGGCTCCACCAGAGATTCTACTAGGCTGATTTCATGTAAATAATAGATTTAAACTGTACACAGATAAAGGACAGAGAGAGGGAGAGAGAGCGAATGAAATTCTAGAAATTACTCAGAATCCTCAATTAGCATAATTGTTTGTTTGTCTTTTCAAGGATCAGCCTATTAAGAAAACATAAAGCCCTGACTTTATTGTAACGATTTATGTGTGAGAGTGAAAGAGCGATAAAGGCGACAGATACACTTCTGTACAGACAAAACATTACACCAAGTTAGCGGCAAGCTGCATTCACATAGACTTTCATCATTTACAAAAACAGTAGTGAGAATTCATTATAAACTGAATTAATGGAATGTAACTATCAATTGATAGTTATGTTTCATTAAGAGGCTTATCGTAATTGAATTACTCTAAGAAGGAAAATGCTTGTATTAATGTTAAAAATAACGATAAAAAATATTTTTCTATGGCCTCTAAAATCTACATTGTATTTTTGCAAATATAATCACTTATATATCCACCACAATACTTTCTCCTGAGTCTCTGAATAGTTGAGCACATAATCTCCGACATTCCTTATTGAAACACTTCTGAAAATGTCACGAAGCTACAAAATCTTTTTTCGACCTCTGACGCATTTAATGTTGCCGTTACGATCATAGACTCAGAGTAATGTCACAATTTCTTCATACTGCAGTCCATCGTCGTATCACCACATTCCGTAGTGAGTATGGATTAACCAAACAGCTATGTGGTGAGTCTTGGCACTTGGCCTACTGTTTTAAAGTGTTTGAGTGTAGCGACGGTTGCTGAGAACGTTGTCAGTACTCGTACACTGTTTTAGAATGTAAGGAGTGTAACATTTTAGAGCTCAAATTGTCCACACTAGTCGTGAAACCCTTGCAGATCCGTGACGATGCTCACACTTTGAGGTGTCATCGAGGATTGCCTCTGGTATGACGTAGTTCTACCACATTTACACTAATTGCCGCGCGACTCCTGTGAGAAGCGAGTAAATAATATGATCAAGCAAGAATAATGTGGGCGCTGATGTGTTTTGGGAGAAATAGTATGATGATGGAAATTCAATGCGAATATTTGTAGGACTTGCCTTCATACATTTATATTGCTTCAGTCACTTCAATCACGCCAACTGGTGCTAATTCTTTAACTTCTGTGGGCTGAGCTTACATCCAAATTCGTCGCTCTCATAGTAAGAAGAGCCAAATCTCGAATACATATTACCAATAGATCGATATTGTCATTGCTCCAGTCAAATTGTAGATTATCATCTGGTTAATTTATTGAATTTATGAACACTTTTGGATTGGTTAGGTCACACTTGCTAAATATGATGGAATCCTTAGTCACATTACCTCTTTCGTCTGTCTGCAGCTTTAGAATAATGAATTGAGGCATGAAGTTGTCGGTAGAACTGGGTACTCATAGAAATCGCATAAACAGAAACTTAATGGCAGCTGACCTCCAGAGTCTAGGAGACATAAAAGTTTCAGACAGACCTCATCTGATGTAGAAACGTGCAGTACTTTCCATGTTAATTTGTGCAAAACAATTTTATTTTCCATTTCTTGTGCTTCTTGAATGTATGCATTATTACCTGTAACAATGTGAACAAAAATCATTTCCTAATTGCAATTCATAATGGCTTGCTTATTGTCTTCAAACATTTCTTGTGCTTCTTGAATGTATGCATTATTACCTGTAACAATGTGAGCAAAAATCATTTCCTAATTGCAATTCATAATGGCTTGCTTATTGTCTTCAAACAGTCCTATAAGCATTTTGAGAGAGATGCTCATACTAAAGTGATCGGTCTGTCAATGAACTATTTTGCATTTTGTAGAACACTCAGGTCCAAAATTGATGCAGATACGTAAGTTTTGAGTGTTGTGATTCCACTTTTTCTCATACTATCGACTATGACACCATTAATTTTATTTCATATTGCTTGAAACAGGAAGGCAAATGAATCATACGTAAGTAGCGATGTTTGTGCTCGAGCACCTGCGTCGGTCTTTATAAACGTGCCTTCCACATGTGGGAAATTGTTACTCAGAATTGTTAAATCGTCTTTATGCTAAATCAGAATTCTAATCTGATCGTTATTATTGAACGTCGTTGAAGCAAAAGGTTTGTATGACTTGTATTCCTAACGACTGATTTGTATGTCGTATTGAACTGGAGCTGCTATTTCGAGTGTCATCATTGCGAGGTTTCACTCATATCGACTTCAGTAATATGTAATGCTGACATACTATCGCCTTGTCTTTCAGCTGCAGGGTGAAATAGTGACCGCTTTGTGCCCTGTTTTCATACTTAATGCCCACAGCACTGCTGTTACTGCTGCTTAAAATGAAGACGTGCCACAATTTCCTCTTCTCGAAAATCAACCAGTTTTCTGTCATGGTTAACAAATGCACAACCCGAGATGGCCTAACATTTGCGTAGTTGCTGGGAGATATATTTTACTGCTGGGAATCTCAAAAAGTTTGTATCCTGATCTCACAGTGGAGAAAAATCCTTCTATGGTATCCATTAATAGTTAGTTGATGTATAACTCATTGCGAGAGTATACTAAACACTAGTCATGTTAACAGACAGGGGAATGTCCACTGGTTGATCCGACTCGTAAATTTTCTCATTATTATTAGCCAAAAGTTGACTCCGGAAACCAGCCGCGCGAAGTAGCCGCGCGTTCTGAAGGCGCCTTGGCATGGTTCACACGGCTCCCCCGGCGGAGGTTCGAGTCCTCCCTCGGGCATGGGTGTCTGTTATCTTTAGCGTAAGTTAGTTTAAGTTAGATTAAGTAGTGTGCAAGCCTAGCGACCGATGACCTCAGCAGCTTGATTCCGTAGGAACTTACCACCACCACAAAAAGTTTTGACTCCTAAAGAAACTGAGTATTAATCCTATTGAGCCTTCCTGACTAATGTCTATTGTACTGCAACGTCCAAATTTACGATCCCAAATTCCTTTCATTTTCAAATATTTTTCAAGAAAATTCCACATCAACACACCACTAAATCTTGTTTGCATTGTTGTCTGCCATTGTAGTGTTGGGCAGCGGCAGCTGGATGTGAACAGCGCGTAGCGTTGCACAGTTGGAGGTGAGCCGCCAGTAGTGGTGGATGTGGGGAGAGAGATGGCGGAGTTTTGAAATTTGTAAGACTGGATGTCAATTATGACTAATAAGGTAAATACATTGTTTGTTCTCTATCAAAATCTTTCATTTGCTAACTACACCTATTAGTAGTTAGTGCCTTCCGTAGTTTGAATCTTTTATTTAACTGGCAGTAGTGGCGCTCGCTGTATTGCAGTAGTTCGAGTAACGAAGATTTTTGTGAGGTAAGTGATTTGTGAAAGGTATAGGTTAGTGTTAGTCAGGGCCATTCTTTTGTAGGGTTTTTTGAAAGTCAAATTGTGTTGCGCTAAAAATATTGTGTGTCAGGTTAAGCACAGTCGAGTATAATTGTTTAAAGGGGACGTTTCATATGGCGACCCTGCCGGGATATGAACCTGGAATCTTCTGATTTTTTTCTTGTAGTTTGTGTAATTAGTGTAGCTACTGTTTATTGTTAGCGCGTAATTTGTAGGTGCAGTCTTTCATTGTTGTAAAGTAAAACAGTTGTGGCATGCATGTAGATTTGCACCAAGTATTTCGCAGCTGCGCTTGCAGTTAACTACATATTATTTTCAGTGCTATGTTAATGTGTTCTCTTATTTTTGCTCTTCAAATTGTGCTTTTCTGTGTTATCATGTGAAATATTGTGACAATAATGGCGTGTGAAAAACGTAACAGTAGGTTTCAAAGTAAACTGAGAAACAATAGTGACGAAAAGCGTAGCTTATCAGCACCACTGTGTAGTGAATTAACAGACATTCGAAGTAGTAATTTGGTAATTGTGCATAGGGAAATGGAGCGGGCGGCAAATAATGGTGTAGACAGTGAAACAGGTAGTGAACAAGGAAGCATTATCGATTGATCGGTCGGCAACAGCTCGCCTCAGGAATCCGAAATGACAGAACACAATATTGCAAATACTGTAGACTTAGGTTTTGGGTCCTCACCGTTTTCTCAAATGAGTCAAAACACATTTTCTGCTTGTCAAAATGTGAATGTTGCCGGTGAAAATGCACTGCCAAAAAGCGTAGAGAAACAGATTCCAGACACTAATACATTATTATTGCAATTAATGCAACAAATGGAACAAAATCAGAGACAAATGGGACAAAATCTTAAAAAGTTAGACACAGTGGAACAAAATCTTAAAAAGTTAGACACAGTGGAACAAAATCTTAAAAAGTTAGACACAATGGAACAAAATCTTCAAAAGTTAGACACCACGCTTGAACAAACACGTGAAGATTTAACTACTGAGTTACATAACATCGAATCTAAATGTCAAAAAGTCTGTAATGACGTAAAAACACAAATTTGTGAGCATTTCCAACATATTTTTTCGCGTCATGAAAATGCATTACAGAATCACGAAGCAGCCATAAAAGAACTGCAGACTATTGTTCATGAAAATCACGACACCTTGCAAGCTAAAATTGACTCAGTTGCATCTACCGATTCGGTTACGCAACTTGCAAAAACTCAAGAAAACTTAAAGGACACAGTAGATACGATTTCAACACAAATGGACACTCTGAAACTTGGTTCAGAAAAACACACTGAGGAAATAAGTACACTATCGGAGAAAGTAGCCGAACTTTCGGATCAGTTCACTAACTTATCTGCAAAGGTAGATGATGATCTGAATGACACAAGACCTGGAGCCATCACTGACACAGAAGAGTATGAACAAATTAAGAAATTCAAACAAAATCAGAATCAAATTAATACGCAATACAAAAGAGAAATCCGGGAAGTACAAGATCAGTTGGCACAAGTAATACAAAAATTTCATATTTCAGAGGACACTCGCGCTCCAACACGGGAAGAGGAACTTAGAAATACGGAAAAGCCACAAAATAATAACACAGGGCATTTCGGAAATTATGAAAGAAATCGGCAAGGTGCACCGAATTCTGAGATGGAACCGCCGACACGACGTAACAATGACCGATATGCTACTCGCCGACACGATGATTTTCACTATAAGCTGTTCATTACTACACGTAAATTCAAAACGTTTAAGAATTCTGCCAACGACATTCATCCACAAGCGTGGATCCATCAATTCTTTCATTGTTTTCCTCCCAACTGGTCATTGGAGCACAGGTTAGAATTTATGTGTGGCTACTTGGAGAATGAACCAGCTGTAAGAATGCGATCGCTCATTCACGATTGTCACAGTGAAGGAGATTTTCATCATGCCTTCCTCTCAGCATATTGGTCTCAAGCTACACAAGACCGAGTAAAACATAGCATCATAATGATGAAACATTTCGAACAATCTGAATTTTCCAGTCTTGTGAAATATTTTGAAGACATGTTGCCCAAGAATCAGTACCTGTTAAACCCATACAGCCCCTCAGAACTCATCCGCATTTGCTTAATCAAACTGCCTGAACATTTACGACATATTATTTTAGCAGGACGTTGCAAAGAAGACATTGAAGCTTTTCAGGGACTGTTACAAGAACTGGAAATTGACACTGGCAATCGGGGAACGCGAAAACAAGAGCACAACAATTACAGATCACATCCGTCACAATTCCGCGATGACAGAAATAATATACGACAAGGCTATTCTTTCAACGTAAATCGTGACCGAAACAGACACCACCCGTATGACAACCGTTGGCAGAGTAGTAATAATTACAGGGAATGATCACCTCTCCGCTGTAATGACTATCACAGAGACAATCACAGAAACAGGCAATATGGGAAACAAAATAATTATTATCAAGGGAGACAGAATAACTTCAGATGCAACGGTCCAGCGCGCAGTTACGATTCAGGGAGAAATTCTCCACCACGTGACCGACAAGAAAGAAACTATGGAATCTACCGACATGACGACAGACGATATGATCGTAACGACAGATCTGAATTGCATCAGAACTGGCGAGATTCAAACAGAGCAGAGCCCTCTCGACAAGGTGAATTTGTAGAAGTTAGGTCTCCAAATCCCAATAACGACACGCGCCAACAAAGACACAATAGGCAATGACTCATACCGCTGGCAGCCACAAAACGTACTTATGAAACTGACGACGCAGCTGCCGTAGCCAGTAATTACGTAAAAATGGAAGACATTAGGGACATCTTACTCCAGGAACACGACGTAAAAAATAACAACATTGCATATCCTGTGATTCACATTACTGTAAATGACGTAAAATTTACGGCAGTACTTGACTCTGGCAGTCCCATTTCAGTAATTAGTGAAACAGCTTTTAGAAAATGCAACATATCGAACGATTGCCCCACACTTCCGTTACGTAAGATTAAATTACAAGGTGCAATCTTTGGAAAAAGTGTAGATGTACGCCAACAAACCAATTTAGAATTCTTTTGCCAAAGCCACAGCTTCTCTATGAACTTTCTTATTGTCCCATTATTGTCGACGGAAATTATATTGGGAGTAGACTTTTTGAATGAATACAAAGCAATCTTAAACTTTCACGATGCTGAAATGAGTTTAGAGAAGGAAGGTAAGTCAATAGCTTTGAAATTTGAAGATTGGCTCTCAAACCATGACGAGGAAATTAATCGGCTTTACCTTCTGTTAGACAACAGTTCGGAATTTTCTACGGAACTAGACACTAACAATCACTCTGCAAGTACTGACAGGGCTGATATCGACGGCATATTTGAAATTAATGAGTTAATCCAGAATAAAATTCAAACAATTGAGAATTGTAATGACACTGATAGGCAGGATCTTTTTGAGATTTTACAAGCACATTCCACAGTTTTTACTCACAAAACAGGAACAATCAAGGGATTTCAATACCAATTTCGTGTTCGTGGGCATACTAAATTTTGTGTCAGATCATACGTAATTCCAGCAATTATAGGGACTGTGTTAGAACAGAAATACAATCTATGCTTGACGAGGGCATTATTGAGCCTGCAGTAAGCTCATACAACAATCCATTACATGTTGTTGAGAAGAAAAATGGATCGATCAGGCTTGTCTTAGATTCGAGACAAATCAATACTATCATTATTCCTGAAACAGACAGGCCGCAAACGTTGGAAGAACTTCTTCAAAATTTTAATGGTGTAAAAGTGTTGTCTTCCATTGATCTCAGATCCAGCTATTATCAGATCGAACTTCATCCAGAATGTAGAAAATACACAGCTTTCCTTTGTTTCGGCGTTTGTTATCAGTTTCGGAAACTTCCTTTTGGTTTCAACATTTCTTCGGCAGCATTCATTCGCGGGCTAAATTCCATATTATCTGAGTTCTTAAAACGTCACATCACCTTATATGTGGACGATATTCTAATAGCGGAAGCTTCATGGGAACAACATAATCGCATCCTCAACAGTTTGTTACGTATTTTTGCAGAATCTGGAATTACAGTTAACTTGGAAAAGTCTGAATTCGGTAGGTCAAAGGTGAGGTTTTTGGGACATATTATTTCTTCTGAAGGCATTCAGCCGGATCCTGAAAAGTTAGAAGCAATCAAAGCCATTCCAGTTCTATCCACAAAAAAACAAGTCCGCAGTTTTCTAGGTCTCGTAAATTTTTACCGTCGTTTTCTGAATATGCACATTCTTGTTACACCAAAACTTTGTTCTCTCACTGGAAAAAATACTATTTGGAACTGGGATGAACAAGCACAGTTGGAATTCAATTCTTTGAAAGAATCGCTACTTAACGCGCCAATACTAGCTCATCCAGATCTGTCACAAGATATCTGCCTTAGCACGGATTCTTCTAAAGTCGGTCTTGGTGCCCATTTATTTCAAGAAGCCATAGAAAATGACACTACCATTCAGAAAACCATTGCTTTTGCTAGCCGAGTGCTAACAAAATCTGAAAAAAATTATTCCGTTACTGAATTAGAAGCTTTAGCTATCGTTTGGGCATTTAACAAATTCCGTTTCTTTCTTTCTGGTAAGCACGTAAAAGTATACAGTGATCATCGTGCATTACAATTTCTTATGTCTTCAAAATTAAATCATGACAGGTTAAAACGTTGGGCATTGTTTCTGCAAGAATTCCACTTCACAATAGTCTACATTCCCGGCAAGGAGAACATTGTTGCGGACGCACTGTCACGCGCACCGGCTGGGCTTGAGAAAAGTAACACAGAAGGCAACCTCTAGAAAAATTTCAGTATTCTTTACATTCAGAAAGTCGCCTTTGAAAACTTCATCACCACATCTTTAAAGGACATTGCTCATGAACAAGATAAAGATCCGATTTGGAAAGACATCAAGAGCAAATGGCATGAAAAGACACACACACAGATTCGGCATTATTATCTGGTTAGAAACAACATACTGTTCAAACGCTGCACTGTTGATGACAAGCTATGGGTACTTTGCATTCCTGACGATTTTGTTAATAAGCTCATTTGGTACATTCATTTCAGCTATGCACATTTTGGCCCACGAAAATGTTATCATATTCTTCGAACGACTTGTTATTTTAACAATATGGAAAAGAGAATTCGAAGAGTCTTGTCTATTTGTAAACTTTGTCAAAAGGCGAAACCATCTACTATCTCCCATCGTGCTCCGCTGTTTCCTATCATTCCTTCTAAATTAAAAGAATTTGCTGCTGTTGATCTCTTGGGACCGCTTGTCAGAACATCTAATGGATTTTCGTACGTTCTAGTCGCTGTTGAACTTACTTCAAAATTTGTTTCTTTCACACTGTTACGTAAAGCCACTGGACGGTCTGTATCCAACGCCTTTGTTAAAAATTTCTTACGTGAAGTTGGACACGTTAGTAAAGTCATTTCAGATAACGGACCGCAATTCAGATCTGCTGTTTGGTCACGCATGCTTCGGAATCATAAAATCAAACCTGTTTTTATTTCATTGTACTCACCACATTGTAACCCCTCCGAACGGATTATGAAAGAAATCAATAAGCTTTGCAGACTTTATTGTCACAGAAAGCATCAGCATTGGGACAGATATTTACACTTATTTCAAAGTGTGCTGAATGAAATGCCTCATGACTCCACTGCTTTACCACCTACTCTTGTACTGAAAAATGAAGAACCACCGAACAGAATCAGAGAGCTTGTACCTTTCCCGAATACACGTAAACTTCGACACAAAGACATAATTGATTTGGCTATTAAAAATATAAAATCTGCAGCAGACAAAAGGGGAAAACTACACGGTAAAGCAAATGCAAAGAAATTATATATTGGTCAGAAAGTTCTCATTAAAGCTCATTCATTGTCACATAAGAAGAAGCACTTGAGTCACAAATTCTTTCTAGTTTACAATGGACCTTACAGAATCCGACATATACCACATGATAATTGCGTTGAAGTTGAAACGCTGCGTACTAGGAAGAGTAAAGGTTTACACCACATTTCACATGTAAAACCGTTTATTGAAAGATAATCTGCTTTTTAACTTTGTCTTTGCCATATAACTTTTCACTTTACATTGCTAGTAGGCTTTGTCAGACTTAGAATCTGTTAATATTCAACAATGTTTGAAGTTAAATATCCAGTCAAGAACCAAGAGAACTTATTTCAACAGAAATTATGAATGCATTGTTATAGTGAACAGACGACACAATGTTGTTATTTGTACATTCTTGCTTGTTAGTTGCACGATTACGTAACGACTATAAGGCTTACATACTTAGAACATTTACCAGTACTGCTAATGAGATTTTAATGCAACATTTTGGTTTACTTGAAATTTGGTGTATCATGAGGTAAGTACATTGGCTTCTGCAGAACTTAGCTTTCAGAGGACGATAACTACGACACTTCCACAGAGATTATCTTACAGCAAGACGCACATTTAGCGCTACAGGACACGTATTTGAGTGATTAATTTTGTACTTAAATCATTTATTTTTAAAGATATTTGAAGTACAATGATACAAAGGTTTTCCGTGAAACATTTCATTCCATTGCTGTAATCTGTAACACCTGAGGGTATAATTACATTAATCCTCAGGGGGGTACACGCTTACTTTGTGTACCATGTGTTTGGCAAGCACAAGGAGTCCTAGCTAATATGGTATTTGCTTATACAACTTTACACATCGGTACCATATTTCTCTAACACACAAATTACACAGCTATCTGATCATTTAACTGAGAGATAAACTTTTTTTACTACATCAGTGACACATGTTTACGCAATTACACGGTTGGGTAACTTCACACTTATGAAATTGTATTTTGTCTGTACTTTGTGAACTGTTCATATTTTTTTGGAACCATTGTGATATTATGAGAGCTTTGAATGATGTATTTGGTTAGGGAGCATGATATTTAAAGTGCGTTTGAGGTAGATGACACTACTGAAATGAGCAGAGAATTTTTTTTAGGTTTTTAAATTATTGCAGAAAGCTACAACGTTTTTGAGATTTGGCTGAGGTGTTATGATGTTATTTTTACGACGACGATGTGTATTATGCTGCTGAGGTATGTTTATGATCAATAAGCTGATGCTATATGAGGAATTTGATTATGCTACGTATTTGTTATGATGAAATATTGAAGAAGTGTCGACTAATAAGGTAAGGAATAATGAGTAGTGGTTAGGGACTCTGGTTTGTGAAAAAGGTTGTTGGAAACCAAGAATCGTACTTTAAGAGTTATGAAATGTCTGTAAATGCGTGAATGTATCACAATGCCGGCGAAAATTTTTTGGACACTGTTATATTCATAAGATTTTGTTTCTACACATTTGCAACGCAAATTCTCGACCTGTGAAATTTTGTATATGAGACTGTCACTGTAGTGCAAACTGGTGTTGTAAATATTTCAGTAAGAAAGTTAAGTGACCTGCACGTAATGCATCGTGGGCACCCAGCTGTGTCAGACGCTTGGAGAAAAAGCCATTAGTGTGTGCCTTTTCAGAGGCACAGGTAGAAAAAAAAAAGGGAGGCCATTATCCTCGCTATTGACATTCCTTTGTAGAAAGCATCACAAATACGACACGCTCAAACTTGAAAACATATGATTATACTGTGGAGCTCTTAATTTATGATATTTACTAAAATGCCTAATGAAACGATGAGAAACATTTCACGGCTATTGTCTTGCTAGTTGAGAGAAATGCCATATGGCTTGCTTTATGTATTTATTTACTCAATTCGTTTAATATCTAGTTTCTAGCTGCACTGCAGCATTGGTTAAAATAAAATTTATAGATGTACTAATATAAATATTTTCTGTCTACAGATCGAGTAAATAATAATTTTTTTCAAAAAAATGAGGGAGCACAAAAAGACATTTACCTTCACAGGAACTGCATTCATAATTTTCTTTTCAAGTACTTGGTAATTTATTTTGTAGAATAAGTTGTGGTGCACCACTTCAATGACATAGATATTAAGATGTGAATAGACATTTCCCTTATCCGCATTGTTGTCTTTACTGTAATATTTTTCTGCTTGAGCTTTGTCATGTTTAGATATAATTTATTGCATTTGCTTCTGCTGTTTGCCAGGCATAGTGCTACTAAATTTCACTTTACATTACTCTGTTAAGCTAGTTTTACTACTGATTTATTTTTCTTGTTTGCTGCTCATTGCGTTATATTAGTTGTAATATTGCTGCTTGCTTGGCCAATTTGAATATTTTGTCATTGCTGTTTGTGTTAATTGTTTTGTACTGCTGCATTGCCTCGTCCCTTAGTTTAGCATCTGAGCTCAGTAGATTTAAGTTAGCTTAAGAGGGGGTACACTATATAAGAGAATGAGTTGCGATGAATTGGAAGAAATGCATTGAGAAGTTATACGAAAAAAGTACAGAAAGCAGGTATAGATAGGACCTTTTGGGAATAATGATGAACGAAAGGAGATCTCCAAGAAAAAAAAGGTTTTGTTTGCAAAATACTGCAGTACCAAATGTTACACTGAAAACAAACCCTGCCCTTTCCTCTTGTGTTATTCTGCTATGTGTTTGTGTACTATTGTATATTTGTGTTTTTCCTGTCTTTATGTGTTTAGCTAATAAGATTTACGTTGTAGAATTTTTCTAATAATATGTTATTTTCTTTGTAAAGATGTTTAGACATTTAATGCTCATGTGTGAAGTTGATGTTTCAAAAGTTATTCTAATCTTTTATATATGTACTTATGTCATAATTCTTGTAACATTGATGTGCATGTTTGTTTCTATTCTGTTGTAAAGCCTGTTTTACTACAAATGTTATCTGTATTGTTATGTCCTTTAATGATGTATTTTGTACCTTTGTTATTGTATTCTCATGTTATAAAATTGTATTATTAACTTGTAAGTTACATTTCACTGCACACATTTCTGTTGGTCATAGTATATGGACAATATGTGAGAAGTAGGGACTGTTAGTGTTTGCACGTCTGTTAATAATTCAGCAAGGGACTGGATAACAGCATTGCTGGTTCTAAGGACAATTTCAAAAACTTTGTGAGTGCACAAGTGGTGGTTATGGACTTGCTATATTCTCCGCAAGACTCTTCGATGGTGATTGTGCACCTGCACAGTTGCAACAGATGGCTGCTGGCCGTCTCTACAAGGACTACAGTGGGTCTACATCTTTGATGGCCCACCATTACCATTATTTCTAGAGGACTGCAGTGGGTCTGCACCTCTGGTGGCCCACCAATACCGTAATCTCTACCAGGACTACAGTGGGTCTACTCTGTGATAACCTACGTACCAATATTCTTCAAACCTTCGACTGACTCTGCGGTGGGTTTGCTCTGTTGTGGCCCATTACCTGTCTGCATGTCAAGAGTCAGCACTGTCTTTTCGTTGGAAGGACAACACTACTTCTTCAAGACTGCATGGAAATCCACTACTTCCGTGTGCATTTTCTTCTACTGCACAGACTTTGAGAAAAACACTGCTATTTTACTGTGATGAACGATCAGGACTGTCTTTATGGACTGTAAGAAAATTTTAGCTTTTGACCAACATTGCATCAATAAGTGTGTGCCTTTGATTTCTTTGTTATTGTAATTATGAAAAACTTTATCAAATCATTATTGGCCACTGCCCAAAAAATTTGTAAAATTTTTTGTGGGGAGCTTGGGGGCTATGTAAGTAGGCTGTTTATGTTTTCTTATTGGCAACGTTACGTAGTGCTCTGTATGAAAATCACTGGCTGTGCTGTGTGCAGTCTGTGGCTAGTTTGCATTGTTGTCTGCCATTGTAGTGTTGGGCAGCGGCAGCTGGATGTGAACAGCGCGTAGCGTTGCACAGTTGCAGGTGAGCCGCCAGTAGTGGTGGATGTGGGGAGAGAGATGGCGGAGTTTTGAAATTTGTAAGACTGGATGTCAATTATGACTATTAAGGTAAATACACTGTTTGTTCTCTATCAAAATCTTTCATTTGCTAACTACGCCTATCAGTCGTTAGTGCCTTCCGTAGTTTGAATCTTTTATTTAGCTGGCAGTAGTGGCGCTCGCTGTATTTCAGTAGTTCGAGTAACGAAGATTTTTGTGAGGTAAGTGATTTGTGAAAGGTATAGGTTAGTGTTAGTCAGGGCCATTCTTTTGTAGGGATTTTTGAAAGTCGGATTGCGTTGCGCTAAAAATATTGTGTGTCAGGTTAAGCACAGTCGAGTATAATTGTTTAAAGGGGACGTTTCAATCCTGTTATGCCTTTTAGATTCCAGTGGTTCCTCCTGAGTCTTTTGCGCATTATTCACTGTTCGGACTATGGCAGCAACTCCTCCCACCAACGAGGCCGAAATTCCTACGAATGCTGTAATTAGAAACGAGATAATTCCACCAGAAGTCTTAGATACTGGCAGAACCCTCTACACTTTTGACATGGTCCCTTCTTACTCACTTCTTCTTCAAGACGAAGACGCTTTTTGCTACTACCACTGCTGATTGACCTGTAGGTTTCTTCTTTTTTACTTGAAATTTTTTCCAATTTAAATTTGGTACTCAATTATTTATTAACTGTGAGTGTTGCAATACGTTTTCCTATGCCTCTGTCCATTCTTAGATGTATTTGCGTCACTTTATCGGATAAAATTCAATATGCAGCATGACATTCTGCCACACCTTGATTTGCAGAGTACGTTAAATCATGCTCCTTGCAGGTTTTGTCAAGTATTTCTCTGCCTCGTGATGACTGGGTGTTGTGTGATGGCCTTAGGTTAGTTAGGTTTAAGTAGTTCTAAGTTCTACGGGACTGATGACCATAGATGTCAAGTCCCATAGTGCTCAGAGCCATTTGAACCTTTTTTTTTATCACCACGAGCCAGATGCTTTTTCGGTTTTGTGCCAGATCCATAAACTGTATCCAGGGATATGAATTTCAACTGGCAGATTATCCAGAATATCACCGCCACCTCTGCTGCTACGCTTCCTAGCACTCATGGTAAGCTACTGCACTGTCTAAGATTTGCGCGTGGCATTATACTGCAAACTGCGATCGTTCATCCAATTGTTTCGTGATGCAGGAAATCCAGGCCATTTCATTAAAGCCTTATTCCCGTGATGCCTTACCACGTGCTCTACGAGAAACACATTTGATTCAGAACTGTTTTGTAATTATTCTGAGTAAATTCTCCCTGTAATTTCTGCATGATTCCTTTCCTTTAAGATGTAGGTTCTCGGATTTGTCCCCTGTAATTTTGACACCGTAATTATATCTGTTGGGCAGTTTGCAACGACAGACTTCTCAAACAGTTTTTTTTTTTAATTCGAAATACACACCAAGTCACGTACATTGAACTTAGAAGCTTGCATGGACCCACCATCTTAATACGATTGTATGCTGCATTTAGAAGTCTATTGCCATGTACTTCGATAGGTCTCATCTTAATCGTGTAATGATCAGTTCGAAAATACTCCACATTAATTTGTGGGAGAAGGACTAGTCATGTGTATGAACCACGAAGATTAAGTTTCATCCACATACGGTTTTTATGGTTCTGTTCAGACACTCCACAGCACTATCTTTCATGTGGTAGAATGCTGAGCATTGGTTTATTCCGTATTACTCCATTACCAACTCGAAAACTTGTTGTAAAATTTATTTCTGTGGTCGGTCTGCAGGGTGCCACGATACCGATTTTTACCAATCTGCACCAGTTCTTTGAACACTTGTGTAATGCCCCTCCCAATCTCAGCCCTCACAGGAAGGGCCGAGGCGAGTTCAGAATATGTATCGATGATCATTCGAATTTATTTGAACGCTGGATTCGATCTTGAGTATTCTCTCCTGTTCACGCGGTTAGCCTACTATTTATCACCCGGACCACGCATTATGACTCGTCTGCAGTGTAACGTTTATCCAGCAGACCTATGGAGTTCTCAGACCACCGTCTCCATTATGCAATAATGCTCCTTTCCCGAATCCCTGAGATGATCGATATTATTTCAATCACGTGAACTGCAATCTCTGTGGTGGTTGATGCTGTCAGTAGCCAAAGTCAGTCTATCATTTCCTTGGTGTCATCATAATATACATACTACAGATACAATGTCTTCATTTTTTATGCCTAATGTCAACGCCTTGCCCTTTGCCATATTCAGCGCTTAACACTGGTCTCGTACATTAACGTATTTCTAACTGTTTGTGCTTCTATATTGTTCATTTGCAGCGTTGTCTTTCTATGCGCATTAGTCATTTGTAGTATTTCAGCATATGATATCTTCTCTTTCAGTATATACGTTCGGGTGTTCAACGTTTTTAGGAATATTAGCTCCACTTCACCAAACTCCCTGTCTCCAACATGGATGGTGTCCTTCGTTAAGCATATAAGTAGTTTCTTGAGCAAATATGGCTGATACCGATTGACCTTTGATAAACCCATCCACTTTCTTTTATTGTCATATCTACTTTGCTAGCAATGTGACAGTTGATGAAATTGATGATAGACTATCGTTCCTCGACTTCTCTTCCTCCTCCTCCTCCTCCTCCTCCTCCTCCTTCTTCTTCTTCTCCTCGCCCACTATCTTACGCCACCACCATGCGCGAGACCTGTTTCATACTTTCTGTGTAGGTTTAGAAGTTTCGGAGGGAGACTATTCGCAATCCAAATGTCCGGGTTTTAAGAGTCGCAATTTGTAAGGAATCGCTTTCCACATCTCAATGATCCCTTGCGTTTTGCCGATGATCTGTCGCATATTGATCGAGATTGTACACATCGTTGGTGAAGAAGCAAGGTCGGCTGCTAGCATGAGTTTCTTAGAAGTAGATACCTTAAGGGTTGCGATGCAACTCAAATCGCTTGATACGGGCAAGTCTTCGGGTCCAGATTGTATACCGATTAGGTTCCTTTCAGATTACGCTGATACAATAGCTCCCTACTTAGCAAACATATACAACCGCTCGCTCACCGATAGATCTGTACCTACAGATTGGAAAATTGCGCATGTCGCACCAGTGTTTAAGAAGGGTAGTAGGAGTAATCCATCGAACTACAGACCTGTACCATTGACGTCGGTTTGCAGTAGGGTTTTGGAGCATATACTGTATTCACACATTATGAATCACCTCGAAGGGAACGATCTATTGATACCCAATCAGCATGGTTTCAGAAAACATCGTTCTTGTGCAACGCAGCTAGCTCTTTATTCGCGCGACGTAATGGCCGCTATCGACAGGAGATCTCAAGTTGATTCCGTATTTCTAGATTTCCGGAAAGCTTTTGACACCGTTCCTCACAAGCGACTTCTAATCAAGCTGCGGGCCTATGGGGTATCGTCTCAGTTGTGCGACTGGATTCGTGATTCCTGTCAGGAAGGTCGCAGTTCGCAGTAATAGACGGCAAATCATCGAGTAAAACTGAAGTGATATCAGGTGTTCCCCAGGGAAGCGTCCTGGGACCTCTGCTGTTCCTAATCTATATAAATGACCTGGGTGACAATCTGAGCAGTTCTCTTAGGTTGTTCGCAGATGATGCTGTAATTTACCGTCTAGTAAGGTCATCCGAAGACCAGTATCAGTTGCAAAGCGATTTAGAAAAGATTGCTGTATGGTGTGGCAGGTGGCAGTTGACGCTAAATAACGAAAAATGTGAGGTGATCCACATGAGTTCCAAAAGAAATCGGTTGGAATTCGATTACTCGATAACTAGTACAATTCTCAAGGCTGTCAATTCAACTAAGTACCTGGATGTTAAAATTACGAACAACTTCAGTTGGAAAGACCACATAGATAATATTGTGGGGAATGCGAGCCAAAGGTTGCGAACGACGTTTTTCGTCGCGGTGAGATATATTTACGAAATTTCAGTCACCAACTTTCTCTTCCGGATGCGAAAATAATTTGTTGAGCCCAGCCTACATAGGTAGGAATGATCATCAAAATAAAATAAGAGAAATCAGAGCTCGAGCAGAAAGGTTTACGTGTTCGTTTTTCCCGCGCGCTGTTCGGGAGTGGAATGGTACATCTACATCTACATTTATGCTCCGCAAGCCACCCAACGGTGTGTGGCGGAGGGCACTTTACGTGCCACTGTCATTACCTCCCTTTTTTGTTCCAGTCGCGTATGGTTCGCGGGAAGAACGACTGTCTGAAAGCCTCCGTGCGCGCTCGAATCTCTCTAATTTTACATTCGTGATCTCCTCGGGAGGTATAAGTAGGGGGAAGCAATATATTCGATACCTCATCCAGAAACGCACCCTCTCGAAACCTGGCGAGCAAGCTACACCGCGATGCAGAGCGCCTCTCTAGCAGAGTCTGCCACTTGAGTTTGCTAAACATCTCCGTAACGCTATCACGCTTACCAAATAACCCTGTGACGAAACGCGCCGCTCTTCTTTGGATCTTCTCTATCTCCTCCGTCAACCCGATCTGGTACGGATCCCACACTGTTGAGCAATACTCAAGTATAGGTCGAACGAGTGTTTTGTAAGCCACCTCCTTTGTTGATGGACTACATTTTCTAAGAACTCTTCCAATGAATCTCAACCTGATACCCGCCTTACCAACAATTAATTTTATATGATCATTCCACTTCAAATCGTTCCGCACGCATACTCCCAGATATTTTACAGAAGTAATTGCTACCAGTGTTTGTTCCGCTATCATATAGTCATACAATAAAGGATCCTTCTTTCTATGTATTCGCAATACATTACATTTGTCTATGTTAAAGGTCAGTTGCCACTCCCTGCACCAAGTGCCTATCCGCTGCAGATCTTCCTGCATTTCGCTACAATTTTCTAATGCTGCAACTTCTCTGTATACTACAGCCTCATCCACGAAAAGCCGCATGGAACTTCCGACAATATCTACTAGGTCATTTATATATATTGTGAAAAGCAATGGTCCCATAACACTCCCCTGTGGCACGCCAGAGGTTACTTTAACGTCTGTAGATGTCTCTCCATTGATAACAACATGCTGTGTTCTGTTTGCTAAAAACTCTTCAATCCAGCCACACAGCTGGTCTGATATTCCGTAGGCGCTTACTTTGTTTATCAGGCGACAGTGCGGAACTGTATCGAAGGCCTTCCGGAAGTCAAGGAAAATAGCATCTACCTGGGAGCCTGTATCTAATATTTTCTGGGTCTCATGAACAAATAAAGCGAGTTGGGTCTCACACGATCGCTGTTTCCGGAATCCATGTTGATTCCTACAGAGTAGATTCTGGGTTTCCAAAAACGACATGATACTCGAGCAAAAAACATGTTCTAAAATTCTACAACAGATCGACGTCAGGGATATAGGTCTATAGTTTTGCGCATCTGCTCGACGACCCTTCTTGAAGACTGGGACTACCTGTGCTCTTTTCCAATCATTTTGAACCTTCTGTTCCTCTAGAGACTTGCGGTACACGGCTGTCAGAAGGGGGGCAAGTTCTTTCGCGTACTCTGTGTAGAAACGAACTGGTATCCCGTCAGGTCCAGTGGACTTTCCTCTGTTGAGTGATTCCAGTTGCTTTTCTATTCCTTGGACACTTATTTCGATGTCAGCCATTTTTTCGTTTGTGCGAGGATTTAGAGAAGGAACTGCAGTGCGGTCTTCCTCTGTGAAACAGCTTTGGAAAAAGGTGTTTAGTATTTCAGCTTTACGCGTGTCATCCTCTGTTTCAATGCCATCATCATCCCGGAGTGTCTGGATATGCTGTTTCGAGCCAATTACTGATTTAACGTAAGACCAGAACTTCCTAGGATTTTTTGTTAAGTCGGTACATAGAATTTTACTTTCAAATTCACTGAACGCTTCACGCATAGCCCTCCTTACACTAACTTTGACATCGTTTAGGTTCTGTTTGTCTGAGAGGTTTTGGCTGCGTTTAAACTTGGAGTGAAGCTCACTTTGCTTTCGCAGTAGCTTCCTAACTTCGTTGTTGAACCACGGTGGGTTTTTCCCGTCCCTCACAGTTTTACTTGGCACGTACCTGTCTAAAACGCATTTTACAATTGCCTTAAACTTTTTCCATAAACACTCAACATTGTCAGTGTCGGAACAGAAATTTTCGTTTTGATCTGTTAGGTAGTCTGAAATTTGCCTTCTATTACTCTTGCTAAACAGATAAACCTTCCTCCCTTTTTTTATATACCTATTAACTTCCATATTCAGGGATGCTGCAACGGCCTTATGATCACTGATTCCCTGTTCTGCACTTACAGAGTCGAAAAGTTCGGGTCTGTTTGTTATCAGTAGGTCCAAGATGTTATCTCCACGAGTCGGTTATCTGTTTAATTGCTCGAGGTAATTTTCGGATAGTGCACTCAGTATAATGTCACTCGATGCTCTGTCCCTACCACCCGTACTAAACATCTGAGTGTCCCAGTCTATATCTGGTAAATTGAAATCTCCACCTAAGACTATAATATGCTGAGAAAATTTATGTGCAATGTATTCCAAATTTTCTCTCAGTTGTTCTGCAACTAATGCTGCTGAGTCGGGAGGTCGGTAAAATGAGCCAATTATTAACCTAGCTCGGTTGTTGAGTGTAACCTCCACCCATAATATTTCACAGGAACTATCCACTTCTACTACCCTACAGGATAAACTACTACTACTACTAACAACGACAAACACGCCACCACCGGTTGCATGCAATCTATCCTTTCTAAACACCGTCTGTGCCTTTGTAAAAATTTCGGCTGAATTTATCTCTGGCTTCAGCCAGCTTTCTGTACCTACACTCCTGGAAATGGAAAAAAGAACACATTGACACCGGTGTGTCAGACCCACCATACTTGCTCCGGACACTGCGAGAGGGCTGTACAAGCAATGATCACACGCACGGCACAGCGGACACACCAGGAACCGCGGTGTTGGCCGTCGAATGGCGCTAGCTGCGCAGCATTTGTGCACCGCCGCCGTCAGTGTCAGCCAGTTTGCCGTGGCATACGGAGCTCCATCGCAGTCTTTAACACTGGTAGCATGCCGCGACAGCGTGGACGTGAACCGTATGTGCAGTTGACGGACTTTGAGCGAGGGCGTATAGTGGGCATGCGGGAGGCCAGGTGGACGTACCGTCGAATTGCTCAACACGTGGGGCGTGAGGTCTCCACAGTACATCGATGTTGTCGCCAGTGGTCGGCGGAAGGTGCACGTGCCCGTCGACCTGGGACCGGACCGCAGCGACGCACGGATGCACGCCAAGACCGTAGGATCCTACGCAGTGCCGTAGGGGACCGCACCGCCACTTCCCAGCAAATTAGGGACACTGTTGCTCCTGGGGTATCGGCGAGGACCATTCGCAACCGTCTCCATGAAGCTGGGCTATGATCCCGCACACCGTTAGGCCGTCTTCCGCTCACGCCCCAACATCGTGCAGCCCGCCTCCAGTGGTGTCGCGACAGGCGTGAATGGAGGGATGAATGGAGACGTGTCGTCTTCAGCGATGAAAGTCGCTTCTGCCTTGGTGCCAATGATGGTCGTATGCGTGTTTGGCGCCGTGCAGGTGAGCGCCACAATCAGGACTGCATACGACCGAGGCACACAGGGCCAACACCCGGCATCATGGTGTGGGGAGCGATCTCCTACACTGGCCGTACACCACTGGTGATCGTCGAGGGGACACTGAATAGTGCACGGTACATCCAAACCGTCATCGAACCCATCGTTCTACCATTCCTAGACCGGCAAGGGAACTTGCTGTTCCAACAGGACAATGCACGTCCGCATGTATCCCGTGCCACCCAACGTGCTCTAGAAGGTGTAAGTCAACTACCCTGGCCAGCAAGATCTCCGGATCTGTCCCCCATTGAGCATGTTTGGGACTGGATGAAGCGTCGTCTCACGCGGTCTGCACGTCCAGCACGAACGCTGGTCCAACTGAGGCGCCAGGTGGAAATGGCATGGCAAGCCGTTCCACAGGACTACATCCAGCATCTCTACGATCGTCTCCATGGGAGAATAGCAGCCTGCATTGCTGCGAAAGGTGGATATACACTGTACTAGTGCCGACATTGTGCATGCTCTGTTGCCTGTGTCTATGTGCCTGTGGTTCTGTCAGTGTGATCATGTGATGTATCTGACCCCAGGAATGTGTCAATAAAGTTTCCCCTTCCTGGGACAATGAATTCACGGTGTTCTTATTTCAATTTCCAGGAGTGCATAACGATTTCAGCTTCGGTGCTTTCTATCAGCGCTTGAAGTTCCGGTACTTTACCAATGCAGCTTCGACAGTTTACAATTACAATACCGATTGCTGCTTGGTCCCCGCATGTCCTGACTTTGCCCCGGACCCTTTGAGGCTGCTGCCCTTTCTGTACTTGCCCGAGGCCATCTAACCTAAAAAACCGCCCAGTCCACGCCACACAACCCCTGCTACCCGTGTAGCCACTTGCTGCGTGTAGTGGACTCCTGACCTATCCAGCGGAACCCGAAACCCAACGACCCTATGGCGCAAGTCGAGGAATCTGCAGCCCACACGGTCGCAGAACCGTCTCAGCCTCTGATTCAGACCCTCCACTCGGCTCTGTACCAAAGGTCCGCAGTCAGTCCTGTCGACGATGCTGCAGATGGTGAGCTCTGCTTTCATCCCGCTAGCGAGACTGGCAGTCTTCACCAAATCAGATAGCCGCCGGAAGCCAGAGAGGATTTCCTCCGATCCATACCGACACACATCATTGGTGCCGACATGAGCGACCACCTGCAGATGGGTGCACCCTGTACCCTTCATGGCAGCCGGAAGGACCCTTTCCACACCTGGAATGACTCCCCCCAGTATGCACACGGAGTGCACATTGGTTTTCTTCCCCTCTCTTGCTGCCATATCCCTAAGGGGCCCTATTACGCGCCTGACGTAGGAGCTCCCAACTACCAGTAAGCCCACCCTCTGCGACTGCCTGGATCTTGCAGACTGAGGGGCAACCTCTGGAACAGGACAAGCAGCCATCTCCGGCCGAACATCAGTATCAGCCGGAGACAGAGCCTGAAACCGGTTCGTCAGACAAACTGGAGAGGCCTTCCGTTCAGCCGTCCGGAATGTCTTTCGCCCCCTGCCACACCTCGAGATGATCTCCCACTCTACCACAGGTGAGGGATCAGCCTCAATGTGGGCAGTATCCCGGGCAGCCACAGTCGTAGTCCGATCGGGGGATGCGTGGGACGAGCTGGCCGTCCCCGACAAACCCCAATCCGGACCCCCACAGTGATGCCCATTGGCAACAGCCTCAAGCTGGGAGCGAAGGGATGCCAACTCAGCCTGCATCCGAACACAGCAGTTGCAGTCCCTATCCATACTGAGAACTGTTGTGCAAAGAACGTCTGAACTAATCTACAGAGAGCACAAACAAATCGACACAAAATTTAAACGGTTATTAAAATACAAGATTGCCTAGTAAATGCAGTAATGCTGCTACTTGCGCACTGCTGACACACTGCTTGGCGGCGGAAGGAGACTATGCAATTTTACACTATTCAGGTGATAAAACGCGATGCTACAACTCTCAAATACTATAATACGCCCGAAATTTATGAATTTAAACAATGCAAGTACCAAAAACACGCAAAGAAATTAAGAATTAAACTATGTAACAAATGAGTGAACTAGGAGTATACGACTTTCTGCTGGCAGCTGCTTATCCAACGGCGGCAGGGAGCACACTGGATGTGACCAAGCGACACTGGCCGTTCAAAACAAAAACAGAAGACAGACGACTACGCGAATTTACACTATTCAGGTACTAAAATGCGATGCTAAAACTCTCAAATACTTTAATACGCCCGAAATTTATGAATTTAAACAATGCAAGTACCAAAAACACGCAAAGAAATTAAGAATTAAACTATGTAACAAATGAGTGAGCTAGGAGTATACGACTTTCTGCTGGCAGCTGCTTATCCAACGGCGGCAGGGAGAGATAGTATGATTGCGGTTCGATGAACCCTCTGCCAATCACTTAAATGTGAATGGCAGAGTAATCATGGAGATGTAGATAGGTATTGATCGAATTTCCATTCCAGGTGTTCATTTACCAATCTTCTTTACGCACCACCAGGGAGGGGGCTAACGCTGGTGTTTGTTCATAATGGGCACCTGGATTCGAAATTGTTTGTTGCAGATAGTTCCCTACAGTCTGGGTCGACACATCGTGCCCACTCGTCTCCAAAAAGGCAGTATCCAGTTCTTTTTCATTGTTGTCGGATTACCCAGGAACCGCAAATTGTACACAACGATCGTCAGGAGGTAGTATCGACCCCGAATGTACACACATTCAATGTTTTGTACTTCATTACATCGATTGAATGTTCGAATGACTTCACTGTGGTGTAAGTCGATTCGCTTGGTAACTCAATCGTGGTCTGAGCTTGAAATGATCGTTCTATCATTGGAGTCACAGCTGCACTGAGAAAGCGTTTTACATGTATCTTTATCACAAAAGTGGCTGGCCGCGGAGGTTTCCTAAGATCTAGAGTATTGAGATAGAAGTTTCAAGTAGGTAAAAAGCAGACTGCGCAAGCTACAGGAGTGACGCAGTTTTCTTCCCGTGTACAGGGTATGCCACGATCTTCTACCAGATCCGATCCGACAATGGTGCTGTTCGTAAATATCCTGTGGAAGTACATCTGCTCGTAGCGTTCCGGAACCGTTGATGGATCTCGAGTGATAGAGAGAGTTTCATACGTGTGCAGATAGCTGAATGGTAAATGCGACTGCTCGCCAAGACCAGAAAACCCTGATTCGAATCACGGTATGGCACAAATTTCACATTCTCTGTATTTATCTTACCATAAAGTACCGACATCATTATGCAAACAGCTATTCACCGTTAATGTCGTGTACGTTACCTTTTCGGTATGTAGTCCATTCGGAAATTAAGAATTCGTTGCAATTCATTTGCGCTTCTGATTTCAATAACCTCTCTGTTCCAGGAATAACTTGAACACTACTTACATCAACAAGTGAGAGTAATTCTGGGATAACACCTTGCAATTCACTAACATTAATGTGTAAATCAGTTTTTTTCAGTCCTACAATGGTTTGGATTCCTACTACCACAAATATAAGGGGCAGTCGAATGAAAACGAGACAGATGGAAACAAAAGTAAGTAAGCTGTTTATTATTTCAAAAATAATCGCTATAACTGTTAATATACTGTATTTATCCCACTGTGAGACAAGATGTTCATCTCTCAAAACGGTTCAAATGGCTCTGAGCACTATGCGACTTAACTTCCGAGGTCATCGGTCCCCTAGAACTTAGAACTACTTAAACCTAACTAAACTAAGGACATCACACACATCCATGCCCGAGGCAGGATTCTAACCTGCGACCGTAAGGGTCGCGCGGTGCCAGACTGAAGCGCCTAGAACCGCTCGGCCACACCGGCCGGCTGTTCATCTCTCCAGGGAAAAACGTTTGTCTATAGAATCATGACTGTACCCAGGTGTGCATCTTTTCTTAGGAAACAAATCGACGGCTACCCATGGTTTTCTTCAGGGTCCCAGAAATGTGGAAATTGCATGAGGAGAGATCGAGGCTGTATGGAGGCTGTCCAAGAGCTTCACAGCGAAACTTCTGCAGCCATATATATATATATATATATATATATATATATATATATATATATATATATATATATAAAGTGAACATTAATAAAACTGCGGGGGCCGATTCCTGACTGGAAATGCAGGAAGAAAGGTCCTATGAGCATGTGTCCGGAAATGGACGGTGCACGTGCAACGACAACAAATCGTCCAGGAACGCAGTACAGAGTTGCAGCACATCCACGTCACAACAGATGTTCAAAGTGGATTTCATGGGATGCAATGCAATCGGTTGTCATGCAGGATCCACATAATCGTACTTTGGCTTACACCTTGTTGGCGGACCACTTGCCTGGAGCTTGTAGTAGGGTTTGTCTCAATATCCCGTAGAACCTCGTTCCCAAATCAACTATAAGCACAGTCCGCCGCCTGCCTGCGTTTCGTCTGTCGGAAAGGACCTATAGTCACACAAACGCCCAAAAATCCCTTGAAATTTGTGATGTGGTTGGTATCTGTAATGGTGATTGTTCTGGTATAGCCGTGCGGATTCTCGACCGTTACCATCTGTCTGGCCGTACACAAGCACCATCTCGGCTTGGTTCAAATGGCTCTGAGCACTATGGGACTTAACTTCTGTGGTCATCAGTCCGCTAGAACTTAGAACTACTTAAACCTAACTAACCTAAGGACATCACACACATCCATACCCGAGGCAGGATTCGAACCTGCGACAGTAGCGGTCGCGCGGTTCCAGACTGTAGCGCCTACAACCGCTCGGCCACCCCGGCCGGCATCTCGGCTTGTTCCCCGCATGAATACCGGACCATTGTTCTGCTTACAGTACGCTGCGTCTATCACAAAGCCTACAACACACATGGAAGACACGGCACGTGGTCAGAGGAATTTCATTCGTCAGCGCCGTCTACCGTGGTAATGATGCATTTTCGCACACATGTTCATTGTACCTTTCTTCCCTATTTCCAGTCGGGAATCTGTCCCTGCAGTTTGTCGGTTTTATTAATGTTCATTGATATTGTGTCTTTAATACGGTCTTAGTCTTTTGCTAGGTGGTGATCTCAGGCCTCGGGTATTTTACTAACAATGTGAAAACACTTTTTCACAATATCGTAGCACATGTTTTACTTCACATTTCAACTCCTGACAACAGTAAAAATGCAGTATTCAGCTTTTAACACTAAAGAGAGCTTTTCACTCGCGCCTTTATGAGATAAAAGACTTACTGTAGGCGCGCTGAAACCAAGACTAATGCATGGTTGTATTCATGTCGCATCTCCAGCCGGAACATATCGTCATCTGGACACAATTTTCGGCGGTCCACCTAGCCGCCATGTTCAGGTGAGTAGGGCGTCGCACTAACTCCCCGGAATTGAAATCAAACACTTCGCGGCGGCTCTATTCACCGAACGTGGTTTTTATTCAGTGTCTGAACTCTTGGTGTCTCAATCCCACGCATTTGCTTGTTAATTTTGATGTTGTGTCTCAGTTTACCAGAGTACCTCTTGTAGATTCTTTGCAGTTAATTAGTGAAAAATTGGACGAAGAAACAACTAAGCTTTATCGTCGTGCGTTGACGTCGACGTATATTTTATTTAATGACAAATACTTTGAACAAACTGACGGAGTGGCTATGGGAAGACCATTATCCCCCATAGTCACCA
The DNA here is from genome assembly GCF_023898315.1 of Schistocerca nitens. Classification (NCBI taxonomy): domain Eukaryota; kingdom Metazoa; phylum Arthropoda; class Insecta; order Orthoptera; family Acrididae; genus Schistocerca; species Schistocerca nitens. The sequence continues at coordinate 289,891,895 of NC_064616.1, read as the reverse complement.
ATTTGTTTATGGAAGATTCTGAAAATTTGTAAATTTGTGGTAAGGTCTTACGGGACCAAACTGCTGAGGTCATCGGTCCCTAATCCTATACACTACTTAATCCAACTTACACTAACTTACGCTATGGGAACACACACACCCATGCCCGAGGGAGGTCTAGAAACTCCGATGGGGGGAGCTTCACGGACCGTGACAAGGCGCCTCAGCTGGAAGATTTTGAGGCCATGGCACTGAACACGACGTTCTGAAAACCAACTTGTTTCTGGAGATGCGTCGATGATACGTTTAGGGTACGGCTTCATGGGAGGGATGCTCTGGTTCGTTTCCTAGACCATTTTAATTATCTGCATCTCAATATTAAGTTCACAATGGAAGTTGAAAAACTTCCGTTGTTAGATGTCTTGATCTACAGGAGGGATGATGGGACATTAGGACATACTGTTTATCGTAAGCCGACGCATACGGACCGATGTCTTCATGCATTAAGTTGTCATTCATCGTACCAACGCAATGGGGCCCTACGAACATTGGTAAAAAGAGATTACGCCATCTCAGATGCAGGTAGTTTGACACAAGAACCAAATCATCTAAAAGCTGTATTCAAGTAGAATGGTTATACTGACAATCAGATCTGTAGTGCTTTACAGATTCGGCCTTCGCGGGAACAAAGAGAAGCTACAAGCAAATCGGTGACATTCCTATCTTTTGCAGGAAGCATATCTTCAAAAATATTTTAAAGAAATTTTATATGAAAAGTGTATTCCGTACGCCAGCTAAGATCAGGGCTCTGCTGGGCTCAGTGTAGGATGATTTGGGTTTGATAAAACCCGTGGTCTACAAGATTCCCTGCCATTATGGGAAAGCCTATATTGGACAGACGATTCGTACAGTCCAGGATCTTTGCGTCAAGCTTCATCGCCACATGCGATTATTTCAGCCAGAAAAATCAGCAATGGAGGAAAATTGTCTTACTGAAGGACATATAATGTTGTATGAGGAGACACAAGTGGTTGTCCTGCGTCGCGGTATTGGGATTGTGTAATGAAAGAAGCCACTGAAATCCGGCTCTCTGACAGTATTATAAACAGAGATAAGGGGTCCCCTTTAAGTAAGAGCTGGAACCCTGTTCTGTCTGACATCAAGAAACAACGGTCTTTGTTTTGGTCATCAAAAGCCGTCAGTAGAGTTTGACATCGATTTATCGTTTCCGCGTTCTTTCAGCCATGCAGCCAGGCGGACGCGCGAGTACGAACCTCTCACTAAGTTAAGAGATTAATATTGAAATAACAGCTAATTTAGTTAATATTACATTTTAGACTAGTGCATTTACTTCTTATCTAATCTATCTATTGGAGGTTTCGCTTTTCTGAACGTAATTACATCGAAAAGGAAGTATTCCGTAAAGGCCGGCAGTCGCGAGTTTGTTTACATACTTAGGCGTAAATTTCGGACGAGCGTAGATATTTGTTTTTGATTAGACTTAGCGCTTCAAAGTTAAATTAATTCGTGTCTCTCATCCAGAATTTGTGTGGTTAATTAAAAGTTTCTGAAGCAAGTTTATAAGTTTGTTTACATTAGTGTTTAGTTACATATTAGTACATGTTACGAAACTATTACGTTGTTGAAGTTATTTTCTGCTTTTGTGTTACGTTTTACTATCAAAACATGTGTGACAAGTGTGGTAGTTGCCGTAGAAATTTGAAAGAGGGGGTTTTCTGTATAGACTGTAGGTCGTGGTTTCATTGGGCTAGTGCAGCGGAGAGGAAACAAGGGTAGATAATAAGGCTCTTCCATGGCAGTGTAGGTTATGTAGAAAGGACAGAAAAATCGCGGAACAGGAGGCAAAGATTTGCGCACTTGAGGCTGAATTATAAATCGCGAATTTGGAACTATGTAAGCTAAGGGAGGAAAAGGGCTCTGGGCGCTGGGAAAAGGTATCAAGCAAAGGGCGAAAAAGGGAAACAATTGATAAAACGTCTGAAATTCAGTTAGCAAATCAGTTTGGCTTGCTATCTGAAGTAGTGGAGGAAGGACCTCATTCAGATGTAGTTGAATGTAGGTTGAAACAGAATACTAGCTTAAAGAAAAAAGACAGGTCGGGATCAAACCAGAATAGGAAAAGAAGAATTCTGCTTATAGGTAGCAGTCATGGGAAGGGTGTGGGCCAACAGCTTCAGGAGAAATTAGGGACAGCATACCAGGCCACAAGTTTTGTGAAACCATGTGCTAGACTTAACCAGGTGACAGAAAACTTAGGTCACCTATGCAAGGACTTTGAGAAGGAAGATCAGGTAATTATAGTTGGGGGAGCAGGAAACAGCCTGGCTATGAATACAAAATATAGTATTAGGAGTGACCTCGATAAAACAGGAGCAGAAACTGCCCACACGAATGTGGGGTTTGTGGAGGTCTTTCAGAGCCATGATCAGCCCTGGGTAAACACCGCTGTAAGGCTTGTTAACACTGAGCTGAACTGGATGCTCCGACACCGGCAAAGTCGCACATGAGTGTTGTTCCAGTTGATGCTATTGGTAGGTGGGGTTACACTCCACATTGTCTGCACCTAAATAGGAACGTGAAAGCTAAGTTAGCTTCTCTATTAGCAGATACTCTAAGTGGGGCCACAGTCATACAAGGGGTGATCCCTGTGGTTATTGGGACCAGGCAGACAGGTTTTTTAGGTTAAGGCCAAATTCCAGACAGACAACAACCAAGGAAAATAGAAGAAAAGAAACTTTATGCACAGCAAATAGGGATAAAGCTAAGGGTGGTATCAACTTTGTGGGGCGGTGGGTGGAATAATAGAATAAATGTTTTGTATTTATGCTGTTTGCCGTTCTCAACACTGGCTCTGTAACTACAATATTGGCAACCAGAAAGTGATTAGCAATACGTGAAGCCTGTAATTAGAAATCCTAGTGTCCACTTCATCTGAGAAATACATTTATAGCTACAGCTTATAGCTCTGAGGAATTAGGAGATTGTCTGGGATTCATAATCAAAAACCATTCTCTCTAAAATGTTCACTATATTCTGAAAGTCACAGACCAAAAAGAATCCACACAATCCAACTACCAGAGCAGTTCAGAGTCTAATGCGCTGATGCAACTATAACTGTTCAAATTAAATGTTTAAGTGAATGCTCGCCATAATTTGATGATAATGTTCATCAAACGCCACGCTAATAATGGTAGAATGTCTGTCCTGCGGCGGCACGTGAAAATACGACATACGCAAACTAAAGATAGATCATTAACGTCATCCCAAAATTAACACTTCACTCGAAAACGATTTCATGGTTACGCGTATCCCGAGTAACTTAGTACTGCATCCGAGGCTGTTTGTATCAATGATACCGACGCGACGCGACTCCCGGCACAGGTGGTGCGCTAATCAGCGTCTGGAGAGAACTGCGGCCTACTTTCTCTCGCGCAGCATTGTTACATATAAAGCCGCGTTGCGGACGGTTAAGGGAACGCCTGACCAAATCTGCTCTCCCGACTAGCCGCTGGGCTAGTAATGCACCACTTTAAGTTATCGAATAAATCATTGCTTCCTTTGCTGATGGCCGATGAAGCTTTCAGTTTAATTGTGCAATCAGCACACAAGTAAGTAATCATAATAAAAGTCTGACGTGGCTAAGTCAAATATTTTGGGCGAGAGAAATTATTTAATTACACTACACGCAGTAGACCAGCTCTGAACTTGCTCTTCGGAGATACGCTATAGCTATAGTTTTATAGTTATTCTGTTGAAACTTCTCACATTTTTATGATTATAGCGGATCTCCGTTCTGTTTAAATTTAAACATCCTAGCTTTATTTATTCGCCTACTTAATCTATCTTGCTTCCTTAATTTCTAAGACAAAAACCAGAAAATCATGAATTTCAACTAAAATTTTAATTTGTGAGATCCAGAATACTGTTTCTACTAAATTATTATGCAAAAGGAATCTAAATATAAATTTTTAAGTTTCTAGCTCTTTTCTGTTGCGCCAATGATTTTTACAGAAAAACATCCAAATTTCGAAAATGGTTAAAGTTAGAGAACTGATATCCAACACATATTGATTTTGTATTACTCCTGACGTGCTAGAATTGTTTCAGGTTATTTACTTCATTTTAAAGTATTGTGCAATATTTATGACGTCAGAGCTAGTTACAGCGGACTAGTCTGGCACACAATGGAAAGACTGATGTGAATTTTATAAGGCGTGAGTATGCCGCTTCCCTACAACTTACTTCACCAAACTATCAGGAGAATAAAAAATAAAGTAGCCGAGCAGATAATGTGTTTAGATGTTCTCAATAATAAGAATGAGATTCATATACTTTGTATGTCTGAGCGCCATGTAACTGTCGGTATGGAAAATGCCAGTATAAATGGGTATAATTTAGCTTCTTACACTTGTAGATCTAGTATGGATAAAGGAGGAGTTGCCATTTTGATAAAACAAGGGTATAAATACAGAACTGTTGAAGTACGCAAATTTTGTGTTGATCAGCACTTTGATGTTTGTGCATGTGAACTTCAGCTAGATAATGTTGTGTTGATATTAGCAACAGTGTACAGGTCTCCATTAGGAGATTGGGAGCTATTCATAAAAAACTTTGACTCCCTATTATGCTGTCTCTCGGACAAAAAGAAGAAGTTATTAATCTGTGGTGATTTCAATGTTAACTTTCTAAGCAATTTGGACAGTAAAAGTGAACCAGAAGTGTTGTTAACAACATACAACTTAGAATTAGTGATAAATTTCCCTACATATATAGCTCAGGAGAGTATTACTCTAATATATAATGTATTTGTACCACAAGATAATGTAGAACAAACACATGCTTTTCCTGTGGTAAATGGATTATCTGACCATGATGCATAACTGATTAACTTACAAAACCTAACAGGGTGTACACTTCAGAAACCATTAAGTAAAAGTGTGAGGGTACTCAACCCGGTATCTATAGATCACTTCAGAGAAAATTTAGGAAATGTAAACTGGGAAGACGTATATAATGAGCCAAATGCTAATGATAAATGCAGGCTATTTCTTGATAAATTTATATCCCTTTTTGAACATTGTTTTCCAAACAAAATTACTAAATGTAACACCACAAACTGTTCAAAGAAACCTTGAATTAATACAGGTATTAAAGTGTCTTCAGAAAGAAAAAGAAAACTATATGAGACATCAAGAACTAGTAAAGATCCAGAAGTGGTCTTACACTATAAAAATTATTGTAACATACTGAGAAAAGTTGTAAGGAAATCAGAAATATGTATGTTAGAGAAGAAATTAACAACTCCAGCAATAAAATAAAATCAATATGGAAAGATGTTAGAAGGGAGACATGAAAAGTAACCATTGGAATAGGTAGTATTACTGTTAAAGAGAATTAGACCATCTTAACCAACAGTACACAGGTAGCCAATGTATTTAACAATCATTTCTTAAGTGAAGAGAAAAAATTGGTGAGAATAGTTCAAAAGAAAAAACCAGGCAGTACATGGAACAGTCAGTTTTGAAAAATTTTAGTCAGATTAAGTTTCATCTAACAACCTCTTGTGAAATAAGGAAAATCATTAAATCTTTGAAACACAAATGTTCTTTTGGAGTAGATGACATCTCTAACAAGTTATTAAAACAATGTGGAGCAATTACAGCTGATGTTTTGAATCACATATGTAATGCATCACTGACTCGGGGTATTTTTCCAGACAGGTTAAAACATGCCATTGTCAGGCCTCTCTACAAAAAGGGGGAAACCACAGATGTCAACAATTACCGGCCAGTATCCTTGCTTACAGCAGTTTCAAAAATATTTGAGAAAGTAATGTACTCAAGAGTGGTTAGCCATATCAACAGTAATGGGATACTTAGTAATCACAGTTCGGATTTCAGAAATGCTGTTCCACTGAGACAGCAATATATAATTTCACGGTCCACATAATAGAGTCTTTAAATAGTAAAATGTGGCTTATCCAAAGCATTTGATTGTGTAAACCATGACATTATGTTAGATAAATTACAATTCTATGGTATAGATGGAACAGCATATGAGTGGTTTAAGTCATATCTACAGAACAAGAAGCAAAAAGTCTCTTTATATGCTTCAAGTGATTCAAAGGAGTTTGCCACTTCGTCTAACTGGGGTGAAATTAGATTAGGTGTTCCACAAGGTTCTGATCTTGATATATATGGATGACCTCCGTTCTTACGTGAAACAAGATGCTGAACTGACACTGTCTGCTGATGATACAAGCATAATTATTAATCCAGTAAAAGAAAGTCCGATAGAAAACGATACAAATAAGATCTTTGGAAAAGTTATTAATTGGTTTTCTGCGAATGGGCTTGCTCTGAACTTTGAAAAAACACAGTACATCCAATTTTCTGCTGCAAAAAAATATAATTCCTTCAATAAACATAACACATCAAAAGAAGTCAGTAGCCAAGGTAGAGCATACTAAGTTTTTGGGTGTACATATAGACGAGAATCTTAATTGGAAAATTCACATTTTGGATCTCCTAAAGCGACTAGGTTCAGCAACTTTTGCAATCAGAATAATTTCCAATTTTGAGGATGTAGAAATTAGTAAGCTAACATACTTTGCATACTTCCACTCTCTGATGACATACGGAATAATATTTTCGGGCAACTCAACACTTAGGCAAAAGGTATTCACTGCTCAAAAGAAAGTAGTTAGAATAATGTGTGGGGTTCATAGTCTCACATCTTGTAGGCATCTGTTTAAAAGGTTAGGAATTCTTACAACTGGTTCAGAGTACATTTACTCAGTAATGAAATTTTTTCTCAACAACATGGACCAGTTTAAACTCAACAGTGACATTCATGATTACAATACCAGAAAAAAGAAAGACCTACCCTATCCTTTACCTAACCTATCTTTGGCACAGAAAGGGGTAAAATATGCTGCTATAAAACTCTTTGATAAATTAGCAGATGAAATAAAATGTCTGACAGATAGCAGTAATAGTTTCAAAAACAAACTGAAATCATACCTCCTTGACAACTCCTTCTATACCATAGATGAATTCTTGAATATGAGTAAATAAATCTGGAGACATAATATATGCATTTTGTGCCATTTAAGGGAATGGGATAGTTAATAGAAATATTTAGGTATAATGCTAAAATGTAAACAAAAAAAGAAAAAAAAACTTGTTTCCTGTGCGCATTTCTTGTGCATTTGACACGCTCCACATCATAACGGTTTTGCGTGCTATTGATCAATGGAACACGTAACTAACTCACTAACTAACCACTGGTGCACTGTTGTGCCTTGGGCTGGAGGGAACTTTTGTTCGCGCACGTGCGATGGACCCACGTTCGGTGTATAAAGGAGCCGCCGCGGCCTATTTGATTTCAGTTCCGGCGAGTTAGTGCAACACCCTACTCACCTGAAGATAGTGGCCAGGTGCACCACCGAAATATTGTGTCCAAATGGCGATATGTTCCGTCTGGAGACCCGAAATGAAAACAACCAGTTATTACGCCGGGGACGTTTACCGAGCCACAAAGACTAATTGCACATTGCACGTACTGACTGCCAACCACCTACTTATAATTTCGCGGGTATTCAATCCTATATATTAAAACACTAACTTGTAACATGTTCTAGAAGTTGAATTGTTGAAATTAATCCCTATAATGACATCCGTTTTTGGCATTATCAATAATTTTATATAAACTTTCCCTTTCTTACTCTTGCAAAAATCAGACAATATAATTATGGCAAAAGTTATTTTATGAAGTTGAAAAATTGAAATTTTGGGATTCTAAAACACGAGAAGGTGCTGAAAACTAATGCCTCCGAATTTCTTATTCCGTTAATCGCGGTTGAAGCATTACATGCCACGCGTATTACTGGGTCAACTTTCCCTCTTCGCTTACGCAAACTGCAACACTCTGCCGTTAGAGGGCAGCGTATTGTAGCGTGGAACATGGCGATGTGTGACGTAACTATGTCGATGAGTGAGAAACAGCGTTCTGTAATCGAGTTTCCAAATGGAAGAGTTCGTCCACACATGAAGCACTCTCTCCTTCAACATGACAGTGCCAGTCAAATACGAGCTCTGCGACATCTGCAACAGTCCAACGCCTTGGGCTCGCTATCATCGATCATCCTCCATGCAGTCCCGACTTGACCCCATACGATTTTCATCTCCTTCGAAAATTTAAAGAATCCCTGCGAGGACTTCACTTTGATAGTGATGAAGCATTGCAAGTAGAGGTGAGGTTGCGGTTCCGTCAACAAAGTCAAACATTCTACAGGACTCTCGCTGGGAGAAATGCGTTCGTCGCCAGGGTGACTATGTTGAGGAATAGATATGTAGACATGAAGAATGAAGATGTAGAAAGTTATTAACGGTTTTTTATTTCTAACGGTTAAAGAGTTTTCACATAGAAAATTCGGAGGCATTACTATTGAGCACGTCCTCGTATATATGAGACAGCAATCTCATAACCATGGTTTACTGGAAGGGCTAAAGGGCGTTAACTTTGCTATGACTTTTACGTGTTGTTGCTGGCGTTGTGTTCATCAGTGCTATGACTAGTCTGACGAAGTTCTCCACGCTAGTCCATCCTGTACTAATCTCTTAACCGCTGCATAACTACTGCAATCCGTGTCAGTTTTAAAGTTCTTATGCATTAGGCCCTGAGTCTTAACGTTTTACCCATTATTGTTCCTTCCATTACAAAACTGGTGATTAATTGATGCCTCAATCAGTGTACTATCGCCGGATCCCTTCTTTTAGTCAGGTTGTACCACAGATTACTTGTTACCTCAATTCCGTTTACCGCCTCTTCGTTATTTACTCGTTTTACTCATCTAACTCTCAGCAGCTCTGTAGCAGCACATTTCAAAAGCTTATATTTTTATCTTATAGGCCTTTTTATCGGCCAGATTTCTCTTCCCCATAAGGCTAAATTTATGACAGCTTCAGAAAAGACTTCCTAACGTTTTACTTTATTTTTGAAGTTAACAGATTCCTCTTTTTCTGAAATGCGTTCCTTGCTATTACCAGTCTGCATTTTATATCCTCTCTACTTCATCCATCATCAGTTATTTTGTAATCCAAGTAGCCAAAATCAACTACCACTTTCAGTGACTCATTTCTTAATCTAAATCCAACAGCATTTCCCGATTTAATTCGACTATATTACGCTATCTTGTTTACTTTTGTTGTTGCCCATGTTACAACATCTTCTCAAGACAGTATCCATTCCGCTAGACTGCTTTTCCATTTCTTTTACCGTTTTTCACTGAATCACAGCGTCATCGGCTAATCTCAAAGTTTTATTTCTTCTCATTGAACTTTAATTTCCTCTCCAAATTTTTCCTTGGTTTCCTTTAGTGCTTGTTCACTATACGGACTGAAATCATCGGGCATAGGCTAAAGCCCTGTCTCACTCCCTTCTGAAGTAGTGCTTTCCTTTTATGTCCTCTGGCTCTTAGAACTCCATTACAACTGCAGTCTGCTTCCTGTACGAGTTTTGGATAACTTTTCACTTTTTGTATTTTATCCCTGATACCTTCATAATATGTGTAAAAAAACTTTCCCTGCATCTAAAAGTGCTATGAACGGAGGTTTGCCTTTAACCTATATTCTGAGGTAGATCGTAGGGATAGTATTGCCTCGCGTGTCCCTACATTTCTCCCAAACTCAAACTGATCTTCATCAAGGTAATCTCTATCAATTTTGCCATTTTTCTGTAATTAATTTATGTCATGTCTCGTTAACCTGATAGATTGGTAATATTCACACTTTTTTTTTAATTGGAGTTATTACATTCGTCCTGAAGTCGAAGGGTTTTCGTCTGTCTCACATATCTTACACACGGAGTGGAATAGTTCTGTCACGGCTGACTGTCAAAAGGATCTGAATAATTCTGACGGGAATGTCGTCTATTCCGAAGATCTCATTTCGTCTAATATCCTTTAGTTTTCTGTCACATTTTCCTCGCGATACTATATCTACCATGTCAACTTCGTTTATTTCTTCTTTCGTTCCTATAAAATTATCGTCTCGTTCATTTCCCTTGCGTAGGCCTACTATATATGGGGTATTTCACAGTTCCTATCATAGGGTTCTAGGGGCTGTAGATGGGATTTAGTAGGTAAAGTTTTAATAAGGAACCTATGTCCGGAAATATGTCTAAAATAAGACTGGAGATTGGATAACTTTCAAATATCCCTATTCAAACCACGCAAACTAATTCAGAGGAGGGTTCAGTCTTCAGTCCCTATTTTAAGTATGTCATGACACAACATTTTCGCCCGACTACAACATCGGCAGCGAGCAACTGGAATGTTCGCACTAGGAGGGTTGGTTGTGGTGCTCCAAGGACGTTCCCACTCCCGAGTTCGAAGAGGATGTCCTTAGCCGCATAGAAGACAATTCGAAGACGAGTAACCATTGCCCATGCCATGGACTCCCAGAGAGCACAAGAGTCCGAGCTCATTGTCTCCACTGTGTACCTACTGTGATGCGGGAGATTTGCTGACTTTTACATATTCTCCTTTCATGAGTTAAATTCAATAGCTCGTGTGTTATATAAGGATTTTTTTGGGCGTTTGGCCTATCTAATCCTCAACTGTCTTTAACATTTCATCTCTGGGATCCATGCGTGCCTTTTCTCTTGCATTTCTTTTTACATTTACATATGTTCTACCATATGTGCGGCTACTAGTCTTTTCCTTCCCTGTTCCACTTGCAAATGAAGTGCGTAAGAAACGACTGTCTTTTTGCCTCCGTGTGAGCCCAGCTTTCATATATCTTGTCTTCGCGGTCCTCATTTGAAATGTATATTGGAGGCAATAGAATCGTTCTGCTGTCAGCCACAAATGGCGGCCCTCCAAAATTTCCCAATAGCGTCGTCGTCTTCCCTGCAGGGATTCCCACTGGAGTTCTTGAAGAATCTCCGTAATATTCGCATGTTGATCCAACCTACCAGTACGAAGTCTAGCAGCATGCCTCTGAATTGCTTCGATGTCTTTCTTTAATCCGACCTCGTGGGGATCCCAAACACTTGAACAGTACTCAAGAACTGGTGGCACTAGTGTTTATACGCAGTCTCTTTTATAGACGAGCTACACTTTCCTAAACTTCTCCCAATAAACCAAAGTCTACCACTCGCCTTCCCCACTATCGTCCTTATGTGCTCGTTCTGTTTCATATCGCTATGCAGTGTTACACTCAGGTATTTAATCGATGTGGCTGAGTCAAGTAGCGCACCAATAACACTGTATTCGAATATTACAGGATAGTTTTTCCTGTTCATTTGCATTAACTTACATCCTTTTTTTTTTTTTTTTTTTTACATTTCGAGCAAGCAGCTATTCATCAAATCGTATATAAATGTCGTCTAATTCGTCCTATACCCTTCTGAAGTCACACAGTGATGCTATTTTCCCTTATAACACAACGTCATCAGCGAACAGTCGCTGTTTGATGGTCACCCTATTCGTCAGACCAGAATAAGAGCGGTCGTATTACACTCCCCTGGGCACTCCTGACGGTACCCTTGTCTCTGATGGTCAAGGACAACGTACCGGGTTCTACCACTTAAAATGTCATCGAACCACTAAAAATCCTGTGAACACATTCTATATGCTGAGACTTTCATTGACAACCTGCTGTGGGGCACCGTGACAAAATCTTTCCGGAGATCTAGGAACACGGAATGTAGCGGTTATCCTTCCAGGCTTTGCAGGATAAAATATGAGAAAAGGGCAAGCTGAGTTTCGCATGAGCGGTGCTTCCTGAATTCGTGCTGATTCGTGGACGGAAGCTCTTCTGGCTCTGAGCACCTTGAGACTTAACTTCTGAGGTCATCAGTCCCATATAACTTAGAACTACTTAAACCTAGCTAACCTAAGGACATCACACACAACCATGCCCGAGGCAGGATTCGAACCTGCGACCGTAGCTGTCGCGCGGTTCCAGGCTGTAGCGCCAAGAACCGCTCGGCCACTCCGGCCGGCTAGCTCTTCTGTTTCAATAAAATTTATTTTTCCCAATTTAGAATATGCTCATAAATTCTCCTACAAGTCGATGTTACGGATATTGTTCTGTAATTTTGAGAGGCCGTTCTTTTACCCTTCTGATATACGGGAGTCACCTGCACTTATTTGCACTCTCTTGGGACTTCATGCTGGGCGACAGAACCGCTATAAATGCAAGCTATGTAATGACCGAATGCTGTGGAGTAGTCTCTGCATTACCAAACTGGGATTCCATCAGGACCTGGTGACTTACTTGTTTCCAACTCTTGTGGTTGCTTCTCTACCCCAGGAACTGTCCATTACTATGTCCTTCATACGAGAGTCTGTGCGATGGTTCGTCAGTGATGATCTTCAGCTTTATCTTCTGTTGCTACACGAGACCGGTCGACGAGAGATTTCGCTACATTTATTGATTTTACATAGTACCAGAATTTTCTCGGTTCTTCGGCAGTATCTTTCGCTGCAATATTACAGTGGTAATTGTTGTATGCTTCGCACGTAGAACTTTTTATAGACGCAGAACTCTCTACTAACTTTGCCTGTCGAGATTTCCAGGTTCTTTTTTGAACCGAGAATGTAACGGTCTCTGCATCCTCAGCATTTTCCGAATTTTCCTATAAAACCACCCTGGGTTTTCTCTGTCCTTTAACCATTTACTTATCCAGAACCCGAATTACATTCACTTTAAACTCTGCCCATAATTCATCTACGTCCGTCCATTGATTATCTAAGTAGGATGCAAACCACTGTTCATCTGCTTCTTCCACCATAAATAATCTGCTAGCCTTCTTGATAGCTTTACTGATTTCTGTAACCATCGTCAAATGGTTCAAATGGCTCTGAGTGCTATGGGACTCAACATATGAGGTCATCAGTCCCCTAGAACTTAGAACTATTTAAATCTAACTAACCTAAGAACATCACACACATCCATGCCCGAGGCAGGATTAGAAGCTGCGACCGTAGCGGTCGCGCGGTTCCAGACTGAAGCGCCTGGAACCGCTCAGCCACCCCGGCGAGCTAACCATCGTCGCTATGATGACATCAGTATCACTATTCCCTGTCTCTTTACTGACACTGTCAATAAGATCAGTTCTGTTTATGGCTAATTTTCTCTGTTTCAGTCAAATTCTGATTAATGATGTCTTTGAACCTCTCAACAACTGCTGCTGCTTTCAATTTGTGTAGGTCTCATCTCCTTGAGCACTTCTGAAGTAGTTTCCTTTTAGTCAATAAAGGGGTAAGCTAATTTGGTTTATATCTGTTATCAGAATGCAACACACGTTGCAGAGAGTTGGAAGACATTATGACTGAAATGGTAGCACACCGCTGATGTAGCTAAGTTGCGGCGTATGCCATGTTGCTTCTGTGCTGGCGGCAGGCGTCGTCCTACTGACCTTTGCTGTGTAAATCGAGAACTGACAAGTTATCGATTCCAGCGTGTTCTGAAGTACTGACGTCGAGCATTTGGTATCCGATGATATGACCTTTCGTTTCACGGCACGTGTTGGCAGTGCTAGAGACCATGTCTAAATCTGTAGATGATTGTTCTCATAAACGTGACCAGTACTCTGAAGTTATCGAGCAGCTAGAGGCAGGCCTAAGAATCAAAACCTTAACGAGTACAGTCGTTGCGTGGCTGAAGCGTAGGTGTCCTTAGCAGCTATGCTGTGTTTGTCAAATTTCGCTGATTTTTATTCGATTGATCTTGGTTCTCGTAGTCACTTTTCTCTATTCCTCGAAAATTTCGTTTGGTGCAGTCAGTAACTTGTAGTAACTTGTACAGTCCACATCCACTGACGCGGAAGCCACCGTCACTCGTGTGGTGGGAGTTAAAGAATGACGCAAATCATGCTTCTCCCTGCCAATTACATGCATTCGAAATGGTACACAGAAAGAAAAATTGTTAGCACCCATCTGTATAAAGAGGTATTCCTCAGTTTTACTATGATTGTAATTGAAAGATATGTATGTTGGAGTAAATAATGATTCTCGACTCCTACAGGAACGTGAGAACAATAACTTTTGAGAGCATCTACAAAGCTGTTCTTGCAGAGTCACCTTCTTGAGTTCGTTGAGCATATCGTGCCGAACGAGAAAACTCGTGGTAAACAGAGCACTTCTCATTTCATTGAATTCTCTCTGCCGCTATTATTAATCGAAACTGGTATGGGTGTCACACCGTTAAAATTACTCAAGGATTGATCGAACTGGATGCGTGCTATACACATCCTTAGGTTGCTTTCACACTGGAACTGAGTCGCGAAGTCGGTAAATAAGCAGTTTCTATTATGCTTGACACACTGACGATTTAGCCACGCAGTCAGCTGCGCACCCAGTGTTAGTCGCGGCTATGCAACCGCAAACACAACGACCGCAGCTACGTCAGGCTGTTCTGCGTTAGTTCGTGTTGTGAGTTTCATTGTTGAACATGTGCGTTTCCAACGTCATTTTATAAGGCTCGTTCTTTTGTGGGACAATATCAATCTGGAATTAGAACTTTCCTTTACTGAAACAGAGCGTCGTCCTTCATTTATATACTTTAAAGTAGTCATTAACCTTTTTTTTAAATTCTATATAGTGAAAAAAATTCGTTACAATATCGTCAGTGTTGTGCACTAAGTCAGTATGCCCAGTCTCTGTTAGTTGTGAGTTCCTACTCTTGCGCTAGTCTGGTCCTCAGTTTGTGTATTTTTCCGTCTTAGATATGAGCTCAGTGAGGCACGTAATTTATCATAACACATCACAGAGTTCAAAAGCAATTACCAAGGTTTGCTGTATTTTACTTTCATTCCTTAGAAATTGTAAAAAGAAACCCGTATTTTCACGTATTTATAGCACTGGATGAATACTGTTCTTGTGAGGCTGTTAGAAGACGAAGCAGTTACGTACTGGGAGAATATATGGATATAAACTTGTTAATAAATGCGGGCAGACTAACAGATGATCAGCATTTGGTGCAAAGCCAGGCTGATGACATTCAGATTACCCCCAGACTGTTATAGTGTGGGTACTGTATTCCACACTTACTTTTCTTTTAAAAACTGCTAATAGACGGCAACAACTTATCATTTGGAATTCCAAGTAATCTCTGGGCAGATATAAGTTTGTTTTAAGCTGTTGTGTTTTTCACTAGCACCATTTTTGGGACACCACATAACCTTGTATAATGTTAATTTAAGTATTCATTTCCAAATTTCCGTTTAATGAAATTTTTGCAGCGGTATAAAACTATGCTACTATTCCAATAATAACAATTACAAATCTTACAAGTCCGAAAGATGAGTAATAGATCTTTTTCATTTTATCCGGACGAAGAGATTGTCAGGATACTTTACTGTGAAGATGAAAGTGATACTGGAGGAGGAGACAAATATAGGCCCAAGAAATAGACCTGCATGAGTGCAATGATTATGATCATGCTGAAGAGGATGTGGTACTCGGTGATGAAGTGATGTTTTGGAAGCAGAACCTCAAGTTACACTCCTACAGACCACCCCAAAAGAGAATACTGCTATAGCAGGACGCTGTTGTGTTTTTCCAGGTAGAGCCACTGAAAAACCACGGTTAAGCATGCAAAATATAACATATTTATTTGCAGGACATATAAACTGCATTTATGACTTGAGTGTAGGTAGTTTACAGTATGAAAACTGAATTCACTACTCACTGGATTGTAAACAATAATTTCATTGTAGCAATACACAAATTTCCATCATTGGAATAGTGAATTTAAGTAATTTAGTAGTCGAAGTATACAATTCCCCAGTGTAGCGTTCGTAGGAAGTGGCATGGGTGTTGTATTACAGGAGTAAATAATTTTAACGTTAAAGGCGTAGATAGACGAGAGGAGTCGAAGCTGGGCGATTACATTGGAAAAAAGACAAACCACCAGGTGCCTGCGAGTACCGGTCTGACATACGAGGTGCGGCTAGAAAAAAACCGGACTGATGCTGGAAAAAACATTTATTTACAATTATTTACAATTTCATGTTATCTCCTTCAATGTACTCTCCTCCTCGGTCTCTACACCGCTCCATACGAATTTTCCACTGTTCATAGCAATGCTGCAGATCATTTTCGGTAAGTCCATACATTACTTCCGTCGCTTTTTCTTTTACTGCTTCAACAGTCTCAAATCTAGTTCCTTTCAAAGCTGACTTGACTTTAGGGAAAAGAAAAAAGTCACAGGGGGCCAAATCAGGTGAGTAGGGTGGATGATCTAAGATGGGAATGTTGTGTTTTGCCAAAAACGTCTTCACTGACAACGCACTGTGAGCTGGGGCATTGTCTTGGTGAAGGATCCATGACTTTTTTCTCCACAAATCGTTCCGTTTTCTCCGTACTCGCTCACGTAGGGTAGCCAGGACGCTAATGTAGTAATGCTGATTCACTGTTTGTGCCTCTGGTACCCAATCAATGTGCACAATCCCTTTGATGTCAAAAAAAAAACAATCATCATTGCCTTGAATTTCGATTTTGACATTCTTGCTTTTTTTTTTTGTCGTGGAGAACCAGGAGTTTTCCAATGCATCGATTGGCGTTTAGTTTCGGGATCGTAAGTAAAAAACCACGATTCATCGCAAGTAATAACATTTTGTAAGAAGGTGGGATCACTTCAATGTTTTCCAGGATGTCAGAACAAATCATTCTTCGGCGTTCCTTCTGTTCAATTGTGAGACACTTTGGAACCATTTTTGAACACACTTTGTTCATGTTGAAACTTTCATGAAGAATCTGCCTAACACTTTCCTTGTCAACTCCTGTTAACTCAGACACTGCTCTGATTGTTAAACGGCGATCTTGTCGAACAAGTTTACCGATTTTTTCAATGTTTGCATCAGTTTTTGCTGACAATGGTCTGCCAGTGCGAGTGTCATCACTGGTGTCTTCGCGGCCATCTTTAAATCGTTTAAACCACTCAAACACTTGTGTTCGCGATAAACAATCATCGCCGTACACTTGTTGTAACATTACAAACGCTTCACTTGCAGATTTTCCTAGTTTGAAACAAAATTTGATGTTAACACGCTGTTCTTTCTGTACACTCAACATTCTCCGACGCACAGACAAAACGTCAACTACTTAAAACAGACGCCACGGGCAGACTGAGTGCAGGAGGCAGATGAAACTCGAGCAGTAGGCGGAGCGAGAGTCACGTGACAGGCCACGCGACTTTCAGCCTTATTGCATTCGTTTTATTGTTTCACCAGTACTAGTCCGTTTTTTTTCTAGCCACACCTCGTACATTTAGTTGTGTAGAAGGCAGAGATTTCTCTGAAAAATGCTAAGGATACTGTCACACAGATGGCTGGTGTGTGTATTTTCCTTTAAGTAAATGCACAGTTCCTTATCAGAATACGTTTTGAAACTGGGCCGTGAAAGTACACAGCGCATGTCAAAAAGATTCAACCGTGCAGTATATTCGTGTGTTGGGCTAGGTGACTGCTAAATTTTGTAGTGTGTGTATTCGTATTGTCGAGACATAAACGCGTTCCAAAGTATTCGTTACTCGTTACCGGAACGATTTGAAGTGGAATGATCATATAAAATAAATTGTTGGTAAGGCGGGTACCAGGTTGAGATTCATTGGGAGAGTGCTTAGAAAATGTAGTCCATCAACAAAGGAGGTGG
Source organism: Schistocerca nitens (assembly GCF_023898315.1). Taxonomy (NCBI): domain Eukaryota; kingdom Metazoa; phylum Arthropoda; class Insecta; order Orthoptera; family Acrididae; genus Schistocerca; species Schistocerca nitens. The sequence goes on along the minus strand of NC_064616.1, from coordinate 289,874,230 downwards.
CTTAAAAAACACTCGTTCGACCTATACTTGAGTAAAAAATGGTTCAAATGGCTCTGAGCACTATGGGACTTAACATCTGTGGTCATCAGTCCCCTAGAACTTAGAACTACTTAAACCTAACTAACCTAAGGACATCACACACATCCATGCCCGAGGCAGGATTCGAACCTGCGACCGTAGCAGTCGCGCGGTTCCGGACTGCCCGCCTAGAACCGCTAGACCACCGCGGCCGGCTATACTTGAGCATTGCTCATCAGTGTGGGATCCGTACCAGGTCGGGTTGATGAGGAGAGATCCAAAGAAGAGCGGCGCGTTTCGTCACAGGGTTATTTGGTAAGCGTGATAGCGTTACGGAGATGTTTAGCAAATTCAAGTGGCAGACTCTGCAAGAGAGGCGCTCTGCATCGCGGTGCAGCTTGCTCGCCAGGTTTCGAGAGGGTGCGTTTCTGGATGAGGTATCGAATATATTGCTTCCCCCTAGTTATACCTCCAGAGGAGATCACGAATGTAAAATTAGAGAGATTCGAGCGCGCATGGAGGCTTTCCGGCAGTCGTTCTTCCCGCGAACCATACGCGACTGGAACAGGAAAGGAAGGTAATGACAGTGGCACGTAAAGTGCCCTCCGCCACACACCGTTGGGTGGCTTGCAGAGTGTAAATGTAGATGTAGATGTACCGGACGTCGTTACGGATAAAACATCTAAAACGTGCCATTACCACTGAGCAATGAGCACGCAGGTATTTATTGACAAATTAATGACGTGACATGTGACGGAATAAACATTTTTCAACATGGTATATGGTAGTTAGAGTTAGGTCACATATGTTTTCATAGTTCTGAAGTTAAAGTACCGTGTGGGATGGTTTCTGTATAACAGTCTGAGTTCGACGAAAAAATCTAGTTTCTATCCCCGGCGTATTGTGGAGCTATCAAAATGCATCGTTTCTGTACTGTTTATTGAAATAACCTGTTTGTGCTTCAAGTAAACCAGTACCCAACAAATATAGAGATGAAATTGTGTAATTGGCACCCAGATAATGCAGTAGTTCAGAAAAACCTGAACCTTCTACAATAGAAAAAGTTTGGAGAGCTTTAACAAATGGTCCAAATGGCTCTGAGCACTATGCGACTTAACTTCTGAGGTCATCAGTCGCCTAGAACTTAGAACTAATTAAACCTAACTAACCTAAGTACATCACACACATCCATGTCCGAGGCAGGATTCGAACCTGCGACCGTAGCGGTCGCTCGGTTCCAGACTGTAGCGCCTAGAACCGCACGGCCACTTCGGCCGGCGAGAGCTTTAACAATCAGTTTTAAGACAAAGTCATTTTTTAACTACATTCATAGGTACTCTTACAATGGGTCAGAGATTTGTCTGTCTCGACTATACAGTATCACATTTCTCAGTACTTTTACACTGAATCAATGACGAGGTAAATGCTTGTGTACGAACCTATATCAGACGTTGCAGCTCTGATGGTAATAAACCATCATAGGTAGATATAAGTTTCTAAGTAATTTTCTTCCAGATTTGTTGTATACCCTCCTCTGACTGAGTTTGACTATCAGCATAAATCGCACTTTGGTCTGTTCCCTTGTTGTTTGAAAAGAAAGCCCACAGTTTACATCTTTTCTTCTCCATAACAATTGCATCCCACATAGACAAATATGTACTAAATTAATGTTAATGTGAATTCATACGAGCAGTGTGACGAGTAGTTATAAAATGGAACTTGATTCACATCTTACTTACTAAAGACAAAGTTTATAGATGGAAACTTCCTAATACATAAAGGAAACAGTTACAAGAAATTAATAACACATTCCTAATCCCTGTATTAAGGCACGAGGCTTGAGAAATGAGGCATGCGGTGCACCCAGCTGCAGCATACAGGATGATTCTTATCAGTGTTTAAAAACTCTCGAAGCGACGTAGATGACGATGAGACAAGTAAACTACTGGCCATTAAAATTGCTACACCGAGAACAAATGCAGATGATAAACTAGTATTCATTAGACAAATATATTATTCTAAAACTGACATGTGATTACATTTTCACGGAATTTGGGTGCATAGATCCAGAGAAATCAGTACCCAGAACAACCACCTCTTGCTGTAATAACGGCCTTGATAAGCTTGGGCCTTGAGTCAAACAGAGCTTGGATGGCGTGTACAGGTACAGCTGCCCATGCGTACAGATGCCCATGCAGCTTCAACACGATACCACAATTCATCAAGAGTAGTGACTGGCGTATTGTGACGAGCCAGTTGCTCGTCCACCATTGACCAGACGTTTTCAATTGGTGAGAGATCTGGAGAATGTGCTGGCCAGGGCATCAGTCGAACATTTTCTGTGTGGTGTCACCACCAGACACCACACTTGCTAGGTGGTAGCCTTTAAATCGGCCGCGGTCCGTTAGTATACGTCGGACCCGCGTGTCGCCACTATCAGTGATTGCATACCGAGCGCCGCCACACGGCAGGTCTAGAGAGACTTCCTAGCACTCGCCCCAGTTGTACAGCCGACTTTTCTAGCGATGATTCACTGACAAATTACGCTCTCATTTGCCGAGACGATAGTTAGCATAGCCTTCAGCTACGTCATTTGCTACGACCTAGCAAGGCGCCATTACCAGTAACTATTGATGCTGTAAAACATGTACCGTCAAGAGCGATGTTCACCAATTATGGATTAAAGTTAAGTATTCCAGCAGCTACGTACGTTTTTGGCTATTCTCATTTCCGTGTCCTGTTCCAGACCTCACGCCAGCCTGCGTGAGCTTAAACGCGTGCCTTTCGGCTTCCTCTTAGTGGATTGGCTGTCTTGCCAATCCACAACAAATGGCGACGAGGCCACTTCGCGTTCGTAACTGTACTGCCCTGATTTACTTGTGTAATGGCTTCGCCACAATCTCCAGATGTACTGTCCGAATTTTATCGCTTACAGAATCAGCAGACGCAGGCCTTACTGGATGCCCTTGGACAGCTCGTCCAGGGTCAACGTGCAATGCAAAACGATGCGGCAGCCGCCGCTCCACCGCTCACGCAGCCACAACACGCAGTTGCACCGCCTTTTCGTCCTTTTGATGCGGCACTGGAAAGCTGGACGGAGTGGTCACACCAATTTGGATTCCATCTCGCCGCCTACAGAATTCAAGGTAATGAGCGACAGCCATATCTCCTTTCGTCCGTCGGCGTCCACACGTACCGTGTGATAGTCAAATTATTTCCCCGACGCGATGTAGCAACTCTGTCCTACGACGAACTTTTGTCTGCATTAGATGCATATTTCAAAGAATCAGTCAATGCAGTTGCGAAAAGTTATACCTTCTTTCGTACAAAACGTACGGCAGGTCAGACTAATCGAGAGTGGGTTGCAACCTTGCAAGACCTTACTAGGGATTGTGCTTTTGAGTGTGAATGTGGGCTCCCTTATTCAGATACTATGGTACGTGATGCAATTGCACAGAACGTTTCTGATGTTCGTATAAGGGAACAGATTTTGAAACTAGTCAATCCCTCCCTTCAACAAGTGATGGACATATTGGATCGGCAGGACACACTTGACTTTGCTCAGGAATCATTTGAAACTTCGCCACCCGTGTGTCAGGTTAACCGGCCCGCCGGGCGAGCTGCACGGCACAGTAAACAGTCCTCGCGCCTGGCCGCGCCAAAGCCGCCTGGCTCTCAGCCACGTGTCCCGCGGCAGCAAGCAAATGCAGTGAACTTGTTTGGTTTCGATTTATTTCAGTTGCTTAACTTGTCTATAGTAAATCAGGTCCTCTCAGTGAACCAGACTGTGCCTTTAGCCAGTGTTTCTCGTCTATGTGAAGAATTTGCAGACATTTTTGCACCGTGCCTCGGTTGTGCTAAGAACTATAAAGCAAATTTGGAAGTGAAAGTAAACGCGCAACCGAAATTTTTCAGAGCACGCAATGTTCCCCACGCATTGCGTAATGAGGTCGCAAAAACATTACACGATTTGGAATCACAGAGTGTGATTGAACGTGTGCAGGCTTCTCTCTGGGCATCACCCTTAGTAATTTTGCAAAAACCTTCCGGAAAATTCAGACTTTGTGTGGACTTCAAGGCAACAGTGAATCCCCAACTAGTGACTGCAACTTTTCCTTTACCCCGCCCGGAAGATCTTTTTGACAAACTATGCCCGGGTAAATATTTTTCGAAGTTGGACCTAGCAGATGCGTACTTGCAAATACCGGTGGATGAAGACTCCCAGCGCGTTTTGGTGGTTAACACGCATCTTGGTTTGTACCGATTCAAACGACTGCCATTCGGGTGTGCATCCGCCCCTGCATTGTTTCAGCAATATCTGCAAACTGTTTGTGCGTCGGTCCCTACTGCAGCAAACTATCTGGACGATATTCTGATCTCCGGAAAGACGGAAGAAGAACATTTAGCCAATCTCAGAACATTATTTCAGGTCTTGCGACAAAATGGTCTTCGCTTGCGGAAGGACAAATGTGTGTTTTTTGCTCGTGACTTACCCTACCTGGGACATGTACTCCATGCCCAAGGCATACATCCCAGTCCCAAGCACCTCCGTGCCATACAAGACTTGCCTTCACCGCAGAATTTGAAGCAGCTTCAGTGTGTGCTGGGAAAAATTAATTATTATAACCGTTATATCCCCCACGCCTTTTCCATTTCAGCTCCGCTTCATCGCTTACGCCGTACAGGTGTTCCGTTCGTCTGGACGACGGAATGCGAACGCGCCTTTCGCCAGTTTGAAATCGGCGTTGCTTTCCAATACTTGCCTTACGCCATTCGATCCCCGGAAGCCCCTTTTGTTGATGGTGGATGCATCGGATTTCAGGATCGGTGCTGTGCTTGCACACAAAGATGGTTCGCACGATCGTCCTATTGCCTTTGCGTCCAAATTGCTCTCGTCTGCGCAAAGACATTATTCACAGATCGAGAAAGAAGCATTGGCTCTCGTATTTGGTGTTACAAAGTTTCATGATTTCTTGTATGGTCGTCACTTTACCATCATCACAGACCACAAACCTTTGACATCGCTTTTTCATCCGAACAAGCCTGTACCTCCACGTACAGCGCAGAAATTCATTCGCTGGTCTTTTTCCTCTCGCAGTACCGCTACGATATCTTGTATAGGTCCACTGCTAAGCACGGAAACGCCGATGCGTTGTCCCATTTGCCTGTTGCTGAGGATAGAGCATTCGATTCCTCCGAACTTGCTTCCATGTTCATTGATGCAGAAACCGATGACGTGGTTGAATCGTTTCCGATTGATTTTCGTCGTGTAGCTACAGCCACAGCTGCCGACCCTGTCCTGGCTGCCGTTCTGCGTTTTGTTGCTATGCAATGGCCCTTGTCGAAGTCACGGATCGAGGATCCGTTGGTTCGCCGATTTTTTGCTCACAAGGAGAGACTTTTTGTACGACGTGGTGTTTTGCTGTTGCGTTCTGATAATGATCAGTCCAGGGTCGTGGTCCCACGTTCGTTACAGTCCTCTGTCTTACGGCTTCTCCACCAAGGACATTGGGGTATAGTGAGAACGAAACAACTTGCTCGTCAGCACTGTACTTGGTTCGGAATCGATGCTGCAAGTACACACATGTGCTCTTCTTGCATGGTGTGTGCCGAACAACAATCCGCAACACCGCGGCAATTCTTTGCATGGCCAAAAGCCGCTTCCCCTTGGCAACGCTTACACATCGATTTTGCTGGTCCATTCTGGAATGCTCGATGGTTGGTTCTGGTCGATTCATTCAGTAATTTTCCTTTTGTTGTCCGGATGTCTTCCACGACGTCTTCTGCCACCATCCAAGCGTTATCTACTATCTTTTGCATTGAAGGTCTTCCACAGACAATTGTTTCCGACAATTGCCCATAATTCATGTCCTCAGAATTTCAGTCATTCTGCAAGGCCAATGGTATTCAACATCTGACGTCCACGCCGTTTTCGCCACAGTGAAACGGTGCCGCTGAACGATTGGTCCAGACTTTCAAGTCACAGATGTTGAAGTTGAAAGAGTCGCATTCTCGGGAGGACGCGTTATTGCTCTTTTTGTCCTCGTATCGCTCTCAGCCCCGCGATGGTCGCTCGCCGACTGAGTTGCTCCACGGTCGCCCTCATCGAACCTTGATGTCTTTGCTACGTCCGCCGCATCAGGTTCCTGTGCAGCGGCAGACACCTGCTTTTGCTTCAGGCGACGTTGCCTACTACCGCAACTATCGAGGTTCACGGCGTTGGCTCGAAGGGCGCATTCTTCGCTGCCTCGGCCGCGCTATGTATCTGGTTTTGGGGGCCTCTGGTGAGGTGCGTCGGCATCTCAATCAGCTGCGCCTCTGTCGTCGCACGGGATCTGCCGCTCCGCGTCTGCTTTCAGCGACGGTGCCGTCCGGTCAGCGCCCTGGGGACCCATCTACTGGCTCGCCTCAGCCCCAGGTGTTACCGACGATGCCTTCCATTTTGCCCCATGGCGACGCGCCGCCGCCGCCGTCGCCACCGCCGCCGCCGCCGCCTGTTCTCCCGCCGGCGCCGCCCGTAGTGGACGCGTCGCTGCAACCGCCGGGCGCCTCCCTGGGTCACGCGCCGCCGATCGCTTCCCGTGAGCAGTTGTCCTCCGCCATGGAACTCTTGCCCGCTCCGAACCATATGTCGTCTTCGCCCGTCGGGTGCCTCGACACGATGGAGGTCGACCCTTCGGCCCCTCCTGTCTCTCTACGGGCGCATACACCGCATGTTGGCGTGCACGATACGTTACAGCCATGCGGATAAGATGCCTGTAATCACGACTGCTAGTGATACGAGGCCAATGGGATCCAGCACGGCGTTACGTATTACCCTCCTGAACCCACCGATTCCATATTCTGCTAACAGTCATTGGATCTCGACCAACGCGAGCAGCAATGTCGCGATACGATAAACCGCAATCGCAATAGGCTACAATCCGACCTTCATCAAAGTCGGAAACGTGATGGTACGCATTTCTCCACCTTACACGAGGCATCACAACAACGTTTCACCAGTCAACGCCGGTTAGCTACTGTTTGTGTAAAAGAAATAGGTTGGACACTTTCCTCATATCAGCACGTTGTAGGTGTCGCCACCGGCGCCAATCTTGTGTGAATGCTCTGAAAAGCTAATCATTTGCATATCACAGCATCTTCTTCCTGACGGTTAAATTTCACGTCTGTAGCACATCTTCGTGGTGTAGCAATTTTAATGGCCAGTAGTGTAATTTAAAATAAAGCACATGGTGCCACAAATGTCGGGAAATACCCCAGAAGTGGATGACAAGTATTGAGCATCTGATCTCACCAGATGATTGGCTTGTTGAGCCTCCCCTCGCCGGAAGGGAGCAGTTCTGAACGTCACCCCGCTGGGATGTCCTTTTTTCCAACACCACTTGCAAATGTGATGTGTTGTAAAGATCGAAGTTACAAATTTATTGTCCTCGCTGCAACCAAGCAGATGTTGTTCTTATTTTGTGTTTCTTTCCTTTTGTCCTTCTTTTTTTCGTTTATGGACGTTACACATTTATTTTCCTGCACTTTTCAATAAACCAATGGAGACCATAATACCAGTATACAAAATAATAATTCTTACCTTAGTGTAAACACACAGCTCTGAAATGCAGTGCAAAACGGTACTGCATGCCACACGCAAGACTCGAATCCTGAGTCCCACGCTCTGAAGTCATGCATGTAGGCCCGGAATCACACCGACCTGAGTAGTTGAATTGGATTGCGATGATTAGGTGCGACAGACCGATGGGCTCAACCGCCGCACGTGCGGCGAGATACATCATCCGGTGACGTCACATGTTCAACATTTGCGGCCTGATGTGTCTCGCATTATCTTACTTATCTCAGCGTCATGAACTCTGAAGCGCCAAAGAATCTGGCATAGGCATGCGTACTCAAATACAGAGATATGTAAACACGCAGAATACGGCGCTGCGTTAGGCTACGCCTATATAAGACAACAAGCGCCTGGCGAAATTGTTAGATCGGTTACTGCTGCTACAATGGCACTTTATCAAGATTTAAGTGAGTCTGAAGGCGGTGTTATTGTCGGCTAGTCGGCGCACGAGCGATAGGACTCAGAATCACCGAGGTAGCGATGAAGTGGGGATTTTCCCGTACGACCATTTCACGAGTGTACCGTCAAGATCAGGAATTCGGTAAAACATTAATCTTCGCCATCGCTGCCGCCGGAAAAAGATCCTGCAAGAACGGGACCAATGATGACTGAAGACGTGACAGAAGTACAGTCCTTCCTCAAATTGCTGCAAATTTCAATGCTGTGCTATCAAGAAGTGTGAGCGTGCGAACCATTCAATGAAACATCATCGATATGGGCTTTCGGAGCCGAAGACCCACTCGTGTACCCTTAATGACAAAGCCTTACGCCCCCGCTTGGGCCCCTCAACACCGACATTGGATTGTTGATGATTGGAAACACGCCGGACGAGTCTTATTTCACATTGTATCAAACGGATGGATTTGTACGGGTATGGAGACAACCTCATGAATCCATGGAACCTATATTTCAGTAAGTGACTGTTCAAGCTGGTGGAGGCTCTGTAATGGTGTTTGGCGTGTGCAGTTGGAGTGATACTGGACCCCTGATACGTCTAGATACGACTCTGACAGGTGACACGTACGTAAGCATCCTGTCTGATCACCTGCATCCATTCATATCCTCTGTGCATTCCGACGAACTTACGCAATTCCAGCAGTTACTGCGACATCCTACAAGTCTAGAATTACTACAGAGTGACCCCAGGAACACCCTTCTGAGTTTAAACACTTCCGCTGGTCATCAAACTCCACAGACATGAACATTATTGAACATATCTAGGAAGCCTTGCAATGTGGTGTTCAGAAGAGATCTCCAACGGATTTATGGACAGCCCTACAGGATTCATGGTGTCAATTCCGTCCAGCACTAATTCAGACATTAGTCGAGTCCATGTGACGTCGTGTTGCGACATTTCTGGGTGCTCGCGATGGCCCTACACGATATTAGGCAGTTGTGCCAGTTTCTTTGCCTCTTCAGTGTATATCGTTTCGGGGGTTTCTAAACGTTGGTAAGAATCACCCTGTATATCCCACGGATTTACAAACTTGACAGTACCAACCCACGTGTAGAAGGTAGAGTTTATTGTCGACTGAAAAAATAATAAGAGTCTTAAAGTCATCAAATAAATTCCGGCTGAAAGAGTAGTTAACTTAAAAAAGCGCACGAAGTATAAAAGAGCTATGTTACATTAAAATATGACAGCGGAGTTACCAATCGTGCGCGTTCAGGAACTATCACATGGCATTTAAAAGCACATGTCAACATGGGGCCCCGTGTACGGTAAGTTGTAGCGGGCTGTGACGGTCTGACCTTCCTTGATAGCTGCCAAGAATTTGAGAGCCGAGAGGACAGGTTATTTCTCGTGGAGACACAGTTTCTGAGTTTCTGCTGGAGGGGAAGAGGCAGGTGAGGTAGGTGCTGAAGGTGAGGAGGGAAAGGGAAAGGGGGAATGTTTGGAGCAGCAGTCCTGGCTCGTCGCAAGGTGGCGACTATGAGCCATCCTAGACGTTCTACAGTCATTCATGTATTATATTATCAAGTCGCTACATAAGGTAGACAGAACTTCCTGCCACAATAGTACAGCAAAAGGAGAGGATTTGTTCACCCACAATAACTTCAATATCAGTGCAGTACATTATCACATTAATAATCTCCACATTATTTCACTGTCAGCATTCAATTTCAACTTCAATTATCCTTACATCGTTAATCAGTATACCACATAAATATCTTCATAGCTACATCACCCTTAAAAAAAGACACACCACGAAAGAATTAACCAAATGGGAGGGAAATCAGTAGACGTGATGCACGTGTACATTACACTTTCAGAAAAATTGGATTATTTATTCAAGAGAAAGATCTTCACACATTGAGCAAGTCAGTATTGTGGCGGTCCACCTCTGGCCTTTATTCAAGCAATTATTCGTCTTATCATTGATTCATAGAGTTGCTGGTTGTTCTCTTGAGGGGTAACGTGCCAAATTCTGTCCAACGCGCTCGTTAGATCGTCAAAATCCCGAGCTAGAAGGAGGGTCCTACTCATAATGCTCAAAGCTTTCTCATTTGGGGAGAGATCCGGCGACCTTTCTGGTCAAGAGTTTGGAAAGAATGAAGATAAACAGCAGAAACTCTTGCCGTGTGATTGAGGGAATTACCTTGCTGAAACGAAAGGCCAGGATGACTTTCTATGAAGGGCAATAAACGGGACATAAAATATCGCCACTGTGCTGTGCTGTAAGGGTACCACTGATGACAACCAAAGAGAAACTCCTATGAAATGAAGTGGCACCCCAGTCCATGACTTCTAGCTGTTTGGCTGTATGGCGGGAAACAATCAGGTTGGTATTCCACTGCTATCCCAGGCGTCTGCAGACACGTCTTCGCTGGTCCCCAGGGCTCACTTCGAAGCGGGACTTATCACTGAAGACAATTCTACTTCATTCAATATAATTCCAGGTCAAATGTGCTCGACACCCCCGCAAACGAGGTTGTTGGCGTACAGAGATCAATGGCAGCAGGCGCAAACGGCGCCATGATCGCTGTCTCGTTTCGGTGAGCCACCTGTTAATGGTGGTAACTGATGCACCAGTTGCACGTCGGATCGGTGATAATCGTGAATCAGGAGCTCTAGTGCCTCTCTGACGACTGCTGAGTCCTCACATTCAGTCATCTCTCTAGTTCGACCACTTGCTAATTGACACTGCGTTTGGCAATGGTTCATCCATTCCTCCCACCATCCTCGAATAGTGCCATCGCTCCTCGTCAAATGTCGTGCGATTCGCCGATTACTCCATTTGGTTTCTTTCAGCCCAACTACGCGTCCTCTTTCAAATGTTGATATCTGTGTACATCGTTATCGCAAAAATTTACATTTTTGGATTTTCCGTCGATATCTGTATGAACATCAATTTGTGGCCAATTTGAATAACTCCTTCGTGGTGCGTCGATATCTTTTTTCCTACAGTGTATATTCATCAGGTACATCATCCTGCCAATATCACTTCGTCCCATAATGTCCAGTGGAAACACATTTACTCATATGTGTTAAGTTCCAGTTATAAGATTCCCCATACAAGAAAAGGAAAGCACCAACAAGGGGAATAAAAGGGAAAAGGGCAAAAAGCATATTCTTTCATTCCGCAATATCACGAAGTATCCTAGCATGCATGTGTCAACAGTGAGTCAAGACCTCTTGGGTAGAAAACAGTTGAACACTCCACGTTATAGGATAAGTGGGATAGTGTGCTTTGACGTCGAATCACAAAGTTTAGGATAACTGAACTTCCAGGTTGGGACAGAACGCTTCCGGAAGAATTTTGAAATTGTACCCCATGTACAGTAAGGGTACTGAGAAGTCCTAGTGTTGGATTGTGTGTTTAATCATCATGCTAAAACTGACCTTTGGCGACACACAGCTGACCTCGGGATAATATTTTTCCAACTGGGGAAACTGTCACCAGTCATGTACAGTCGCAGAGTTAGTCCGTCGTTAAGGACAAACCAATTTAACTGCGCCGGTCGCTGTCGCCGAGCGGTGCTAGGCACTTTAGTCTGGAACCGCGCGACCGCTACGGTCGCAGGTTAGAATCCTGCCTCGGGCATGGATGTGTGTGATGTCCTTAGGTTAGTTAGGTTTACGTAGTTCTAAGTTCTAGGGGACTGATGACCTCAGATGTAAAGGCCCATAGTGCTCAGAGCCATTTGAACCAATTTAACTGCAGACAAAATCAGTAAAGCTTGATTCACATGATAAAGTGCCACAGGGTTGCGGGAAATTACTTTGGCTGCATGTGGGAATGGGACTACCTGTTGACATGTAGCGTGTAGGGGAACCACTACAGGAGGATGATTTATTGGATGCATCACAATGTTCTATATGTAAAGGTGTCGTATACATAAAGGATATAAGTGGTGAGCGTCTGTTTCCCGACAGTGTGCATAATTTCGACATCGATAAAGTACATTTGGTTAAGGTGTTGTTAGTTGCTAATTTAGACTTCCCAGACAAAGTTGATCTAGACAGGTCAAGCATGGACCATAGCTAAAAGCAAGCCACAGCTTCATTACGTGCAAAGGTGGAGCATTTGAAGAGAGCCATTAGAGTAGCTTGGAGAAGATGTTGTTGGAATTCAAGGACCTGTTTAATATTCATGGCTCGTTTCTGGTGACACCCATCACACACTGCAGAATACCGAATGCAGATAAACCAGCTGCATATCTAAAACTGAATTGAGTCCCCTGTCACAACCGGTTATGGACAATTTGTCACCCAGCAATTGAACGATGGCATAATGTAGGAAAGTACTGGTCTCTGCGAGCGGCGTTAGTCATTGTTCCAAATAAGTAGTCGGGAGGAACAAAGAAGTATAGATTTTGTTGTGACCATCGCTAATTAAATTGTAGAGCATATGCCATATCTAACATTACAGAAGTTCTGGATGATTTAGGATGATGTAGGTGCTTTTCCACAACAGACCTAAAGAGTGGTTACCATCAACATGAAGCAGTGCCAGAGAGCCTAATTACGGTGTATGTTTCAGCTGGTAGACATATTCTTATTAATGACCACCAGTAGGTGTCCTGATACTTCATAGTCAGATAGTGTATGTATAATGAAAATAGCACAGAACGCACTTCAAGCAGCTAGGAGGGAAGCAAGTTCATTGCTGCTAGATTAGTGGTTATTCTCTATATGTTTTAATGTTTCTGTTAATACATACCGGTTAAAAGAATATCGCATAGACTAATTTGGGACCGCTCTATCGAATGGGCAAGAAAAACTCCGCTTTAAAAATCAATTTGTTCGTAATGGGAAACAAACCGAAGCTTTTCGTCAACATTGGACATCACGCGAAACACATGATCAGCAATATTTGTTTAAGTTACCCCGGTTACACATTGCCACAACGAAAATACAAATAGAGGAAAGGTGCCTAATATCAGACACACTTTTGTAAACCCGTTTGAAAGATCTAAAAGTAAGTGCATTTGTATTTTTTATGATGGTAATAATATCTTGCATTATTTAATTTTATCGTACAATTATCGTATTTGCAATAATAAACAATCTTTCAGAGTAGTTATTAAATCTTCACAAACAAGGCATTTCGTAGAAATGAGATCAAGGTTTCCTAATACACTCCTGGAAATGGAAAAAAGAACACATTGACACCGGTGTGTCAGACCCACCATACTTGCTCCGGACACTGCGAGAGGGCTGTACAAGCAATGATCACACGCACGGCACAGCGGACACACCAGGAACCGCGGTGTTGGCCGTCGAATGGCGCTAGCTGCGCAGCATTTGTGCACCGCCGTCGTCAGTGTCAGCCAGTTTGCCGTGGCATACGGAGCTCCATCGCAGTCTTTAACACTGGTAGCATGCCGCGACAGCGTGGACGTGAACCGTATGTGCAGTTGACGGACTTTGAGCGAGGGCGTATAGTGGGCATGCGGGAGGCCGGGTGGACGTACCGCCGAATTGCTCAACACGTGGGGCGTGAGGTCTCCACAGTACATCGATGTTGTCGCCAGTGGTCGGCGGAAGGTGCACGTGCCCGTCGACCTGGGACCGGACCGCAGCGACGCACGGATGCACGCCAAGACCGTAGGATCCTACGCAGTGCCGTAGGGGACCGCACCGCCACTTCCCAGCAAATTAGGGACACTGTTGCTCCTGGGGTATCGGCGAGGACCATTCGCAACCGTCTCCATGAAGCTGGGCTACGGTCCCGCACACCGTTAGGCCGTCTTCCGCTCACGCCCCAACATCGTGCAGCCCGCCTCCAGTGGTGTCGCGACAGGCGTGAATGGAGGGACGAATGGAGACGTGTCGTCTTCAGCGATGAGAGTCGCTTCTGCCTTGGTGCCAATGATGGTCGTATGCGTGTTTGGCGCCGTGCAGGTGAGCGCCACAATCAGGACTGCATACGACTGAGGCACACAGGGCCAACACCCGGCATCATGGTGTAGGGAGCGATCTCCTACACTGGCCGTACACCACTGGTGATCGTCGAGGGGACACTGAATAGTGCACGGTACATCCAAACCGTCACCGAACCCATCGTTCTACCATTCCTAGACTGGCAAGGGAACTTGCTGTTCCAACAGGACAATGCACGTCCGCATGTATCCCGTGCCACCCAACGTGCTCTAGAAGGTGTACGTCAACTACCCTGGCCAGCAAGATCTCCGGATCTGTCCCCCATTGAGCATGTTTGGGACTGGATGAAGCGTCGTCTCACGCGGTCTGCACGTCCAGCACGAACGCTGGTCCAACTGAGGCGCCAGGTGGAAATGGCATGGCAAGCCGTTCCACAGGACTACATCCAGCATCTCTACGATCGTCTCCATGGGAGAATAGCAGCCTGCATTGCTGCGAAAGGTGGATATACACTGTACTAGTGCCGACATTGTGCATGCTCTGTTGCCTGTGTCTATGTGCCTGTGGTTCTGTCAGTGTGATCATGTGATGTATCTGACCCCAGGAATGTGTCAATAAAGTTTCCCCTTCCTGGGACAATGAATTCACGGTGTTCTTATTTCAATTTCCAGGAGTGTATGAGACAGTAATAATATTTTGCTTTAATTATTTTATTACACAATAATGACATATGAATATACAATTTTTACATGTTCATTCATTTCTGTTATCCTTCACTCATTTCACACTACTTAGGTTTATATTTACGACATCCAGGGCAAACAAAATTGTCTTCTGTGACACCGCAGTCTTCATGAGACCAGAGATAACATTTCGTGCACTGTGCCCATTTCTTCCCGTGTTTGTCGTCAGAAAAGCGGCCAGTACAGAACAGACACTCTGCGTCATCGTCATCGCTGCTGTTTGAATCCCCACTGTCATCAAGATGGACATCGGATGCTGACTCATTAGACGATTCTTCTGTTTTAGGTGTACGATTTGAAGATTTTCCACTCTTCTCCACAAATAACTTTCTGGCTGCTTTCTTAGCTTCAGCCTCTGATTTCTTCTGTTTAGATACTTGCAATTGCTTCACATAAGGAGTTGAAGCTGAACGCAGCAGAGCACGAACGCGATGTTTGACCTATTTGACTATCTCTAGGTGGTTTTGCGATGTGTGGGAGAGGTCTCATGTCTGCCGGGCTGACTGCTTGACCACCTCCATCAGTAGTTTCATTTTCGTTTTTGACATCTCTTTCTTGAAGAGCGTCAGCATGGCGATGAAATGAAAATTCGTTCCCTATAAATGTATCTGTTGCATGGGATGAGACCTGTTTTTCTGAAGGCATTCACAGATGCTTCCATTGTCGCTGCTCGGTTGTAAGCTGCCCCAAATAACCTGGTTATTAATAATGGGGTGATAACACGACCTGGGTTACTTGCCCACCACGTTTCTATCTCTTGGGAATAGTAGGTTTTCAAAGGCCCCATAAATCCGGAGTCAAGTGGCTGCATTTTATGCGTTGAGTGACATGGCAAACATAGAATATTAACATTGTTTTCACGTGCTTTATCTAACACATCGAGATTCTTTGTGATGGAATAATGTCCATCAAGAATCAAAATTACAGTGTCATTTGAAGATGGCTTTACGTGACTCACAAAATGATCAAACCACTGAGTAAAAAAGTGAGTTTGTATCCAGCCACTTGGATGACAAGCTGATATTGATCCTGCAGGTGCACCGTCCATCAATTCCTGCTTCATATTCTTCCTTGGGAAGACGATCAGTGGTGGAACGTAAGTGCCAGCTGTGCTCATACACGTTACAACTGTGATGAGATTTCCCCTTTCCGCTGAAGTCAAGGCAGCAACTTGTCTCTTCCCTTTCATAGCAATAACCTTGCTGTGTTTGTGCTGCACGGACGTCATCCCAGCTTCGTCAACATTGAAGACTCGATGCGGGTTATGGTTGACTTTAGATAGCACAGATTCGTAAATATCAAAAAATCTCCCCACATTTTCTGCAGTGAAAGCTTTCAGTCTTGCTGCTGCAAGACCCTGAGGAGTTCTCATTGATAAAATGGGATGTCTCTTAAGGAAAGCTCGGAGCCATTTCTTTCCTGCTGAAGCCTTTTCTGAATTGAAGGGATTCTTCAGCCTATTCCTGACAGCTAACTGGAAGGCCATGCTTCGTATGTCCTTACATTTAAGAGCATAAAATCGCTCTTCCATTGCAAGGCAGTATTTCACTAGTTCATCTTCCAGTTGAGATGAGAGAACAGGCCTTCTGCCAAGATTAACACCAACCAGCTTATCGGGTGTACGAGTTTTATCCTTCACATACCTTTCCAAACTACGTTTTGGTACAGCAAAAGCTTTTGAGGCTCTTATGTACCCCATCTCGCCATTTCTCACACATGTAATGGCACGAACCATGGCGTCTTTATCCCAAGTTTTCCTTTTAGGTGCCAATGCCATCTACAAAGAATAAATACAATAATCAGACATACATCTTAAAGGACTTCAACTTCTATGATTTTATTTGTTAGATTACTTTTATAAGTGCTGTGAACGGAGTATTTTAAATTTGGAGTAATATTGTTCAACCTCTGAGCAAAATACTGCTTTGAAAGAAAGTTCCAGAAAACATTCCTATTTCTGATAATATGACTAGTCAAAGTAATCCCTGTTTATGATAATTAAATCGAATTAAAATAAACGCAGTTGCCAAAATTTTACTACAAAAAATGATAAAATATTGTTATCTCATGATAGTATTGCGTAAATTACATGTAACAAATCGTGATGGAACGAATTCCCGCAATATGCGATAGGTATCGTAATACGCGACACTGTCGCGTATTTGGATTCCCATACTATCGAATATTAGGAATTTCGCAATGTTACACAAAGAATAACGCACTTGTTAACAACGTTCATTGGAAAATGAACCTAATTGTCAATAATTATAGGTAATACCGTCACAAATAACAACAATAAAAGAGTGCAGTAATATCCATTCACCTTTAAGCTGAAATATTGTCTTAACACCGATGTCGCAAAAACTGCAAACACAAGAAATTTTGTATCAGCCTCTACGTACGGTGTCCGGATCAACTATGGCGTCCTACTCGCTATGTCTTCGTCTGGCACGCAATAGACGTGTTTAAGAAAATCTCCACCAGAGTGCAACCCCCAACATGAGCACAGTTGGGGTGTCTCATATTAGGGAACTATCGCATAATAGGCACCTTTCCTCAATCTGCAGATACAATAGAGAAAATAAACATGAAGAATCTTAGGAAGGACAACCTGTATCTCTGATCACTACGATTGTGGTAGCATTATGGAACTTAAACGAGGGAAGTCTAGCACCCCCAGAAACGCGTACTATGGAACGTCCTTTCCGTACAATAATGTATGTGAGCTATTACCCACTTTATTATTTACAGAGCATTGTCACCCTGACACTGGATGGGTCGGAAAACTGTATCTTTAGAAGACAAGCTGATGTAATAATACTGGACGACACTTGATCGTGCTGCTGGTCCAGTGGCCGCTGAAGTGCCCTTCTTCTACGCAGACAGAAAAAATGACGGCCTGGTGCGGGGCGGGGTGGGGTATTGGTCGGGAGGTAAGACAGAGAGCGGAACTGGTTGACATACCGCAGTCACCCCTCGCCGGTAACATCTCGTGAGGTGTTCGTGAATAGCTGAGGTGAAAGGAATGGAAAGGAAACGGGATGGGAAAGAGATAGGAAGGAAATAATGGCTTCCAGCAATACAGGGCATTGCGGCATTGCAACGGCAAGAGCTGACAAGTTGTGCCGGGTCAGGACTCGAAATCGGATGCTCCACTTTTCTAGAACGGTTGCTATAACTGTCTTTGTTTATTGTAGGTTTTATGTCCCAACAGTATACTTTTTCTTTTTCTGTATTTTTTATTTTTGAAGTACTTTTGAAAAGGAAGCAACCCAAATTGTACAAAATCCACATTTTTCTTGAATGAAATTTTCACTCTACAGCCGAGTGTGCGCTGATATGAAACTTCCTGGCAGATTAAAACTGTGTGCCGGACCGAGACTCGAACTCGGGATCTTCGCCTTTCGCGGGCAAGTGCTCTACCGACTGAGCTACCCAAGCACGACTCACGCCCCGTCCTCAGAGCTTTAATTCCGCCAGTACCTCGTCTCCTACCTTCGAAACTTCACAGAAGCTCTCCTGCGAACCTTCCAGAACTAGCACTCCTGAAAGAAAGGATATTGCGGAGACATGGCTTAGCCACAGCCTGGGGGATGTTTCTAGAATGAAATTTTCATTTGTCCGCCAAAGGCAAAGGTCCCGAGTTCGAGTCTCGGTCCGGCACACAGTTTTAATCTGCCAGGAAGTTTCACATTTTTCTTGTTTTTACAACTCAAAAGTAGGAGAGTAATCAAAACACTTTTGCAAAGGAAACAAATCTTAAACAATCCATCTGTTTTATATACAAGGTGAAGAAAATTCAAGCACTCGGACTTCGCAGCGCGATTCCTCACATACAGCAATACAAAAATGTCTTTCAAAACATTTCATCCTGCGCATAGTAAATGAACGTTAGGGATTGACAGTTTGGCAACACTGTAACCACTTTTACGGGAACTACTTCTGTTAGCAGATCTGAGTAGTGCTGTGCAGTTGGTACAGTGGATAGCGTTTTGGGTTAGCATATAGGAGGTCGAGAGTCCGATTCTGAGTCGATGCGGATTCGTTTTTATTTGCCAGTTTCGTTCTGCCACACAATACTGCAGTTTACATCATTTTTAAGCCATACGTATCCGACACTTACACAGTACAGTGTTTTGTAACGATGGACAAATAACTAAAACATGGTCAGACAAGTCGGAAATAGCAGCTGAAACAAATGAGCTGTCATAGGACAGAATAACTACAGAAACAATATCAATTTCGAGATGCTGTAGATTACTGCACAGTTAAATAACTCAAGAATTACTAGTCATTTATACTGCATGCAGTACGTCCGGCAAAGTGTAACACATTGGGAACCAGTAACAACAGCAATTTCCATATTATTGTCCTCGGAGCAGCTGCTCAGAGGGAGCCCGTGCATTTCTAAACATTATGCGATCCGCTGGATCTTACAACTTTGGATTCTTCGCAACATGACATCATACACAGATACAAGAGCAGCATGAACATGCATCATCAGTTAGTCCATATTTGATGGTGGAGTAGAATACACATCCTTCTTCAAGTGTCCCCACAGGAAGAAATTTAGGGGACTTAGGTCAGGTGAACCTGGAGGCCACACAACTATACCTCCCCGTCGGAGCCATTTCCTGGAAAATGTATGCCTAAATACCGTCACAAATTATCTCTGAAGTGTGGATGTACCCCTTCATGTTGCTAACATAATCACTGCTGAACATGAAGTGGAACATCCTCCAGTGAATCAGACAAGTAGTTTCAGAGGAGTGCATGATACCTTCATGCACTCAACCGATCAGGCAACAAGTAGAGACCCAAACTCCTGTCTCCCAGTATACCGACCAGACGTAGATTCCCAAAGCAAACTTGATATCCACTATCGCGGGTGACGCGCGGGTTAACGTCACACCAACGGTGGGCATTGTGCATATTGAAGACACCCTCACGAGTGAACGTTGCTTCATCCGACCATACTACAGTGTTTATGAAGTCGTTGTTGGTTACCTGTTGTTGTTGGAACCATTCACAGGATAGCATCCGAAGAAGACCGTCTGCAGGATGCAAGTGTTGCGTTAAGGAATAATGGCAGGGTTGCAGACCATGCACGAGCAGCACATCAACGACAGTGCGTTGCGAGACACTCCGCAACGTTGCTACGCTACTTGTATTTCTCTGGGATTCTTGGTGTATGATCCCCAGAATAGCTTCCCCAGTAGCCGGAGTACGGAGAGTCCGTGGACGACCTCTGTCACGCGATGATGGAAGGAGAGAACCTATCTCCTGAAGGCGAAGCTCCAGACTGCGGCGGCACGTTTCCTTTCGTCCATTACCTGTGAACTCGTTGCAGCAGATCGCTGGTAGGGAAACCGAGCGGAAACGTACCGTACTGCAACACGCACCAGTCTTCATACAACGTAACTATTTTAAGGATCGGGTAAAGATCTTAATTTTGAATGAAAGATGGAAATACTGACAAAGCATCGGTATATTCTGAATCTTCATAATGTATATGTTCGCTGCCAAGCCCATGCTAATCTTAACCCAGTCATGTACGGACCCTTTCATTCACGTTAGCAAGTTTATGGTAACGTATTTCCGGAAATCTGAACAGCTACTAAGCACGGATTGTTCTTAAATGAAAATGCTCGCCATACTATTCAGTTGAAAAAACGAAATGAAATGATCGTAAGGTATTGCTGGCCGGGAATACTATTAAAACACACCGGAATAAATATGTCTCCATTTTAAAACAGTTTTAAAACATGTAGCAAAACTAAAGCCGGCAAATTATAAATTCATTCGGACATCATACTACACACGAGGCTACCGTTTAAAGGCTGGGCTCCGACTACATAGACTGCTGTACACATTCTGTATCTCCAAGATAAAAGACGCGCGAAGAATACTCCGTTCTGATTGGTCACTTTTCTTTAAGGCCAAAAGAAAAACATTATTCTACCGCGTTAGTCTGCGCTTTTCATGAATAACCAATCAACAAATAACACACTTTCGAACTGCAATTTTTCTCGAAATAAATATTTAACATTCTGATATTTTAGTTTTTCATTTACACTCAACTTAGCTTTCCTTTTACCATAAACTTACTTAACGTATTATGATACAAAATTCCCTGTCGTCTGCATTCACACTGTCTTAAAAATTTCTCACGCTAGTTGGTACAGCGTTTATCAGTAGAACAATGATATACATATTTACTTTAGACCACATTCACGCATGCTTCACACTACTAAAAGCGTATACAAACTGCACAAACATAAATAAACAAAAAAAGAGTAGCTAAATAAAGCGGGTTCTCACTCGATAACTAAATTACTGGCGCAAACTTCGTTTTCACCAAAAATTGAGCTATTTACCCAGAACCCGCCTTATTTAGTTAGTATAATATATTTTTTCAGTTTAAATTCACTATGTTTTTTAAAAGGTGAATGTAAGAAAATAAATTTAATATATTTTTTATAAGGTGAATGTAACAAAACAAATTTAACATAATTTTTTATAGAAGGTGAATGTAAGAAAATAAATTCAATATCGACTTTTTAAAAGGAGAACGGTAGAAAATAAACAGACGAACATTTCGTACACATTACAAAAAATCGAAAATTATTCCATTTAAAAAAAAAAAAAAAAAGCTCCGTCTGTAGGCCACAAGTGGCCCTTCCGGGACCGTCCGGCCGCCGTGTCATCTTCCGAGGAGGATGCGGATAAGGAGGGGCGTGTGGTCAGCACACCGCACTCCCGACCGTTAGGACGGTATTCTTTGACCGAAGCCGCTACTAATCGGTCGAGTAGCTCCTCAATTGGCATCACGAGGCTGAGTGCACCCCGAAAAATGGCAACAGCACATGGCGGCGGGATGGTGACCCATCCAAGCGCCGGCCACGCCTGACAGCGCTTAACTTCGGTGATCTCACGGGAACCGGTGTAGCCACTGCGGCAAGGCCGTTGCCATTCCATTTAAAGGATATATAAAAATAAAAAATCATTGTCAAGACATGCAAAACCTTTGGCACATTTGTAGGAAAACCCAGAGGTTGTTTTCTTTCTTCTAGTTAGTACTCCCTTTATTTCATTTTCACCCTTTGGGTTTGTTCTTTTTTGCTGAATGTCACTGTTGTTCTGTGACTTTAGTTGCTTATTCGTCCACCCGCTCTGTGGGGCAAAAAGCTGAATTTCTATAGAATTGGTTCGGCCAACCAAAACTATTGTTATTTCCTGTTCTCGTTTACCGCTCGAGCCCATCAAGAAGAAGAATATGTCAACATCACTCATCAGCAGCTCTTCCATCTATTCCAGAGATAGATGACAAGATGCAGCAAGAAGAAAAAGATTGTGAGTTGCTGTACTAAGATAGCATAATGTCTAAAGTGATTGTGTGCTTCTAAAAGCATTTTCTCATGCTCTCTAATTGCCTAGTCGCCAGCAAGCAGCATCTGGAATTTGTTCTTGAGATAACACTTTTCGTTGGGTGAGATAGGTCAGTTATAATTATCTGAG
Organism: Schistocerca nitens; assembly: GCF_023898315.1. Lineage (NCBI taxonomy): Eukaryota > Metazoa > Arthropoda > Insecta > Orthoptera > Acrididae > Schistocerca > Schistocerca nitens. The sequence continues at coordinate 289,852,005 of NC_064616.1, read as the reverse complement.
GTCAGAGGCCTTGTGCAATCAGACACTCGATGCATACACATTCTCTGTCTGTTGGTCTTTTCAGAGCCATTGAGAGAGAGAGACCTACACTATTTTTATGCATCCAGAAGATTATGAGTTAATTTTTCACCCAAATAGTAACTGATTTTAAAAATTCAAAGTGCTAACATAATGTACATCAAAAGAATTATCTGGAAAATACATAATTAAAAATTTTCAGTTAATATTATACAATATGTATCGTAAGTGAATTTATCGATTTTTAAAAATTCTAAGTGCTAACACAAAGAGCTATTCAAAATTTTCAGTAAGTATTCTGTGATGTGAATCACATGTAAGGTTATTCTTCCCATAAATTACTACATAGCCTAAAGTGCCTGTAGTAATTTTATCATTAAAAGATGCACAAAGTTTCATAGTAGTTTTCTGTGGCAATACAATAATTTTTTGAATCATCTTAATCACATAAATTGGATAATTAGTTATGAAATTAAATGGACTCACAACTACATCTCATTTTAGTAGAGTAACTTGTTTAAAATCAAAAAATGCATTGTATGCTTTGAGAATATTATCTGGAGAATTAATATTCCACACCTCCTGTTGGAAAATTTCCTTTCTTCCATTTTTCATATATATATATATATATATATATATATATATATATATATATATATATATATAATGTAGTTTAACGTGATTGAATAATGATGAATCAATTACCTGAGTACTCTTACGATTTATCTGAAATGTAGCAAATACAAAATATGACATGTCAAATTCCACTGAGTTATAGTAGTTCGTGATATCTAGTTGGAAATTTAACTTGCTGCCTAATCCAGCAACTTCTGCAGTTTGTTATTAGTAAAAGGATAGCAGAATTTTTGGATTTTTCAGAATATTTTCTCGTTGTTCTAAATAATAATTTGGTTCATATTTAACAATTGGTACACGAATTTCCATCGATTCAACAACAATTTTTTCTTCCTAAGAAAGTATATCTTTAATTTCAACTCCAGCATCATTACGATCAGCCCATTGAACAATAGAATCTCCAGAACTTGATGACCTAAAAATTACTATTAAATCTCCTTCCCACATAATTTTCTCATAATCCCTAAGACATCCACCAAACATTGCTAACGGATAAAAGCACTTATTTTTTATTACTTTTTATTTTTCCATTATTAAGAATATGCCCTTCTAAGCTTATTTTATGAGTAACAGGTGCAGTGAAATGCAGTAAAACTGATGAGGAAATAAAGGAATGTTCAATTGTAGATGAAATATTATTTTTTTCTTTATGGTTTTAAAATCAAACAGTTTTACCACATATTTATCGATTAATTCTTTTTTGGAATTTCCATCATATGTTGGATAATCTGTTAAATCAGTTCCAATAATACTGAAATTCACATTAAGTTGTACATTATTTGGAAGAAGCCATCCATCACAAATATTTATGTCAATTTCTGTATCCTTATTTGGCGCATTTTAATTATTATTAGTTTTCTCATTTACAAAGAATTAGTAGAGTTGGTAACTCTCGATTTTATTCATGATTTGTTAAGGAAAAAATCATTAAGATAAAAACATTTCTAAAGAAGTGTTACTCTAGCTCTATTAAAGTCAATTAAATTATCATTTTCACCAATTACAATTATTTGTAAATCTTGAATAGGACCAATAATTGGAATATTTATGGGATAACGTGGCTCATGAGTTATTGGTCCACCAAGTTCTGCATTAGGCTTGAATGAGGCAATAATGAAAATGATCAGAATGCTTTACAAACATCCCATCAGCCAACTAAAATTCATATTTATTAATTCTAATGGAATAATGTTAGGAACATCTTTAGCGACAGATTTTTGATTGTGCTCAATAAAATCTGATTATTAAATCCTAAAATTTGATCAACACAATCTTCCACAACCATACATAATTTAACATTGCTCTTGGTATTAACTCTGTTTAAAATTTAACCTGCTTTAATGTGAATGTTTGGTTTTATACATTTTTCTAAATTTTTAAAATTATACTCACCAACAGCAATTTATATCGTTTTCCTTCACTATATAATCTATTATTTTTCGATGTTATATTTGGAGTTAAAGAAGCTGTTGAAAACTAAAAAGTAAATAGTAGTATAACTATCTCATATAGGTACAGTCAATCTTTATTCGAGAACATTTGACTTACCACTTAACTGAAATAATTGAAAAAATTTTTAATTTCCTTTTTCTACCAACATGCTTGCAAAACAAAACACTAAAAATAACAATGAAGTATTATTTCCTTTTTATACTAATTTACTTGAGAAATCATGAGACTGAAGAAAAATAAGAGATTATCTAGATTATACCGCATTTGAAAACAGATTAAAAACAATAAATTTTGAGAATAACATAAACTCAGTTGAACCTAATCGCTTCCTGACTGCAGTAAAACTGAAAATTGTGAAAGACAATTTAAAACTACATTGTGGACTGAAAATAACTTTAAACGTTTTTTGTGAGTAACAAATGCAGACCAACAGAAATCTTATGGAATTTCAGTTTCAGACACACACCTATTGGATCAAATGAGAGAGAGAGAGAGAGAGAGAGAGATTTAAAAAAGGTAAACAAAATATTTCGTCAAAAATGGGTGGTTTTCAAGTTCATGGATCAGGATGGGCATTAAACAGAATTATTGGATCGCAAATAGGAATTTATAGATATAATCCATTGAGGATCAACTTACATTGAATTACCAGATAAAATGAAAAGTAAAAAAGCATGTATTAATGTTAAAAAATAAAGACGAAAATTTTGTTTTGGTCTATAAAATCTACATTATATCCTGAAGAAGAAAATTTAGAAGGAGTAACAAAATATAAAAATGTTGATCTTGATCTTAATCAGAAACTAGAAAATTTTGAATTTCCTATAGTGATTGATCATATTCCAAAATTTGAGAGTGGAATTAATGTGTCTATTAATGTTTAATCGTTTGTCGAAAAATATTAGGTATATCCATGAAAAATAGCTAAATGTAAAAGATAGAAATATGTATATCAACTTTATTTCAAAAATGTAAATAATTCACACTACTGTTGTATAAAGAATTCATCCCGACTTGATTCGATTCAAATTACTACCGACAAAGAAGCAGAATTTATTTGTGATTTATGTTTACTTCATTTCAATAGTAAAGAAAAATTAAATGAACGTACAAAGAATAGTTTCATTAACAAACCATTAAAAGTAGAGCTCCAGAATAAGGTTCATATGTTCGTTCTTAAAGTTATCAATGTACACAGTGAGGTCCATTTGTTATTCACGCTGATTTGGAAGGTTTCCTATTGAAGATAAGTATCTATCAACAGAATCCAGAAAATTCATATACTATGAAATATCAAAAGCATGAATCGAGTGGATTTTAGTATTACAGAAATTATGTAAATGGACAATATATCTTTATAATGTTGCATATAGAGAACCAAATTGCCATAAAAATGTTTATAAAAAGAAGTGGAAGAAATTGGGAGAATTTATTATCAAATTGAAGAAATGAGACCTTCTGAAGAACAGTCAAGGCATACCAGATAAACAGTTTGTACACTGTGTGGATGTAATTATACAAGAAATAATAAAAAGATTCGTCACCACGATCATTTGACTGGAAAATATATTAATCCATTGTGTAATAATTGTAATTTACAGTTATAATAAAATTTTGTATCATTTTATATACATAATTTATCGGGATATGATTCTCATTCGTTTGTGAAAGAGCTTGGTTATGATAATAAAGACATACATTTAATATCAAACAATGGAGATAGATATATTAGTTTTGGAAATAAGACAATAGTTGAATATGAGATTTATTGACACATTTAAATTTATGGCTCCTTCGCATGACAAACTTTTGTCAAATCTGACAAAGGATCAAATGAAAGCATTAGAAAATTTTACTCAGAACAGTTATTCAGTCTATTGATCGGAAAAGGTGTTTATTCATTGATTACTTGGATTCTTGTAAAAAATTTGAAGGAACACTATTACCAGCAAAAGAAGATTTTTACAATAAATTGAATGACTGTGAAATAAGTAAGGAAGACTATAAAATGAAAGAAAATTTTGAGGAAAATTTAATATGAGAAATCTTGGTGAATATTATGATTTGTATCTTGAAACTGATGTACTGTTGTTTTCTGATGTGTCTAAAAATTTTGTAAAAACTCTTATCAGCTTATGATTTAGATCTTTCTTGATATTTTACTGCACCAGGTTTATCTTCTGATGCAATGCTGAAAATGACTAAACAACCACCTGATTTATTACATGCTTATGATATGCTTCTTATGCTTGGAAAAGGAATAAGAGGAGGGACTTCCCAATGTTGTAAAAGATATGCATAAGCAAATAATAATTACTTGAAAGATTTCGATGATAAGAAAATTTAGATGCAAACCATTTATATTGTTATTCTCTGAGTCAATATTTTCCACATTCTGGATTTGAATGGGATGAACCCAATAAGTTGTTGACCACTCAGAATGACAAACATAAATATGTAGTTCATCACAGATATGTGAAAGAGTATTTCTCTCTAGGAATGAAATTAACAAGAAAACACAGACTTTTAAAATGTAATCAGTCAGATTGGTTGAAGACATATATTGATCTGAATACTGAAATGAGGACCAAGGCTACAGGTGACTTTGAGAAAGATTTCTATAATTTGATGAATAATTCTGTGTTTTGCAAGACAAAGAGAAATAGTAGAAATAGGGTTGATATAAAATTAGTATCAGATGCAGAAAAGTGTGATAAATTAAAAGCAAATCAAAAATATAAAGGAAGAACTGTATTTAATGAAAATCTTGTTGCCATCCATTTGAATAAAACAAAAATCACATTTAATAAACTCATCTTAATAAACTCATCCAGGTTGGAATAGGTATACTTGATTTATCTAAAGAACTGATGTACCGTTTCCACTATAGAATAATGAAACTGAAATATGGAGAAAACATTGAGTTATATTATGAAGACACAGACAGTAGATTTACAATATCGAAATTGAAGATTTTTATGGGAACATGAAATCGATGCTTAATTACTTTTGGACAAGTGATTATGCAACAAATAATATTTTCGGCATTCCACAAGTAAACAAGAAAGTTTTAGGTAAAATGAAAGATGAATGTAATGGAAAAATAATGGTAAGAATTCTGTGGTTTAAGAGCAAAAATGTATGCCTATAAAGTTTGTGATAAAATAGAGAAAAAGTTCAAACCAGTTAAGAAATGTGTTGTTAACAATAGAATAAGTTTAGAAGACTATAAAAATTGTTTGTTTAATAATAGAGAACAGTACAGGGTGTTACAAAAAGGTACGGCCAAACTCTCAGGGAACATTCCTCACACACAAAGAAAGAAAATATGTTATGTGGACATGTGTGCGGAAACGCATACTTTCCATGTTAGAGCTCATTTTCTTACTTCTCTTCAAATCACATTAATCATGGAATGGAAACACACAGCAACAGAATGTACCAGCGTGACTTCAAACACTTTGTTATAGGAAATGTTCAAAATGTCCTCCATTAGCGAGGATACATGCATCCACCCTCCGTCACATGAAATCCCTGATGCGCTGATGCAGCCCTGGAGAATGGCGTATTGTATCACAGCCGTCCACAATACGAGCACGAAGAGTCTCTACATTTGGTACCGGGGTTGCGTAGACAAGAGCTTTCAAATGCCCCCATAAATTGAAGTCAAGAGGGTTGAAGTCAGGAGAGCGCCCCTACCAATGCATCGGTCACCGACTCTGTTGTTGAGAAGTGTATGAACACTTCGACTGAAATGTGCAGGAGCTCCATCGTGCATGAACCACATGTTGTGTCGTACTTGTAAAGGCACATGTTCTAGCAGCACGGGTAGAGTATCCCATATGAAATCATGATAACGTGCTCCATTGAGCGTAGGTGGAACAACACGGGGCCCAATCAAGACATCACCAACAATGCCTGCCCAAACGTTCACAGAAAATCTGTGTTGATGACGTGATTGCACAATTTCGTGCGGATTCTCGTCAGCCCACTCATGTAGATTGTGAAAATTTACAATTTGATCACGTTGGAATGAAGCCTCATCCGTAAAGAGAACATTTGCACTGAAATGAGGATTGACACATTGTTGGATGAACCATTCGCAGAAGTGTACCCGTGGAGGCCAATCAGTTGTTGATACATGGTACGGAAACAACTGGTTCTCCCGTAGCACTCTCCATACAATGAGCTCTAACATTTTGAAACATTTTGAAAAACCATTCTGTATGTCTGTTGATGGTAGTGGCTATGGTATAGCTGTGGAGATATTCCAAGTAGAAATAGAAAACGAACAAGAAGTGCACAAGACTATAGCTTTCGCAAGTCGATCTTTACAGGCAGCAGAGAGAAATTATGGCATCTCAGAACTGGAAGCATTGGCAATTGTATTTGGGGTACAGAAGTTTGAGCAGTATCTATTAGGTCACAAGATAATTGTTTACAGTGACCATAAGGCGTTGACCTTTTTAAAAACCTGTAAGTTGAGGAATGCTCGTTTGGTAAGATGGTCATTGTATCTCCAGCAGTTTGACCTTGAGGTTAGATATATTCAAGGGAAAGACAATCTGGTAGCTGATGGGTTATCTAGAAGTGCGGAGCTATGTGATGACGCGGGAATTACAGCAACAGACCTAAGTGAAGTACGAATGTTTGCGTTGCACGAAGTGAAGGAAGAAAGTGCATTACTGAGAGTGATTAAGAACTTGAGACTTGAGCATAATGCAAATGACCAGCTGAAATTAGTGAAGAGCTATTTAGGAAATGCGAACTATCCTAAGGTTTCGCAATACTATTATCTGCATAAAGGTATTATGTTTAGAAGGAAAAAGGTAGGTGTTTCTGAGTGGAAGCTGTGCTTTCCCTCACAACATGTAGACTTACTAATCGACTATGTACACCTGAGGTATGGGCACTACGGTGCAAAGAAGTGCATTGCAAAATTAAAAGAGAAGGTTGTGTTTGACAACATGTACCGCCATGTGGCCAAGTGTCTAGCATCTTGTGTAGTGTGCCAGAAAGTCCGTGCTGCTAACACCAGAATACAAGGGGATATGCATTCAGTAGAGCCAACTGAAACCCTAGAATTACTGGCTTGTGATTTGTTTGGCCCTCTTCCTGCTTCGAGAGGTGGTTGCACCCATGTTTTTGTTGTTGTGTATGGATTCAGTAAATATGTTAAGCTATACCCAATTAAAAGAGCAAATGCAAAAACATTGGTAGAAAAGTTGGAAAAAGATTACTTCGTGAACGTTGGCGTTCCGAAAAATTTGCTGTCAGACAATGGGCCTCAATTTAATTCTGATAGATTTAAGAAATGTCTAGATAAGGCCGGCGTGAAACATCTGAAAATATCTGCGTATTTCCCCCAAGGAAATATGAGTGAACGTATTATGAGAGAATTGAATAGGTTTTGCAGGACTTATTGTGCTCGGAAACACTCAAGTTGGGCAGAGCACATTAAATATTTTGAGAATGTAATTAACAACTTAAGGCATGATGCAACTGGTTTTGCGCCTTGCGAATTGATGTTTGGCCAAGAACCGCACAATGTGATTGCAGATATGGTAGAATTTCCTATTCTAACGCAAATATCCACAGACGAGAAGAAGTTAATGGCTAAGGCAAATATAAGAAAAAGAGCATTGGAAAGGAAGAAGCGTCATGACGCAAAAGCTGTACCCACCAGTTTTGAAATAGGTCAGTTAGTCCTTGTCAAAACCAAGGAAAAATCAAAGAAAATAAATGCAGAAACAAAGAAATTCATGTTTGTATACCAAAGACCTTTCAGGATCATAGGAAAACCCAACGAGTTAAAATTTCATAGAGTGGCTGAGATACTAGTTACAGCGCTCTTAGCGGCAACCAATGCTAACTCGGCCGCCATGTTCTCCTTAGTCAAAATATTACGAAAGCGTTACTTTTGTTTGTGTTGGAAGTGTGTCAGCTGTTGTGATATTACTGCAACATTTAACGTTTTTAGTTGAGTTTTTTGTTAGAAAATATAAAGTCAGCATACCTGCAGTTTGTTCAGCGTTCAACTGCAAATCGCAGCGATAAAACAACAAATATTTCATATTATAAGTAAGTATATTAGTAACGAAATACGACACACGTTTTTAATGTTTATTAAAGAGTCATTTGCATTGGAACTGTAATTATGCTTAAGACAAATGGGGGAAGTAATTTATTTATAGTTGATTACAGATTTCCTTTAAAAGATAAGTAAATTAGAAAAAGTTGGGTTATAAATATGAAGCGAGAAAACTGGTTTCCTACTACAGTGCCAATTACCTCTGTTCAGCTCATTTTGAAGAGTAATATATGTACCACACAAATTTGTCAAAAGCAGTACCAACTGTCTTTAATTTTCCACCACATTTACAAAAAAAAAGATAAAGTATTATGACCACAAACCAGAAAGCGATCTTTCGACAATTTGCAAGACAGTGCTGTTAATGTGACATCATTAGCATAAAGTAAGTCAATAATTTAATTTTACTCCATGTTCTTATTACTTTGAATTACATACTCAATTATAATCTTATGGAGTAACTCTGTTATAAACTTATGATGTAACTGCATTCATGATGTGCCTATTGGACCCACATCTGTTTCTGCTGACCTTAATTACTGTCTACCAAGCCCTAAGAAGTTGAAAACACAATATAACAGAGTACAAGCAGAGAATGTGCCACTAAAAAAGCGGATAAAGCAAATGAAGCAACTTAGTGTACGACACAAAACAAGAATAGTGCAATTACAGACCTTAGTTGCTGGTTTGAGAAGAAGGCTATGTAGTTCAGTTTCTGATATGTTAAACAGTGAACATGTAGTTGGTTTGTTGAAGGAGCTATTGGAACTTCAGTGCAGTGGTAAAGTATGCCATTATTCTCAGCAAATAAGGAAATTTGCCCTGACCCTAGACTTTTATTCTGCCAAGGCATATAGTTACTTACTAAAATTTGTGAAATTACCCCACCCAAGAACGCTTCGCCGTTGGGCAATGTCAATGGGTGGCCATCCAGGTTTTACTGAAGAGGGTTTCACTAAAATTGCCTCTGAAGTTGAGAATAGCACAACCCAAATTTTTGCAACATTGATGTTTGATGAGATAGCTATTAAGAAGGACCGTGTTTGGGATGGGGGAAAAATAAGAGACTATGTTGATTTAGGGCAGGGCGGCATAGAAAGTGATGATAGCGAGGCAGCAAAAGAGGCTCTTGTGTTCATGGGCACAGCGCTAAACAGAAATTGGAAAATTCCTGTGGGTTATTGTTTAGTTCACTCCATATCTTCTACTGTAAAGCTAAATTTGGTACAACAGTATCTCCGAAAACTTGAAGACACTGGTGTTACTATAGTAGCTGTGGTTTGCGATGGTACTGCCACAAATCTTTAATGGCAAATTTAGGGATCAGGGAGCACAGTGTTGGTTTCCCCACCCTTCAAGTAATGATATGAGGGTATTTTGTATGTTCGACACAGCTCACATGCTAAAGCTGGCATGTAATTTACTTGTAGAAAAGTATTTTTTGTTAGATGGTACCATTTCAGGCAGTGATAACATAATTAAATGGGAATATTTTAAAAAGTTTGTGGACTTGCATGAAAGGGAAGGTTTGCATGCTGCAAACAAACTTAGGAGACAGCACATTCTGTACCACACTCAAAAAATGAAAGTGGCTTTGGCAGCACAAACCCTTAGCAATTCTGTTGCAAATGCCATGTTGTTCTGCAAAGATTTAGGCATTAAAGTATTTTATGGGTGTGAGGCAACAGTTAAATTTATCAAAATGTTAGACAGTGCCTTTGATTTATTACATTCTTGTCACACAATGGGCAAGGGCTCTAAGGCACCAATTTTCAGAGGGAACAGAAACACAGTCAAAGGATCAATGAATACATTAATTATTTCAAGTCTTTAAAGCTTTCTGATGGAAGTCCTGTTATTCTGTCTAACAGAAAAATGCCTTTGTATGAACTTATGCTGAGTTTAATGAGCCTAAGGCAAATTGCAGAATTGTATGTTTGGAAAGAAAATGCAGAGCTCAATTATATTTTGACCCGTAGAATAGGTCAAGATAACTCGGAATTGTTTTTCTCCAGCATTTGTAGTAGAGGAGGAAGCAGAAATAACCCAAATGCTGTGCAGTTTAGATCAGCATACAGGAAATGCTTAATTGCACAGATAGAAGGTTCTCAAAATGGAAATTGCCAAGAATCAAATACTAGTATGCTACCTCCTGCTACCGTTCCATCACTTCCTTTTGCTAAGGTAAGCCCTGCAGCTGTAGACCATGATTATGTGCCAGATTATGCCTCACTGAGTATGTACTCTGAATGTGTCACTGAGTACATAGCTGGAAGTATAGTGAGACAGGTGACAAATAAATTAACTGTACTGACTGCTTAGAAGTTATTTTTGCTTCTATTGAGCCTAAAAGAACTTGATTGATTGCAGTGAAAGATGTGAAAACCAGTTTAATCAATCCAGCTAATGATGTTGTTAAGCTTTGTAATGTTGCTAAGAAGGTTTTCAGAAATAATGAGGACATAATCCTCAAATGTCAGAAAACCGTTTTGTCGAGGTTCCAGACAGAAGTGTTGCAATTAGTGAGAGGCTCCTTATTTATAAACAATGAACATCTTTTTACAGAAACTGAATTTGGTGAAGAAACCCATTATGTTAAACTGATAAAACTGCTGCTCAAACATTATTTTATATATCGAATAAATCACTTATGCAAATCAAAATCTTCTGAGCAGAGAGGTAAAGTTGTGAGACAACTACACACCAAGCTTATTTTATTTAAAAGTCAGTGAAAAGACTTAAAAAAATCGAATGTCAGTTAAAACATTGTAAAAATTAAATGTAAATAAATTATTTTACTTTTCTTGTAGATTATTATTATTATTGAATTACTATGCTTGTGTTAACTATTTGTATCACATATTTCAAATAATATTCTCGTTCACAGTGTACTGGTTTTTGAGGCTTTGACTGTTCACTTTGAAATAGCGACAAAAATATCGCATTTCTGCGCCAGTTACTGTTTCTAATAGTTAACCACAGCATGTCTAGAAGTTTCACCGTAATATTCTGATGGTACCTGCTCTAATTGCATTAATTTATGGGCAACAAGTGACGATATAGTGGATGGAGGGACTTATTTGAGTTGTCTTGTAGTGGTATCTACATCGAAAAGTTTAGCCATATTTCGACAAAAACATCCCTTTTTGCTGTCAGTGCACACAGAAATCAATGCTGTCTATTGCTTGTTTTAGAAAAAATAAAGCTAGTATGGGCTATTTCAAGTAAGTCAAACGCAGTTACAAGGGTGCGGGACACAGCAGACGATCGCCTTGACTGAATAAAACATGGTGGACAGAACTTCAATTTGCTTCAAACATGGCGGACCTATAGCCACTCTATGAAATTTTAACTCGTTGGGAAAACCACATGCCAATGCATATAGGCTAGAGTACCCTAAGAGTAAAAAGGTATTAGGTCTCAGGAACGTGATCGACCTAAAGAAGTTCATAGGTAGTGAATGAGTTCTGTAGGGAGGAGGTTGTTCTGTAGCCTCTACACAGTGTGGCAGCTGTGCAGTCCCAACTGTGTGAGATCTTCTTTCCTTTTCAGGTCTCACTCACTCTTCATCTTTTCTATCCACCAAAATTTCGCCTCTTACTCTCAAATACTAAAATTTTCCGTTATGGTTATCAAACCAATAATAAACTAATGAATTCTGAAGGGAGGAGGTTGTTCTGTAACCTCTACACAGTGTGTCAGCTGTGCAGTCTCAGCTGTGTGAGATCTTCTTTCCATTTCAGGTCTCATTCATTCTTCATCTTTCCTATCCACAAAAATTTCAACCCCTTCTTTCCAATATGAAAATTTTCCGAAAACAACGAATTCTGTAGGGAGGAGGTTGTTCTGTAACCTCTACACAGTGTGGCAGCTGTGCAGTCCCAGCTGTGTGAGATCTTCTTTCCATTTCAGGTCTTACTCACTCTTCATCTTTCCTATCTACAAAAATTTTGACCCCTTCTATCCAATATGAAAATTTTCCGTCATGGCTATCAAGCCATGAGTTCTGTAACCAGTCTATCCACCGATTAGTGAAATAAAACCCTAATGTGACAAACCTAACAGTGACATAAACAATAGAGAAGTATGACGTAATTAAGATACAAACGTATTTGAGTAACAATTATGTATAGAACCCTGGTAATATAGTAAGTACAAAGTGTTGTTTCATTGGAAATGGTCCCACAATAATATTTTAAAAAGATATACGAATTCGTGTACAAGCAGGATCTGAAGTGGCAGTGAAACCTATTGTATGCTGTAGAGCTAACTAATTAATAGTAAAAGAGATTGCTTAATGTTATGAAAAAAAATGCAGATAAGTTGTAAGAATAAACTCACCTTGTGTAGCAAGGAATGGCAGTGTAATAGAATTGAACAGTGTTTGTGGTTGAGACGTGAAGGACACGTCCCTGAAGTATTTATAAGGTTGGAGCTGGCCGTTATTTGGTGTAGTGTGTGACAGGACACACCTACACGTATTGAGGTTATGAGTTGGAGGCGTGAATGCGACCATAGGTACCCTTACGTTAGATGAGACAAAGCAAATCATGGTGTCCTATAGGTTTAAGGAATTTAGGATTACGCTCGTCCATAATTACTTGATGCACTTTAGTGGTAGGTCGAGAGAGACTACCTGTGGTTTCAGCGTCCGATCGAGTGGAAATGGATTGCCACGTGAGCAAACTGATCAGCTGCAATACACTATGGATATGAAATAAATGTGCTATCCTATGCTTTAAATGTCAATAGAGTGAGTGTTAAATAAGTACGTAGACTAGCAACATAATTGAGTAACCTAATGGCAGACGTGAAACATTATTTATAGCTCAGCATAAATACACTTGGATGAAGTAAGTACATAATTGCAGATGTGGAACTGACACAGCAGCAGAGGACCTATAAGTGGATTTTGTAGTCAACTAAACGTAGTGTGTTTTGAACACTCAGAACTAGTGGTGGGCAGGAAATCGCGTATCTGTTAGAAATCACAGTGACTGAGAAGTCACAGATATCACAGTAGCCACTTTACATAATCTAACTGCGATTTCAGTCACAGTTAGCAGTCACAAGTAGTATTACACATTCAAAGACGTGAGCCATCTATTGGTCGAATTTAGCACTGCTTTCTGCGATTTCAGTGACAAGTCGCAATTAAGAGTCGCAAGTAGCAACTAAAAAGCGCGGTTAACAGTGGCATCTGTTGGCCAAAGTTCGTACTACGTCCATCTCTGCGGTACGCTATGGAGTCCAACTGCGATTTCCGTGACAAGTCGCAACTAAGAGTCGCAAGTAGCAACTAAAAAGCGCAGTTAGCACTGCCATCTGTTGAGCAAAGTTCATACTACGCTATTTGCTACCGAGAAACTGCGATTTCTGTGACAAATCGCAACTAAGAGTCGCAAGTAGCAACTAAAAAGCGCAGTTAACATTCTTTTCCTAGTGCCATCTGTTGACCGACGTACGTACTTCGTTATGAGAGCCTTGTGCCTCACGAGATCGGTGTGCTGTGTGTGCATATGAAGGACTTATTTCATTAGTGGTACAAGTCCATTTTTGTCCATTTTGAGATACAGAGCCGTAAAGTAAAATGAGTGCTGAAAAATCTGCAGTTGAGATACCAGAAATATTCAAGCATATGGCTTCTTGCTAGAGATGAACCTTTATTTATGTTTGTTTGGATCATTAATTTCAGAAGCATTATAGACAGAAAAGTGGAGGTAACGGTCTAGTACCACTATTGAAATAAGCCCTTCACATTATATGACGATATGCACATTCAGCATCAGTTATGGTTGGTCAAACACAGCTGTGACTCTGAAAGTATTATATTAATAAGAAGCAACATTGCCTATTTCTCCTGAAAATATCAAGTAACGTAACAAATGTGTTTGATTCTGCTTCCAAAATGGCAGTTTTGCTTAATACTCCACATGCCTACAGGACTTTGCGATGTTAACACAGAGGAACTCAGACATCTGTATAAGTGTAGTGAAATGAAAACAGTATTATTGGGTCATATGAATGCCTCACTTTTGTTCCGACACAGTTCAAGACTCGGGATAAAAGCTTTACACCTGGTGTTCTACATGGCAACTTCACACACAAGAACTTTTTGCCGACACTACTACCACTTACATAAGTACGCTTTTCCTGTGTTACTTTCAAGTAATGCACTTAAGCTATTCCTGATTTAAATGGAAGATCTGTACTTCCCACTTTCATATCAACAGCCTCAAAATGCATATTGTAGACTTTGGGATATGTTACAGGTCAGTGTCACACCAAGATTGTGGAGAAAGGGGGGGGGGGGGGGCATGTCACTCTCCAACTAGTGTTTACCAGTAAATAAGTGGCGGAAAATTACGGGTATAGGACGACTTAAACATGTGGAAAATGAGATTTTCATTATTCACTCACTGTATTTAACATTTATTATTCCTTTAAAATCGCACAACTTCAATAAAACACAGTTTAATCACTCATCTGCACAGTTATTTCACAATTATGTCACTTTTAAACTGCAAAATCTTCTAAGAGCTGTCTTGAATCTTCACGAGTCTCTCTCAACAGCCTTGATGTGGATAGATACGTACAGCAACCAGTAATCAGAGTCAGAACTGTGTCTGCAAAACCACAAGGATTATTAAACAATTTTTGCTGTCACTAATTACAAGCAATATAATTGACAGAGTAGATTGCTAAAATTTGCTCTAACGAAAGCCACTCAATGGGGTATATTTCACATTTGCAAGAACGATCTCACTGAAGTAATTAAGTCCATCGAAACACTTAGAAACTAACCTCTCATCTGACAAAAACGGTCTAAAGACGCAGTGGCAATTTCTCCAGATCTGTTGACAATGATATTTTGAGTTATCACTTTACTGAGTGACTGAAATGTAGTTCGCGTACCTGTGAACATAACAATATGTTAGAATTCATTTTATAAACACGAACTATTACGCTACTGTATGGCTACTTACATATTAATTACACTATTAATATTTTCACAGTTGTTTCTTTAATACAAAATTAAAGCCAACGGAAGAACAAACGTAAAACATACTTACCAATGACAGGTTTGTTGAGATGCAATTTTCTGTGTGGACAGATGGAACTTTTTCATACGGTGGTGAGTCGCAGAAATCGCAGGAGTCACAGAAATCGCAGAAGTAGCAGAAATCGCAGAGGTAGCAGAAGTCGCAGAAATCGCAGAAGTCGCAGAAGTAGCAGAAGTCGCAGAAATCACAGAAGTAGCAGAAGTCGCAGAAGTAGCAGAAGTCGCAGAAATCGCAGAAGTAGCAGATATCGCAGTGGTAGAGTGCGGAGGGATACAAGAGCTGGATTCCTTAACTGCGATTCTTAACTGCGACAAATCACAGTTAAGAATAACAGATACTGAAAAGTAGCATTCACAGAAATCACTGATATCGGAAAATCGCAGTTTAGCCCATCACTACTCAGAACTGTACTATTACCAAAAGTTACTCACATGTACAAAGAAGCTGAGAAAACAACTACTAATCAAATATACTCATACTATCTCTAAGAATAAGGTAATCAAAGACGAGTCAGCTAAGTGAATAAAATACAAATGTATCAGGAATGTACCGAGCATTGGTTCAGTGTTCCGGCCCAGAAATAATAAATTGAAATTAAATAGGATTTATGATTGTATGCCTTGAGCATAAATTTTCTCTAGTACGTGACTAACGGCGTTTTGAGCCATTTGTTTACCGATTTTATGACAATTAAGTAACCACGAGAGTAAAATTGAAAAAGTTCTGTTAACTTTGTTCCAGCAAAATATTGAAGGATAAAATGTATATATCCCCATTTCATTGTGACCCACCCTTAGATATTAAGTGAACAGAGTCTGAGGCACTCTTTTTGTTTGTTCTACAGGACAAACCAGATAATGGCAGCCTGGTAGCTGCGTGAAAGCGTGGAGTGACTTGGACACAACTCACAGTGACCCCTCCCCTTTCCCCATGTAATTTAGAGTGAACGTGAAGGACGCACACCATAGCAACTTCCCCTCCTCTACCCTTGTGAATGGAAGTGTAGAACGCCAGCCAAAGAGGCTACAACCGCGTGTGTAAAAATGATTTGTGAAATTCTCTTTCAGGTTTGGAAAAGACTGCTAAGATATAATCATCTGTTTATGTATCATGAATAACTGTGTTATTTTCTTTGAATTTGTGTATGTAAAAATGTATTTAATGGATTTAAGATTTTCATAATTTTACATATTTTTATGTGATTGTTTGTCTAAGGCAATTTAAAAAAAATGGTTAAAATGGTTGTGAGCACTATGGGACTCAACTGCTGAGGTCATTAGTCCCCTAGAACTTAGAACTAGTTAAACCTAACTAACCTAATGACATCACAAACATCCATGCCCGAGGCAGGATTCGAACCTGCGACCGTAGCGGTCTCGCGGTTCCAGGCTGCAGCGCCTTTAACCGCACGGCCACTTCGGCTGGCCTAAGGCAATATGTATGCCAAACTGTTTTATTGATTTTGCTTAAATTTTGAGGGATAATATTGCTTAAGAGGCAGTGAACATGCCAGTAATTTAAATAATTGAAGTAGGTAATGAGTTTTCTTTTAATATTTCTATATGTTTATATTTAAATTTTAATTTTTCGTAGGGAGTTAAGCTGTACTCTTGCTTCCCTTTTTGTAATTAATTTTTTTTCATTCATTAACATACAAAAAAATTTAAGTAGAGGCTGATGTAGGGAAGCAGCCTACTCACGCCGTAATAAATTCACGTGTCTTTCCCTGGTGTGCCAGCCAGTCTGCTGTAACTAGCTATGACGTCATAAATGTTGCGCAATACTTTAAAAATCAAGTAAATAACCTGAAACGGTTCTAGCATGTCAGGAGTAATACTAAATTAATATGTGTTGAATATCAGTTCGATAACTTTAACCATTTTCGAAATTTGGACGTTTTTCTGTAAAAATCATTGGCGCAACAGAAAAGAGCTAGAGACTTAAAAATTTATATTTAGATTCCTTTTTCATAATAATTTAATAGAAACCGTACTTTGGATTTCACAAATTAAAATTTTAGTGGAAATTCATGATTCTCTGGTTTTTGTCTTAAAACTTGAGGAAGCAAGATAGATTAAGTAGGCTAATAAACAAGGCTAGGATGTTTAGATTATAGTAAAATGGAGATTCGCTATAATCATAAAGATGTGAGAAGATTCAATTGAATAACTATAAAACTATAGCGATAGTGTATCTCCAAAGGGCAAGTTCAGAGCTTGTCTACTGCGTGTAGTGTAATTAAATTAATTCTCTCGCCCAAAATATTTAACTTAGCCACGTCAAACTTTTATTATGATTACTTACCTATGTGCTGAATGCACATTTAAATTGAGAGCTTCATCGGCCATCAGCAAAGGAAGCAATGATTTATTCAATAACTTAATGTGGTGCATTACTAGCCCAGCGGCTGGTCGGGAGAGCCGATTTGATCAGGCATTCCCTTAGCCGTCCACACCGCGGCTTTATATATAAGAACGCTGCGCGAGGAAGAGAGGCCCCAGTTTTCTCCAGACGCTGAATAGCACACCACCTGTGTCGAGAGTCGCGTCGCGTCGGTATCATTGCTATAAACAGCCTCGGATGCCGTATTAAGTTACTCGGGATACGCGTAACCATGAAATCATTTTCGAGTGAAGTGTTAATTCTGGGATGACTTTAATTATCTATCTTCAGTTTGCGTATGTCGTATTTTCACGTATCGTCGCGGGACAAACATTCTACCATTATTTAGCGTGGCGTTTGATGAGCATTATCATCAAATTATGGCGAGCATTCACTTAAACATTTAATTTGGACAGTTATAGTTGCATCAGCGCATTAGACTCTGAACTGCTCTGTTAGTCAGATTGTGTGGATGCTTTTTTTTTTCATCTGTGACTTTCAGAATATAGCGAACGTTTTTTCACTATCGTTTCTGATTATGAATCCCAGACAATCTCCTAATTCCTCAGAGCTATATGTTGCAGCTATAAGTGTATTTCTCAGATGAAGTGGGCACTAGGAATTCTAATTACAGGCTTCTCGTTTTGCTAATCACTTTCTGGTTGCCAATATTGTAGTTAGAGAGCCAGTGTTGAGAACGGCAAAAGACAATATAAATAATAGGAACATTTTAACAACAATTAATTCCACCCGCCGCCCCACAACGTGCGTCAGTGAAAAAGACCAATAAAAAGGTGTTAGCATGTGGACTTAACGTGCTGTTCCAGTCTCTTCTGTACCTAAGGTCCATCCCCGTTCCCTTTGGATCCCTGCATAATTCGGTGCTCTCCGATACACATGATCGAACAGCGGAGGAGTGGTACTCAAGCGTCAACTTTAGGTTACAATATCTCCGGATGTAATTAACATTTTGCAATTCAAAAAACGGCACTGATTACGTATTTGTTTATATGTTCAGATGTGCTAACAAAACTAACGGGGTTCCATTTTAAAAAACGTAGGTTTGTGTTAAAAACATACTTCTGTGCATTTTTTTATGGTTTGTATTAACCAATTACACTAGCCCCTCTCCTCACGTTCGGTCTGTGGAATCGATTCGCCAGTATTTGATGTGGTTTACGAAATATACCCAGTGGTAATGTTAGGTGACTCAGCAAACAATTAAAGTTCCATGTGAATGTGATACAATTGTTAACAGATCTTATTTAAAAAGACATTTACAAACTGCTCTTCATAAAAATCTGATGACTGCTAGTGAATAATTTTCATTAACCAATTTATTTTATTTATTTTCTTACATTCACCTTTTACAAAAAATTTTATTACGTTTTTTTTGTTCACCTTTCATAAAAAATACATTAAATTTAATTTCATACATTCACCTTTCAAAAAATATAGCAAACTTAAACAGAAAATATATATTCTAGCATCTAAATGAAATGGGTTTTTGGTAAATAGCTCAAATTTTAGTGAAACCGAAGGTTGAGCCAGAAATTGGGCTATTGAGCCAGAACCAGCTCTATTTAGCTACTAAAATGTTTCAAGAAATAAATAGAACAATTCACGAAAACATTCTCTTGACCTGTTTCTTGAATGTCTCTGTGCACTACTGGACTCTGGTGGATGAAAATTAGAACAACATACTCGACTGAACCCGCTTCAGGCCATTTGTTACTGTGCACGCATGAGTCATTCTCTCAGTACACAGTACAGTACTACAGTCTGGAACCGCGCGACCGCTACGGTCGCATGTTCGAATCGTGCCTCGGGCATGGATGTGTGTGATGTCCTTAGGTTAGTTAGGTTTAAGTAGTTCTAAGTTCAAGGGACTGATGACCTCAGAAGTTAAGTCCCCTAGTGCTCAGACCCATTTTTAGTTCCTGTCTGGTGACCAGCGGACACAGTATGAACACGCAGCCGGCCATTCCACCTAATGCACATCACATCTCTTACAGCTTTCGTTCTACACGATTCATCTCGACATTGTTAACTGCTAAATGTTCGTTTTCTAATTACGCTGTTACGCTAACAACAATGGGCGTGATGTTTCCTCATTTCCATGAGTAGTAATAATAATAATAATAATAATTATAATTATTATTATTATTATTACTATTATCATGGTAACGCCTGGAGATACTTGCTAAACAGCACGCCCGTATCAGACTCAATGTTGAAAGTCACAATTAGTTGTTCCATGGTGATAATACATACAAATGGCAACAGAGTACCGAAATTATTTTCAAAGCACATTACTAGCCCTACTTGTGATGCAAGACCATATTGAAATGTAATGGACCTGAACGTGGCAAGAGTAATAGTTGATACTAATCGATGAGACCATTGGGGGAGGGTTCACAGAAAACAGGTTTGGGATCTAGAAGATGCAGTGATGTGAAACAATTCGAGTCCACGGCGTTTAAAAGGCTTCTTTGAAAGCTGACCTTCAAAAACGATTGTACTTCTGTTTCTCCGTTCGTAGTACATAAATGTTTTATAGAAGACCCACTGTAATCGCCGTAGGGCGGTTAAGACCACAGATACCGTATCATGTAGGCTATATTTAGCATATAAAAACAAATCCGCCTCGACCCAGAATATGACCATCGACCTCCTACATGCTAACCCAAAATGCTATTCACTGCACCTATAGCACAACGGTGCTCAGCTCTGCTGACAGAGTTAGTTGCCGTTCATGTGATTACAGTGTTGCCAGATTCCCAATCTTTAACGTCCATTTACTGCCAGAAATATGTGCAGGACGAAATTTTGTGACAGACATTTTTGTATTGCTAGTATGTGTGGAATCGATCTACTAAGTCCTAGTGCGTGAATTTTTCTTCACCTTGTATATACTGACGGGTAAAAAGTCACATCGCCAAGGAGTTGTGTGACAGAAACGAACGTTGGTAGGTGCGTTTCTGCATCTGAAAGATGATGGCTATTCAAATCTCACCCCAGTTGCATAAATGTGGATACAGACCAGGTTTGCTTTAAATAAAAGCTGCAACAGTCGTGAGCGTTAGTAACCCTTGAGACTCAACGTGGTGCATTGATGTTAGCCAGAAATGTCTTTAAGGTGACAAAGACACTATTATCGACACCTAACTGAATTTGAATACGGCTACGAGAAGCTGGATGTTCCTTCGAGCAGTACTGCAGAAGGACTTGGCAGGACTGTAACCATGTACATGATTGCGGGAGGTGACACTGTACAGTCACAAGAAGGCCGGACTCCAGACGTTCTAGTGGAACTAGAACTACAGACAGGGAAGACCATCATGTTTGGGTTATGGCACTGGCGCACTGTACTGCATCTGCATCGGCATTTTTAGCGCACATGTCACCACAGTGGCACAACGAACTGTTAAAAATGTGTTACTTCGATCACGGTTCCGAGACAGACGCCCTGTAACATGCATTCCACAGACCCCAAACCACCGCTGTTTGCGACTTCAGTTGTGTCAAGTGAGAACTGATTTGACGGCACGGTGGAGGTCTGTTGTATTTTCTGATGAAAGCTGGTTCCGCCTCGGTGTCAGCGATCGCCATGTGTTGATTAGAAGGAGGCCAGCTGAGGACCTGCGACCACCCTGTCTGTGTATTAGACACACAGGACCTCCACCTGTAATTATGATGTAGAGTACCATTTCATATGATAGGAGCGCTCTTACGGGTAATCACTTAAATACGTTAGCTATACAAATGTATTCCTGTAATTTCATTACGTTACATTAATTATGTTTTTGTGTTGCGACCCCTTTCAGCGCAAATATCTCTGGAATAACATTAGATATTGAAAAACGACTTTCACGGATATGAAATTAGAGAAAGGGCTCGTGAAAGCTGAGACATTTTAAAACGTAAACAACAGGGGTTCACGCTCACCTCTCGGATTCAAGCAGCTACTCCGCTTTGGAGTTTCACGCGGGGGTGGGTGGGGGGGGGGGGAATAACTGGTGTATTGCGATGCAACCAAGGCAATTCCCTTTGCGATTTTTCATATTATTGATTTCGTAACAAAGAATACGGGGTGTCCAATAAAAAACAAGCCATAGCTCTATGTTGAAACTAATATTTGCTTATGTTTCAGAATGTCTCATAGCGTTTACTTTCATGAGCCCCTGCCTTAAATTTATACTCGTGAAAGTAGGTTTCAGTATCTATTGTTGTTCCAGAGATATTTGCGCTGTAAGGTTTGAGTGGGCCACCCTATACATATATAGGGTGAATC
Organism: Schistocerca nitens; assembly: GCF_023898315.1. Taxonomy (NCBI): domain Eukaryota; kingdom Metazoa; phylum Arthropoda; class Insecta; order Orthoptera; family Acrididae; genus Schistocerca; species Schistocerca nitens. Next base: position 289,830,068 of record NC_064616.1, on the reverse strand, counting down.
ACTTAATAGTTGCACCGGAAATATTGCCGAAATGGAAAGTGTTACTGATGTGCGGTTTTCATAGAATGGATTGGTAGTCTGGGGCTCGTATTGTTAGCCAATCAACATATTATAATATTACTTTGAAAGTGTATTTTGGTGCAAACATACATTTCCTTAAATAGAACATAACCTACTGACACTAACAAACTGAAATTATGGGAAATTATAATGTCAGTGGTGTTTGTTGCAGGATTCTTGTAGGAATCATTTATGAGGTATCATATTTTGAAAGGTCCCACATCGTCACTTGTACAATACCTGTGGCAGCACACACTGAAGAAAAGCACAAGTGCAGACACTAGTTATGTGGATTCTGACTAGTAACGAGAAACTGACCATCACAGGTTGTGTTCAGGATAACCATCTGCAGCTGCAATACACTTTTCCAGGCTGCTATGGAACGACTGCTGGACACATGCCAGCACTGCAGCAGAGATGTCGGAGCAGGCTACAATAATGCGTCATAGCATATCATCGAATGTAGTGAGTATATCTTTGTACACAGCGTCTTTCAGCCTTTCCCATAGAAAAAAAAGTCTACAGGTGTCAAATATGGGGAACAGTACGACCAAGGTACAGGGCCTCTGCATCCAGTGCAAAGATTTGGGAACGAATCGTGAAGACATGCTGTAGTACTTCGTGCACTATGGGCTGGACAGCCACCACATTGGTACCACAGGTCCCTCCTAGTCTGCAGAGGAACGTCTTCTAGCATCTGTGGAAGATGGTTTATTGGGAGGCTGCGATACTTGTGCGTGCGCATTCAGTGTTCCATCCGTGAAAAATGGGCCTATAAGCTGATGGTTCACTATCCCACACCAAACGTGTGGCTTTCTACCTGACGAAACCAATGGGGTTGTCAACAGACCAATAATGCATGTTTCGGTGGTTTACCTGGCCATCAATGGTAAATGTGGAGTCATCACTAAACAAGTTACGTCTGGAATATCCTGTCTTAATGCCCATGTACAGAAGTTATGAAGTTAACACGATTCTCATAATCGTTTCCATGCAGCTCTTGATGAAGAGAGATGTGATATGGATGGAAACTATGTCGATGTATGAATACGTGTAGGACACTTGCCTGACTCATGCCACTTTCTCGTGCGATTGCGTGGGAGCTAAAGTGGGGATCAACTGCAGCAGTAGTAAGAACATTAATTTCCCCTTCTTCTGTCGTCTCTTACTTCTGTTAGATTGTCTAGGTGTTACACTACCTGCCGGCCGAAGTGGCCGTGCGGTTAAAGGCGCTGCAGTCTGGAACCGCAAGACCGCTACGGTCGCAGGTTCGAATCCTGCCTCGGGCATGGATGTTTGTGATGTCCTTAGGTTAGTTAGGTTTAACTAGTTCTAAGTTCTAGGGGACTAATGACCTCAGCAGTTGAGTCCCATAGTGCTCAGAGCCATTTGAACCATTTTGTTACACTACCATTGTCACGTAACTGGTTGAAGACGTTGATAAATAATTTCCGAGATAGTTAATGTCTGTTGGGATATCTTGTTGCATACACCGTCAAGAACAACTGCATTTTTCCTACACTCTCCAAACACCATTAGAATGTCGGTTGTTTCTTCGTTCCTAAATCCTTTTCTTTTGTTAATGTCAAAAGGAATTGTTCCATTTAAAAAAAGTGTATGTTTGCACAAAAGTACACTTTCTAAATATTGTTACGATCTGTTTATTGGCTAACAGTACGAGCCCCTGACTACCAGTTCATTCTGTAAAAACTGGACATCAATAGCACTTTCAATCTCCCAATATTTTGGGTGCAAGTTTCAGGTGAATCACTCTATATACACATACCATCCACTGGTCGCTCTTCACTAGAGAAATTATCCATGTTGTCAAACAACTAAGGAAAAGAGAAGAAAAACGGTAAATCTCCTCTGGTGGGTGAGTATAATAGCAGTCCTCTCCGGCGCTTCTGCCTCCAGGCACGTCATGTCTTAGAATTGGAAGAGACAACCGTTTCGTCGCGGTCACTCTATGCTTCTTCATCACGTTCAAGATCAGCTTCTCATACCCGAGAAGTTCCAGCTGGGTGGAGGTTCTCGTAATGCACTGCCCAGGAAAGTAGAAAAATATTTTTGATGTTTCGGGCTATGCTGTATGTCGTTCAGGCAGGTGGTTCCAAAGTCCAGCACATTCTTCGGGCCATCATTAAACAGATAATGCACTGTATGGGCTCGTAGCCATGTCACTGCGTACTTCGTGGCTCATGGGTAGTACGTTCTGTCTGGAAACAGAACAGTGTTAGAGTTAACAACTTGTTGTCCTCTGCAGAGAAGGAATGCAATCATATTCGTCACTAAATGGCATTATTCCGCAGAGGAACCGTGCATAAGTCGGTAGGCGTCGTCGTATATAACCTGACACATGGCATAATGGGAAGTTCAGCATGTTGATGACGTGGAGGTACGATCCAGTGACTTGTTTACCGTTAACTAGCAGGTACTACATTTTTCGTGTTTCTGCGTCAAGCGTGGTGTAGTGAATTGTCCGCCATATCGCCGACTAATGGACTGTGGAGTGCTGTGATTCCACAGTGTTGGTGGGGCGCTCGCTCATGAGTATTTGGCAGATGCCATGCGTTGTCGTTGGGATGTTGGCAAGTAGAACTGGCATAACATAGCTACATTCAAGGAAAAACTCTGATATGATGAAATGGTTGGGAAATGTTCTTCAGCAGCACCGGCCCAATTCGAGAAGCTGGCACCAGTTCGCCTATCAAGGATCCCGTTGTGTACCCCATGTTATCAACATTGTACCAAGATAAAGCGCCACCATACGACTGAAAACGTGTATGACCCTGAGATCTCCTTTACCAATGGGTGGGGTCAGGGCATCGTTTCGGATCTTGAAGAGTAATCCCACACTGACGAAGTATCCAAATGCTGCCAGTATACATCGACCAATCTTTTTCAGCGTCGGAAGAATATGCGTATAATAGGGGATACGTATTTATGTAGATGACCCATTGAATCATGTGTAAGATTCACAAGGCATTCGCTTTGACACTGTTCTTGACGGGTTGGAGCAATCCCTAGAAGTTGATCGACAGTCTGCATCATATGTCATTCGTGAACACGATCCCCAGGCATTTAATACTGTCTCATACCTGGAAGGGTACAACACAGTTAGCAGGCAGTCCAGGACCAATATTCAAGGTGACTGATCTGTCGTTTGTACGGCTACCCATAGTGGCACCATACTTATTGATCCAATCCAATGCCGCATTTGTCTTGCTGCCATCCAAACCACAAGCAATAGGTTGTCTGCATACTCTTTGCACTGAAAAGCGTGTCCCTGTACCATAGGTCTTGTCACATGTTGGCATAGGCCACTGAAAAGTGGTTCAAGAGCCAGTGCTTATAAGATGATGGATAACGAACATCCTTGTCGGATTGATCTCATAATAGTAAGAGGCCCTACCAATCAACCATTGACAAGCACTTTAGAAGAGGCTCCATGTAGTAACCCAATTACTGTGGGGATGGAGGGCTGCAGGAACATCATTCATGTCAACACTTCTGTAACATAGGTATGGCTGTCGAAGGCTCAGTAAAAGTCTATGGACATCAAAGCTCCACATAGTCAACATGCTTTTATCTTTGTGATCGAATGACGGCATTCTCCGAGTGCCGTCAAAATGTTACTATCGCCACTGAGGGATGTCTGCTCAAGTGACCCAGTATTCTTGTAAGTCGAACAAATTACCTGGTAAAAATCTTAAAAAACAATTTAGTAGAGTTAGTGGGCAGTAGCCTCTGAGTCGTGTGACACCTGAAGGTTTAGGATTTGTGATGATTCAGCCCCTCTACAAAGGCAGGCGAAAGTATCATGTCGGGAGACACAAGTTTGTGGCAGATCTGAGTCCACCAGGGAGCCATCAAGTGTTCCAGTAAAACTTCAGAGGTATTCCGTCTGGCCCCAGTGACTTACTGAGCACCCCCGTGCCTGTAGCCTCTACCAAATCGTCCTCGTTAATTTCCTCCGGTGGTATGGCCTCTGCTTCTTGATCGAGCGTCCCAAAGAGTGTGTGCGTAATGTCTTGTAGTCCTTCTTGTGTCCTTCCCCAGGGGATCATCGACTATAATGGTCATTTTGTGTCATCAGATGTGTACCACTGTCTGTGTCAATGGTATGTATTAGGGCTCTGCAGCGCCAGCCGGCCAGGGTGGCCGAGCGGTTCTAGGCGCTACAGTCTGGAACTGCGCGACCGCAACGGTCGCAGGCTCGAATCCTGCCTCGGGTATGGATGTGTGTGATGTCCTTAGGTTAGTTAGGTTTAAGTAGTTCTAAGTTCTAAGCGACTGGTGACCTTAGAAGTTAAGTCCCATGGTGCTCAGAGCCATTTACTTGAACCCATTTGAATTTTTACAGCCTTTGGTTGCATCATTCGCACACCTAACGGCGTCAACCTCTTAATGTCCTGATAGAAATGAATTTTGTTCTTATGCCTACCAGGTTAGTGGTAACAATTCCTCAAATTTCTGTCAACAATTCTGGATACACATTTTCGTACAGATCGAGATAATTAAATTTTCTACAGTGAATGAGTGCCGCTTCCACTAAGGTAGGCGAATGATGTAATAAACGACCGGACAACTTTAAAATCTACAGGTCTGGTCTGAGCAGTTTCTCACCAAACCATGATTATTCGCCAGCTGCTATGTTTGAAACGATTTGTGTGCTGTTCGTTCAGCATCCAGCATGTGATTCATCTCGATTACGGGAAACTTATAAGTAGTACGCTGATCGAGCATTATCTTATCACTGGTACTAGTTAATTATTTGACCACTGTCTCCTGTTCTTCATACTTAAGCCCCTTTACACCAAGAATGTGCGATATACAGTTTCGTTAGCTTCAAACCTTTTATGGATCTCTCCTTCAGATTTCTTCGCACGTCCTACGCAATTTTTGTGCACCTCGATATGCCTGAATCCACTTCCGACACAATCTTTTTCAAATTTTCCTCCACCTGCTGCTCTAATTGTAGTTTGCATTGGGCAAACTATTCATCAGTGTCGTGCTTTACTTCCTATTTTAACATCATCATTTCGGTTGACATATGAGCATTGACCGTGTCTTTCTCTGATTTTACATTAAACTACACGTGATCCTTATCCTTACTTATGTCAGTGGCTTGTTCCGTCTTGCGATTACTTTAATTTGCAATTAATGACAACAGTAAAACATTTTCCCATCTGCAATGACTTCTGGATACAACTGCTCTGCTATTGAATCCTTCATTACCCGAGTGTCATCAATACTTGCAAGCTCTGATTCACTCCGCTTAACTTCCGTTGGTTCCATGTTAGCTAGTTCAACATACCCAGTACTTGTATACTGCTTAGCTCCCTCTTAATTCTGTGCATGTCAATTATACCCTCTATTTCTCCTGGTGAAATGGAATCTACTGGGCCTTTATCGCTACAGACCATTCTGTTGTGTAGTGTTACAATTGTGCCCAACAGCTGATAAAAACTTACAGCTTACCTTTTGAAGAATTAGGCACCGTGTTGTCTGCCGTCGCTCCTGCTGCCTCTGCTGCTGAGGTGGAAGATCGCCCCTCTGTTCAGGTCTGCACGTCTGCCTCGTCCTTCTGCTGCCAGCTTGGACTACCCATTACCGCATGTTTTCAAACGCTCGGTCATGTTATCAGCATAGGTTAAAGTCGTCAATCCATTGGTATACTCTCACTTACTGCCGCAGGTAGGATGCTTTTTTACTTCTAGGTGCTAATGCTCACTGATGCGTTCAAAATCTCAAAACATACTCTTGGAGGACAGTCAACAGCCGGCCGTTGTGGACGAGCGGTTCTAGGCGATTCAGTCCGGAACCGCGCTGGTTCTACGGTCGCAGGTTCGAATCCTGCCTCGGGCATGAATGTGTGTGATGTCCTTAGGTTAGTTAGGTTTGAGTAGTTCTAAGTCTCGGGGACTGAAGGCCTCAGATATTAAGTCCCATAGTGCTCAAAGCCATTTGAACCATTTTTGAACAGTCAACAAACAAACCACATTGGTTGACATTGAGAGAAAATGACTTATATCCAAACACTAACAACATACCCTGAACCACCTGCTTGTATCAGGAAGTGGAACCCTAACAAGGGTGCGTGTCTCAAATGAATTACAAACCTACATGTTGGTCTTGCACCTCCGAAGTCTCCGAGGTCCATCCATACATCCTCAAACTGTTAAAGGTACCAGATGACAACTGCAGTGCTCAAATGGTTCAAATGGCTCTAACCACTGTAGGACTTAACATCTGAGGTCATCAGTCCCCTAAAATTAGAACTACTTAAACCTAACTAACCTAAGGACATCACACTCATTCATGTCCAAGGCAGGATACGAACCTGCGACCATAACAGCAGCGCGGTTCCCGACTGAAGTGCCTAGAACCGCTCTTGTGAAGGTACATATAAAAATGCAAGTCAGCTTGACGGAAGTTTAGACTACAGCATCTGGAAGTTTGATGGCTGGTGTAATGACTAACGGTGACCAAAATAAAAATACGTCACAGTTTCCAGTTACTTACACTCTACAGCTACAATCTGGTGGAACAGTCCAATGGTTTGTAGAAAAGAAAGGGATAAATAATTCAACATAAAATTATGAATTATCATAGTTAGAAGTTATGAGAAATTAAGTTATGTACCACTTGCCAAGTGTCTCCAATGGAGCCATTGGTACAGGGCGACAATTATTGAACTATATGAAATAAACGTAAATTAATTACAAACTACGGCCTGCACACACTTTATTCAACACGTATAGGTCACTACAGATGTTCGGATTTAGGTTATGACATGTTCGATATGCCTGCCATTACTGGCAATGATGTGGCGCAGACGAATAGCGAAATTCAACATGACCCGCTGAAGTGTTGGAACATCGGTGCTGTCGACGGCCTCCTGGATGGCTGTTTTCAGATTAGCAGTGGTTTTGGGGTTATTGCTGTACATCTTGCCTTTAATATAGCAACACAAAAAGGAGTCGCATGTGTTCAGATCCGGAGAATATGACGGCCCATCGATGCCCATGCGAGTGACCTCTGGGTACCCCAGATCCAGAATGCGGTCCCCAAAGTGCTCCACCAGGACATCAAACACTCTCCTGCTTCGATGGGGTCGAGCTCCATCTTGCATGAACCATATCTCGTCGAAATCAGGGTAACATTGGGTAATGAGGATGAAATCATCTTCTAACATCTTCACATACCATTCAGTAGTCACCATGACATCAAGGAATATTCCCCAAGTTATTCTGTGACTGGACATTGCACACTATATAGTCACCCGTTTTTGGGGTGGAAGCGGATTCTCAGTTCCCGAAATGCGCCAATTTTACTTACTGAAGAAAACATCCAAATGAAAGTAGGCTTCGCGCAAAACCAAACCATTTTCACATCAAAATTCACATCGTGCCCTGCTGCCAACCATGCTGTTTGAACGTCCTAACGCAAACGGTTCAGACGTTATGCCAATTTCATTTCATATAGCTCAATAGTTGTCATCCTGTATAAGTTATTATAATATTTAGAGCATTAAATATTCCTAATTTGATGGTCTGAGATCACTGCAACCCTGGATGAGTAGCAGTGGTGGCGATGTGCCAATGTTAGCGAGAATACATTTGGTGTTGGGGGAGGTCGGACATGTGGAAAGCGTCAGCTGCATTTCCGTTGCATAATATGTATTGTTTTTGCTCATAATGAGTTAGCAATCAAGTAATGTTAAGTAGGTAGTCAATTTTATTGGTGCTAAGTAATATTTTAATATGTGGCAGTCTACACAGACTTAGACAATAGCAGATAATGAACAAACCTTATGCAATGCAATATGCCATCACCCCAACTCGTGTTGGTATGTAGTATGTGTGCACTATCTCAGTGTTGTGATTGTATCGTTCCAGATGACCACTTAGTCACGATGGTAAATTTAGAGAATTTTTGTGTTTCAGAGAATAACTGATTATTAACTCCCATCAAAACCTGAACTATCTTGTGGTTTGAAGCCCTGCGTGGCAGATGGTATAAATAATGTCTACATCTTGTGTACATACTTCGCTAGCCACCGTATGGTGCATAGCAGAGGTTACCCTGTACCACTTATAGCCATTTCTTTTCCTGTTCCACTCGCAACAGAGCGAGAGAAAAACAACTCACTATATGTCTCCATACGAGCCCTAATTTCTCTTATCTTATCTGCACAGTCCTCACGCGAAATGTATGTGGTCGGCAGCAGAATTGTTTGCATTCAGCTTCAAATGTCTGTTCTCAAAATTTTGTTAATACTGTTCCTCGAGAAGAAAGTCACCTTCCCTCGAGGGATCCGCGTTTGTTACCAAAGCATCTCCATAATACTTACATGTCGATCGAACCTAACCGTAACAAATCTAGCAGCCTGCCTCTGAATTTTTTCGATGTCTTTCTTTAATCCGACCTGTTGGGGATCCCTAACACTCGAACGGTACTCAACTATGGTTGCACCAGTTTTCTATACGTGGTCTCGTTTGCAGATTAAACACACTTTCCTAAAATTCTCCTAATAAATCGAAGTCGACCATTCTCTTTCCCTAATACAATCCTTATATGCTCGTTCCATTTCATATCGCTTTGCAACTTTACGCCTAGGTGTTTAATCGACGCGACTGTGTCAATCAACATACTACTAATGCTCTATTTCACATCACATGATTGTTTTCCTCACTCATCTGCAGTGTCATACTTTTTCTACATTTAGAGGTAGCTGCCATTCACCACACAACTAGAAATTCTGTCTGAGTCATCTTGTATCCTCCAGCAGTCACTCAGTGTCGACATCTTCCTGTACACCACAGCAGCATCAGCAAACAGCCGCTAAATGTTGCTCACCATGTCTGCCAGATAATGTAAGTATACAGAAAATAACAGCGGTCCTATCACACTTCCCTGGGGCACTCCTCACGGTACCCTTGTCTCTGATGAGCACTCGCTATCGAGGACAACATGCTGTATTCTGTTCCTTAAGAAGTCTTTGAACCACTGCTCTATCTGGGAACCTATTCCTTATGCTCGTACCTATGTTAACAGTCTGCAGTGGAGTACCGTGTCAAATGCTTTTAGGAGAGCTAGGGTTATGGAATCTGCCTGTTGCGCTTCACCCATAGTTCACAGGATATCGTGTGAGCAAAGGGCAATCTGAGTTTCTCATCATTGATACTTTCTTAAACCATGCTGATTCGTGGACAGAAGCTTTTTCCTCTGAAGGACATTTATTATGTTTGAACTGAAAATATGTTTAAGAATACTACAGTAATCCGATGTGCGCATAAATCCACAGCATAGCAGTGCTGCAGTGGCTTAGAGTTCTACGAGACCATTCTGAAAACTAATGCCTCTAAAGATTTTATGTGAAAGTGCTCAAGGCTTTTTAAATAAAACAAATCTTGTGAAAATTCTACCTGATTATTTTCATGTCTACTGTTTATTTTGCAACATAGTCATCCTGGCAGCCAACAAGTTTCTCCCAACAAGAGACAAGTTTGTTGATACCATCACTGAAGAATGTATGATTTCATTGACAGAGTAAGTACTTCACCTCTTCTTGCACCAGTTCATCATTATTAAAGTGAAGACCTGGAAGGTGTTCTTTAAGTTTTTGGAAACAGATAATGAGATGGGGCCAAGGTGGGGCTGTGTGGAAGATGATCAACGACAGTGAACACAAGACGTTGGAATGTTGCAGATGTTGCAGCGCTCGTATGCAGTCTGGTATTGTCATGCTGAAGGACCAGGTGTTCCATGTGTTGAGGACCTCTTCGAATTCGAAACTAGAATACTGCATGCAATTTTATATTTAGCATTGTGCTGATTGTTTCTGCAGCATGTTTTTGTAACGTAATATTGCTTTGTACATGACAGAAGCATTCCTAAATGGAGAAACCATGCTATCTTACTCAGGTTACATTAATTTTTAAATGTGATACCATACAATCCTTTATATATCAGATATCTTGGCAACCATTTCTTGGGTCATGAATCATATTAAGTGAGTAATAAATTGTAATAATAATGGTCATTATTTATAGTAACTGGGTAATAAATAATTGCAATAAAGGTACCGGAAATCCTGCAATCATGCAGGCTGAACTCACATGCCTCGAACAATAGGACCACGCCCCATTCCCCATATTTTAATTTGCCACCATTACATGAGACCCAACGGGGCTAGAAGACAGCAGGATTGTGGAGGGGTTATTATTGACGCTGATTTTAGCGCAGATCTGGCAAGAATGCATGCTGGGCTCAGCAGCATATAGCTCCACTACTAACCTAAATACAAAAAGGGCTATTCATAGAGAAATATGACACAAAAGTTTTAACCATACTGAAATATACGTATCTAAAGATCGAATATTATTACCGCATATTTAAATGTGAGTTTAAAAACCATATATATTGCAAATGATTGAAAGTTTTCGGTCACCAATCAAAATTATGGATTTTTGGTTAACACAGAAATTTCATTTTGAATATTTTGTCATATCCCTGTTCTGATAATAAAACAAATGTAAACATGTAAAGAAAAACCGTCTGTGTTGTGTATCTAACTGGCTGTTCACACAGAGTGGCACTGATGACCATACACAACAAGATTGATGTGCCTTTATCGAAGACGGATCCATTCACATAGGCCTCATTCTTCAGCTGTCTGTGTATCAATCAGTTCATCTTAGTATATGATACAGTGTGTGCATTTAGCTCTGTGTCTGTATATCTCATCAGGATCATACCAAAGTAACCCCAAATCGAACAGGAGCAGGTTATTAGAATTGAACAACTTGCTGTAATTGCAGTTCTCCATCAGAAAGTCTATTCTAGCATAACAATAGCAACAAAAGTTGGCGCAGCCCAATCTACACTGATTCATATATGGCAATGGTTCAAGAAAACTGATTCCAATGCAAGTGTTTTGCAATCTGAAAGACCTCAAGTTACATCATACATGGAAGATCAGTTCATATGTGCACAAAGAGAACTTCAGAAGACCCATACTGCATCCGACATTCGCGAGAAAGTAAATAATATGCGAGCAGCTCCAATCTCTATCTGGACAGTGCAATGCGATCTGTGAACAGTGTTTAACGCTTTCACGTATATGGGACACATTTGTCCCTCATATAAATCACCTTGCAAATTGGACTGTAATCTGAGTTGATGTGCTACAGATGCTCTACTTCAAGCAGAGATATTTGTTTTCTTTAATATCGTACATCTTTGGTGGCAACAATTACTATAACTACCATTAGTCGTCGGTTATTGTTGGTGGTTCTCGCTTCGAGCAGACACACAAATTTATTCACTTATTGTGTGCGTATTGTGTTCTCTGCCTTACTGTCACAGCTTGAAAGTATATTCAAGTAAGTTTCTCTTTTAATTTAGACCATTCATTTAGAAAATAACTGTATTTCATCAGTGGAAATCTTTATTTTCATTCTTGTCCCAATGTACCACAATGGTAATTTGTGTACTTGTTTTTGAATGTCATGATATCGTTACTATTACGTAAAAGAAACGAGCAGAACGGTACTTAAAATTCGGTTGAAAATATATTATCTTTCATTTTATTAAATAAGCGGAAAAAATTTGTACTGGTATAATTTCAAATCTGCTTTTAGGTTATGTGCTCCAGAAAAAGAGAATTTTCATCATTGATGAAAGTGTCTTGCAGATTTTGGAGGCTTGCAGTAGTGATGACGAAGATAATCTGTTACTGAATGAAGAAGATAGAACCAAATTCTGAGGTACCTGATTCCCTCCCAGATTTACCAGAATTTAAATGGTCCAGAACTTACCAACCAAGACAGTTCAGTGGTAACATGAATCATGAATTTGGGAAAGTGCTTTTCTTTAGTGTCAGTGAAAATTGTGAAATGCCACAGCCATTTGTAATTTTTTCTTCCACTATTGGCCTAAAAGATTTGGTGCATGATATATTAATTCCTGAAAGTACTCGGTATGCAGAACAATCATGCAACGCATTCAGCACAAATGACGATGAAATCAAGGCATTTCTTGGTATGAACCTGGTAATGGGGTACCATATTTTGCCTCCATTTAGAAGCTACTGGGCAACTGAACCCGATTTAGGTGTTCCTTATATAGCTCAGATTATGCCACTACATCGGTTTGAAGAGATTCGAAAGTACTTACATTTTTCCAACAATGCAGATCAGTCAATAAAGGAATACCGCACATACAAAGTGAGACCTGTAATTACCTATTTGAATAAAACCTTCCAGGAATCTCTTAGTGCAACTAGGGCTCAAACTGTAGATGAGCATATGATCAGATTCAAAGGACATAATATTATGCGACAGTATGTCAAAAATAATCCAGTCAAATGGAGTTTCAAAATGTGTTGCAGATGTGATTCGGAAACTGGCTACCTATTTGAATGTCATTTATACATTGGTAAAAAAAACTCAGGTCCTGAAGTAGGGCTTGGTGAGTCAGTAGTTCTGCAACTGACAAAATCACTATCCGGACTGGGATGTGAAATTTACATAGATAACTTTTTTAACTCTCCAGCTTTGCAGTATTACCTTGGTTTAGAAAATATCAGATCATGTGGAACAGTGTGCACCAATCGTAAAAACATCCCATAGACATTCCCTCCAGACAAGGAAAAGAAAAGAGGTGATTCATATAGTCTCAGTAACAATGGTCTGGCAATCCTCAAATGGATGGATAACAAGCCAGTTTTTCTACTGACTAATTTTGTTTCCCCAACACCATGTACGACAATGAAGAGGCGTCAGTCTGGTTCTTCTGAAAAGATCAATGTTCAGTGTCCTCTTATGATAAGAAGGTACAACAAGTGGATGGGAGGGGTGGAACTTATGGACCAGAAGAAAGTGACTTATGAGATCGACAGGAAGGGAAAGATTAAGTATTACCTGAGAATTTTCTTTGATCTTCTTGACATTGCTGTAAACAATTATTCAAGTCGACAAAGGAATTTATCAACAGTAGTGACAACAACAAGAAGGTTGCAGACCAGTTGCAATCCAAAGAGTCCAGAGCACCGAATGATAAAATCAGACATAAGGAAGAGATGTGTTCATTGTGCTTCAAAGTGTGTTGAAAATCGCACTTACAATATTTGTGAACAGTGTGGTGTTAATTTATGCTTTACTTCAAGCAGAAACGGTTTTGCAGAATTTTACATCAAATAGACAACATATACACAGCCTCTGTAATTTTTCGATGTATTAAGTGTAATGTGTTCTGTAACTGTCCTTCAAGGACCACAGGCACAAATACGTCCCAGCTTTTTTTTTTAGCAGTACAAATAAAAATGTTTGAAATAATAACATATTTTGTTTATAAAACCTCTAGTTACCAAAGAGATACAAAAATTTCAGTCACTAGCACTTTAGTTTTCTTATGTACCTGAAAGAGTTAAAGGACTACATAGTGGTCATAAATCCTTAACTGCACAGACAAAATAAGGTGTGAAGATTGCAGTGGGCACAACAACATAAAAACTGGAGAGTGCAGTAATGGTCCAAGGTGTCCAAGAAGAGGCCAAAAAATTAATGAAAATTTTACGAACAGATGGCGCTGTAAGCGTCTGAATATGCACACCAACAGAGGTGCGGCACACGACTGTCCCTCAGTTTGTGTCTGGGACACACAACATGACTGTTTCCATGAAGGATGGCGCATTGCTGGTAAAGCTTTTTTACCAGAATGGTAACTGTGCACCAGTAGCCCTGAAGAAGTTCCCAACACTTAAGGGTATGAAAGAGGCATTGGTCAGATGTCTGCTAAGAGTCTGGAGAAAATGATTACGAAATTCGAAAAGACAAGTTCTTTTTTGAAGTGCAGTGTGGCAGAGGCAGGAAAGCAGTTGATCCGACTTCTGTCGACGAAGTGGCCACAGCATTGTAAGATGGGTGGAGCGGTGGTGTGCAAACATGTGATGCACAAGAGACGGCCTGAACGTTGGACATTCCTGCGACAACTGTGCGTAAAATCCCACAAAATATCCTGCATTGCTATCCATGTAAAAGTATCCATGTTCAGGAGCTGCTTCCTGTTGGCCAGCCAGCATGACAAACGTTCACTCTGGAATTTCTGACTCACGTGGAAATAGACAATGAATGGCTATGGAACATTCTGTGGGCCAACGAAGCTCATTTCCATCTACATGTCAATACGCAGAATTGTAGAATATGGGTAACGGAAAATCGCCATGCAAATTAACCGGTACCACTTCGTTCTGCAAAGGTGACTGTCTGGAGCAGGTTGATGGCATCGTTTATCAGAAAGCCGTATTTCTTCGAGGAGATGAGTCCTATGTGTCCTGTTAAACACTATGAGAGGCTTTTGCGCATGGAAAATGGCTCTCCTCCACACATTGCATAGCCAGCGAAGCGGGTGCGGTAGATGCATTTCGGAAACGCTAGAATTGTCAGCCGTCGATTCCCTACAGTCTGGCCATCCAGATAACCTGATCTTTATCTGTGTGACTTCTGGCTGGAGGATTATGTGAAAGATTCTGTGTTTAGTACTCCTATAACGGACGTAGCTGACATGAAGGCACACGCTGCGTAACGCATTCTGAACGTGACCCCTGAGACACTCCGACCTGTTTTGAAACATGCTGGTTCTCTATTTCAACTTGTGTCAGAAACAGTGTACAGCATACTGAACATGTCTTACACCTGTCTGACGACAAATAGAAATAAATGTTTTTTGCAATTTATGTGGCTTTTGGCCTTAGGATAATGAAAACCGTTTTTTCCTATCCAATGTGGTACATCCTTGCCGTGCTGGATAGGCTTATCTAACTAACAGTGCCATAACTGCTAACTGCTGAATTTGTGCAGTCATGCACAGTGAACAGTACAGCTGGCTTAATGTGCAACTCAAACAAGAGCTGTCGTATTGCGATTCATCTGTCATTTGTAGCCGACCCCATTCATGTTAAGACGCTTACAGCGCCATCTATTGGGAACATTTCCCATTTTTTTTTCCTTTTCTTGTTCCATGACGTTTCTCCCTGCGTCAGTAATATCCTGCTCAAATTTGATATCATTCTGAGCAGTGGTTCCCTTCTACAGCTCTTTGAAAGTAGGACTTTACTTATGGTAATATATAAAATGCGGCACATTTTCCTCAACGCATTTTAGTTGTTCAGGAAACGTTCCACTTCAAAAACCTTGCGGTCATTCTGGAAATACTGGCCACGCAACGCTTTCTTAATCTGAGGAAAGAAGATGTCACCGTATGTCATGTCAGGAGAATACGAATGATGATGGATAAAAGGAAAAGCACATGTGACCGTATCCCATCCGATTTTTACTTTTCCAATATCGCCTCGAATGAGATACACTGCTATTCGAGCACCCAGGCCTCTAGTTCTCTAGGACTCCTGGTTCTTCACACAGAGTTGGGCTGCCGCTTCGTTGTTCATTCATACTTGTTTGACAACACTGGAAGCTCTGTGGCACATGACCACCATGTCATATAATCATGTATTGCTACTGTACGCTTCCACCAACTATACACAGAGTATTGCAGTGTTGTTATCCTTCAAATGCAAAAAACCATTTACCACATGATACTCCACTTTATGAAGTGAATACACCATTGGTTCTGGCTGTTTTTGCAGTGTGCTGTAGTATTGTGATGTGCCAACTTTAATATGTAAAGGAGTTTTAGTTATATACCTGCAAATAAATAAAAACTTAATTATGTAGTTTTTATTCTACGTGTTACTTCTTTGATGCAATGACATGATCAGTGATGACTGCAGTGGGCACAGCATCATTGAGTTTTTACAGTGGATTGATAGAAATGTATCGTCTGTCAGGTGAATTGCGTTTCTTGTTGCACCAGGATGATGGATGGATCCTTACACACCATCATCTAGGCAAATGGCTACACAAACCATGCGCTGCACCACAGATGTGGGCCTCAGAGGGCACATTTATGCTACGGGGTATACTGAGTTGGGCTTCCATTGGATGCGTAGTGGTAATCCAAGGCATCGTGGCAGCAGTGAACTCCGCGAACACTATTGCAGATGGCCTGCATTGCTTAATGCTTGAAGTCTTCCTCTACAGTGATGACATCTTCCAGCAGGATAACTGTCTGTGTTGCAAGGTCAGAATAATCGTACAGTGACTTGAGGTACGTTATGGTCAACTCACATTGATGTCTTGGCCATCATGTTTGCCTGATCTGTACCCACTGCAACACACATCTGGCACCACCTCCGTGCTCATAAGCCGCCATCCTGTAATTTTTGGGATTTACTTCACCTGTGCATAGACATCTGGTGCCACATACTTCTGGAATCCTGTCAAGGACTTTTAGAATCCATGCCAGCAGAAGCTCCATTGTACTGTGTCTCAAAAGTGGAATAAACTGCAGTTAAACAGGTGGTCATAATGTTTTGGCTCATCAGTGTGTACATGACTAGCTAGAACAAACTCCATTTTTCGACGATACTTTTTCTCATCTCATTTTTTTTCCCAAATATTTTGGAATCCGCATTTAGTTCCACCTTTAACAGCTCTGGGGTGACAGCGTATAAAAGAGAGCAACCACCAGTGCATTATGGCTGGGCTATTGGAAATCCTGATAACATCAAAATCTGATTAACTGTGAACTCACTTGCCCCCTTAGATATCTGTGCTGTTAAAAAGATATGTCCTCGTCTTCTGGAGTATATTGGTGTAACTGCATTGAGACACTTACATCAATGACCAGTTTAAACAATAACTCTCTTACAAAGAAGAGATGTTATTGCACATCTGCATTAGTAGATAATATTACCATGAACAAGAGGTTCAGAAAAAATATGAGTAAGAGATCATACATTAACTCAGCTGTTCTACATAGATATAAGCCCTGCACTATACAAATCAAGCCTTTTAATAAAATGTAATATATCAGTAAGTTACCGACGTCCAGTAGCATGAATCTACCTCACACTACTGACTTCCACAATAAAATATTATTCTGGAGCTATCACAAGTTATAACACCCCACGATTTTACATGTGAATGTGTTACTGATGATGACCAACCACAAAACTGAGATAATAAGTTTATCATATGGATGACATTGAAAAGAACTGTATGGTATTTCTGTTATGATCTTATAGATAGGAACATTAAGAAAAGATGTAAATCTCAAGAGAAACCTGCACTGATAAGTCCCCACAGTTAAAAGATATGTTGATTCCATGCAGACATTATAGGTACGTATGAAAACTTTCAAATGAAATATAAGTAAATTTTCAATGCAAGTAATTTATATGTATGAACATCCCAAATATTACTGCACTCAGGAATTTTAGATTCATACAGCCGAATGACGGCATGAACATAGTGCATTAGTCAGAACATGCAACTCAAGACACGCCTAGAGCACAAACTATAACACTTCATGTTCAAATAGATGAAATGATGTAGTCTACTTGCTTATTTGATATCGCTTCATTTTCCACACTTCTTGGACACTCCTTTGGTTCACCGCTTATCTGTTTCCTAATATATACTTTCATGGTAGCTCAGTGTTCTCTGTAATATCATAAAATGGAGAGATGATATTCTTATATATGTAATACCTTGTGATCCAGTGTAGGACTAAGTGTAACATTATGATTTTCACTGATGCCTCTGATTGTGGACAATGTGCAACACGTTTCAAGTATTGTGCTTTCCGTCTGCTCCTTTGTTGTAATTTTCTAGGTACAGGACAGCACTTATTATGAAGATCTGACTTCTCTAAGCATTTTGCATTTATGTGTTTATAGCATAATAATGCCAGGTAGAAAACGTGTAAGTGATTATGATATTGCCAGGTGGTGTCCCAAAAATATTGAGGATGAAGGGTAATTTAGTGTTGAAAATGACTGGGATGAAACTTGTGCAGTGATACATGTTCTGACAGAGTGGACAGGTGTGAAAGGACGCAACCTGTAGCACATACGTGGGAAAAATATTGTGAAGATGATGGTTAGCACATTAAGTTTCCTTTATCAGCCATGCAAAAAGGTTTCACCACTCCTCATGGTGTTCGACCAATATCTGGACTTCAATATGGCCAACTCTTCTTCACTGACGATCCCATTTGTGAAACTGCAAATGCTATAGAAAATATGCTGAAAGTCACTCCACTTATAATATACTCTATGTGGCACTAGAGGAGGGATGTTTCATTAGAAGAATTGATGCTTTTATTAGTGCAATATTGAACATGGCCTTCAACGTGTAGGTAGAATTATTTTACACTTATGAGCCAAAATGCCCAATTTGGAATTGAATGTCTCCTGGTGATGTTGGTGGCATCTGACACAGAAAGGAAAAATATAAGTCAAAGAAAGACTAATGGGCAGTCATTATAGTGAAGATACGCGTGCAAATTTGTAAATCCACTGATATAAGTGGTTTTGACAAAGGGCACGCTGTTGTGGCGCCACGGCTAAAAACAACTATCTCTGAAATGGCGATGCTGGTCACCTGTTGGCATACTACTGTCATCAGCTCGTATGGACAGTGGTTGAAGGATGGTGAAATAATGAGTGGGCTGTTTGGTTTTGCATAACCACGTCTCATCACAAAATGTTGAGGTCAGCCATTCTCCCCCTGTGTGATCCAGGATAGGTAGTGATCTATGGCAGTTCTAATGACAGAGTAAAATGCTGGTGCAAGTATAAGTGTTTTAGAGCACACCGTTCAAAGACCATTGTTGAACATGAAGCTACATATCACATAATTCCGTACATATCCCTGTGATCCCCCAACATCATCATCAGTTATGATTGCAGTGGGCACAGGATATTGAGTTTTCACCGTGGATTCATAGAAATGTGTTGCCTGTCAAGTGAATTGCATTTCTTATTACACCAGGTCAATGGTTGTGTCCCTACATGCTGTCATCCAGGAAAATGGCCGCAGAAAACACACACTATGTCACAGATGCATGCCAGAGACGATACAATTATATTATAGGGTACGGTGAGCTGGGCTTCCACGAGACCTGTGGTGGTAATCGAAAGCATCATAACAGTATTGAACTACATGAACATTATCGAAGACGACTTCTATCACGTCATGCTTGAAATCTCCCCCTATGGTGATGACATCTACCAGATGGATACTGTCTGTGTTGCAATGTCGGAATCATCCTACAGTGGTTTGAGGGCCATTATGGTTAACTCACATTGATGTCTTCGCCAGCAAATCTGCCTGATCTGTAACTTCTGGAACATGAAGCTGATGCCAGCTACGTACACATAAACCACCACTCTGTAATATTATGGAATTACTTGATATGTGCATAGATGTCTGGTTCAACATACTTCTGGATTCATGTCAAGGACTTTTTGAACCCATGCCAAGCAAAATCTCTGTTGAACTGTGTTTCAAAAGTGGGACAACCTGTTGTTAAACAGGTGGTCATAATGTTTTAGCTCACCAGTGTACACAAGACAAGCTAGGACAAACTCCATGTTTCATGGATATTTTGTCTCATCTTAGTTTTTTGCAAACCTTCCTTACAACAGGACATAGTCATATCCTTGGCACATGTCGGAACACAAACACATACTTTATAAGCCTGATGCTCAAGGTGAACCTATCACACATCCCCTACTACTACTGAGTATAACACTTCGTCAATAACTCATTGCCTACGATACAAAATTACACTGAGAGAAAATCAATGATGGGTGGACATGTCTAATGAGTTTTTCTTGTGAATGGTACCACTGTGTCTTAGAAAGATAGGAGTAATAATCTTCCAAACCGTCAGATGATAAAAAACTTGATCTCAACAACTACTGTATGTTACTGTCACAAGCAGTCTTGGTTCTACAGGTTCACACAAGTATCCATGTTAAAAGCTATACTTGCTTTATAAATTGAGGTAGACATTCCCTATGAATCACGTGGTTTTTCCAAACAAATATCGAGACGGTGATTGTAGGAGTGTATGTTATCAGACCGGCAGTCTGCTTACACGTAACCCACGATGCAACCTCATCATAAAATCACTCAATTTTGAAAGTGATTCGGCTAAGGAACACGGTATAATACTGGTATTTGCAAATCCCTCACGCTACCACAGCTAGATATTTCTACAGTATTTGTAACGCATTCTGTGTCGACACCACGCCAGAGGTTTGGTGATATATCCACTGGACTATAGGCAATGACTGATTGAGAACGATCACAAACAGTAGATAGTGTGCTGATTCGGGTCGTAAGAAATGTAGACTACTTTTCAGATCTCTAATGTTACGCTATCTGCTAGAAATGCTGTCTGGGATTTGGAATCAAGTCTCTCCATTCAACCACATACCTGCGTTTGATCCTATTGAGAAGTCATTTAGTGTCTACAGCCGCAAGTGAATCGTATTTCTGGCACTCTCATATCTCGAAACGAGTCATCTTTCTTGAACCTGTCTGCTACAGTAAAATTCCAACGTGTTTTTAGTCAGTCCCTACGCATCCTGCGTCTGCTGCCATTTTCACAGCTTTGCGCATGTGATCGTTCCAATTTAAGTCGGAACTGGGTAGAAGTCAGAGAAAGCCATATCCACCATGTCATGCAACCCGTGTAGAAACAGAGCGACCTGAGTTATTGTAACAGGACCATGTTTTGACCATTCGGTGGAAATGGGCACGTTGTGGTGCATCCTCAAACTAGATACAGATACTACAGATCCAAGTCCATTCACATCTATCTCTCTCTACCTTCGTTATTCTGCACCATCCATCAGAGAAAAATTATGAACTATAAAAGCTCAACTAACTTCATCCGATAGAGAACTAGATATGATTTTTAAAGATCTCTCTCCTCCCATATATCAAATCCAAATAACGCATGCATGCAGGCAACAAACACATGTGACAATCCTATTAAATATACAGGCATTGATCTACTGCACAGACCAGTTTAAAGTTCCATCATATGTACTCTAGGATGATCGTATCCTGTGGACTATACTGTGAGTCGCACCCCTGTGGCCCTGTCCCATTGTATGAAACATTATTTTCTAACACACTTTATACACTACCAAACATTTTGCTTTTATGCCACGACTTTGAGGTCTGTGTCTGGCTCTAAACTGACATTAAGACATTCTGATCCACAGCCTCTCGCAGGCAACAAGGACATCAAGCTTTTTCAGTCAATCATTATGTGGTAACTAACAGCCTGTCAGTGGATGGATAGGATGGAAAAGGCACCGCTGATGTACTCTAATAATAAGCATCACAGTTGATAGTGTGAACAATTTTAGCAATTTTACAGTAATTTCAACACCGGCCAATGATGTGACAGCATATTTCTCCAGTTTCAGTATCATAGCAAAACTGCCCCTTCTCTACCTTGCGAGTATTATTGTGAACGTAGATAGATGGCTGTACAGTACATCCATTCATTGTTAATTCTGGAACACACAAATCATCAAAGTATACTAGACAGTGCTCTACATATTCCTAACACCTTGAGCATAGTACATAATTTACGATCTATCTTTATGTGGATGGGGGTCATAGAGCATTCTCGCAGTCTTAGGATAGCCCGCCCTGCAGCACCATTACCGATTTAATCTGCAGCTGACTAGAAATACACAGCTACATTCCATGTCTCATGAATGAATGGAGCTTGCTGAGTCCTCACCCATCCAAGTGCACAAGATTTCCCCACATGCACCCATGCTGAGGAGGTTAGCACCCCTTATCGGTGTACAGTAACAGATGTGATAGTGTTGTGATGAAATAGCAGAAGGTTAAGAAGAACAAGAAACGGGTGATTTTTATGCATGATGGAGCTCCAGATGGATGGAGTTCGAAGCATTTTACGTAAATGAACTACGTTATCAACTCTAAAGTATTTTTTCAGAGTCTAGGATCAGTACCTGGAAGGTATTGGTAAGAGAGAACATAAACACATGCACTCCTAAGGCTACAATGCTCTGCACTTAAAACGGGCTATAATGTTAGATTGCTTGACTTTTTGACCTATCAGTCATGTGGAATGCAGTGTTGTTAATATTCCAATGTAAGAAATATATTTCCAGCGCATGACATACATCCTTCTTGCAGGTTTCTCTAGGATAAACTATGGTAAAAAACTGTAAAGCACTGGCTCTGTGAGATACATGAACAATATAACTTTCCAGAGATGTATACCGTTCACTCTCAACATCCTATCGAGGTTCAGAAATTATACTATGCCCACATCAGTCCTGTATAAAATGATCGTTAATAACTGAGAATACCTCCGACAAGGAAACAGATAAATGCATAGCAGCAGTGTCCGAGATGTGAAATTAGAAGTCTTGCCGCCACTAACTCTGTAAACAGCACATCCGTCAAGCAGACATATACGCAGGGATTGCAGTGTCTCACAAACGCCTATAGCTATCTTAGTTTTGAAAATGAAAATGAAGTATCGATTTCAAAATTAACATGCGACAGGGGAATGGAGTACATCACATAAATCTTCGTTCGTTTACAGGAATATGTTATGGTTCATCACATGTGGGATGGAAGTCCTCTGATGACCGAGAGATTTACTGTTAACAATCGTAAGTAGACAATGCTCTAAGACCCACACAGAACAAGTGGTTGATAAGAGTCAAACGTCGGCTATGTCATGTGACTGATCCTGACAGATCAGCGGAAAAAATGGTCAAATGACCTGTGCCAACATGTCCTTCCCTCCCTAGAATGCATCATCAGTCTTTCATTAAATCATGCCTCGTTACAGCTCCATCTCAATTGATCAGCCCGTCCATTCGATGTTATCCCTTAATGCAGTCTACATGCATTAAAGTCATCAATTGTACACCACAGTGCATTACAGTTTTTACACAAATGCACCCCGAAACAACTTCTACTAAGTGAAATCTGAGTATCTGATATTTCATTCATTTTTTTGTGTTTAAATCTTATGGCACAGTATCACAATTTATACAGGTCTTATTTTCCAACACACCACAGCAAATCAATAGTGAGTACATCTGACTGATATTGATCTAACAGTAAGACTTCTTAAGAAAACATATACAATGAAAACATATACAATATTCAGATGCTAATTGTGTATCTTTCTTTCCATGACAAATGGTTACTGACAATACTGAATACATTTTTTCATCATCAATCTCAATTCATCACAGCCTAAAGTAACAAACAGCCTGTGCAGTTCCTGAAAACCACTGTTGTTGTGGAACACATGGAGTTTATCCTTGGAGTGAAGAGGGCTGATTGTTACTGTGGTTTCTACGGTTAACAACAAATCCCTACAACTGGTGCAAAAATTATTTCCTCGGCTCACTGAAGTTGCTATAATGGACAATTATATTCTGTACTCAATGGACAAAATTGAATGTTGAGAACAACTGCAGCCTCACATTTCCTTCACAAAAAATCTATACAGATGGCTTTCTGATCAGGCGAGAAATACAGATTCTAAGAAAAGAGGAGGACCACCATCATCCGACACTCGGCAGATACTAAAAGGGAGGATACATTTCATTCCTCATCATGAAAGAAAAATTAACAAATTACTGCATCAATTGCAGCACCCACAAAGAGAAAGGAAGACAAAGGGAAACAATATTTGCTTCTTAAGAACGCAAGAAGAAGCCTCGACTTCAACCATTATCGTATTTTAAGAAGTGCAATACAGAACATACAAAAAGCAATCATAACTAAGTTTCAAAAGCAGAGTAACAGATAACAAAGCTGTCAAAGCAACCTCACACTGCATTTCATTTGTTAAAACAGAAGCTTATTAACTGGTATCAAAATACCTTACCCTCATCACTTAAATAAGAATTGGGGAGAATGCACAGATTAGAAATTTGTAACGGATAATAGTAAAATGCCTGTTACCGACAAAACAGTCTACATTCCTACTATACAAAGCTGTGATGAAATCTATGAAATATCCCCATCTCATTCACATTACGTGTGAAATATGTAACCGATCACACACTCAAATACAGCACTTCAGAACTGTTGGGAATACTTGAAAATGTCTTCACATTTGGTTGAAGCTGTAGTTAATTAACTATTTTCATTCCTGCATTTCGAACGGTGCTACACTTCAACTCCTGAAGTGTATAACACACAACACAAAGCATCAACCATTTTATGCAAAACTAAGAATAATAAATCACTTACCTCAGTATGATCCTAATGTACTATTTCAATCCCACTTTAGTCCAAGAAGACCGCTTTTCATGACCAGTGTGCAAGACAGTAATTTGGACCATTGGGAATTTTACTGGGTTAACATTGACGTGTACAAATAATCTTCATGTTATAAATTTCAAGTCATTTCACATGTTACACTATCTGTTAATATCACATGATTCACACAATATACCTACCTCAAAACATTACTTCTGTGCAGAAAATAACTCTTCACAATGCATATCTTATGCAATTAGTACCACAACTTTTTGACGATGTATTGGGACTGATCTCTTACCTGTAAACAGATTTTAACATGTTATTAGCAAACATATAACACTGTGAAGGTTGATAAACATGACAACCGACAACCAGCTATCATAACTAACACTCCTATTAACATTGTGTGTCGCTATCAGGCCATAAAAGAATTATTGTTATGCAACTACTGAGTCTCGCTTTTTGTCGCCTCTTAAAATGCCTCTCAAACCACATTTAACATTTAATGTGACTTCTATCCAAAAAGATAATGTCTCCAAAGGCTATATAATAGTAACAAGCTAATGTAACTCTTATACATTTGTTTTTTGATACATAGACCTCAAATTATAGCTATGTATCATACTTCAGCACAATTTTTCAAATTCACTATTACCCATTAATATAACACAGGATGTTGAAAATCCAAGACACTGTGTGTATATAGATGGCTCCTCAATTTGCACATCTCTCAATCAATTATTCTAACATGAAGAGCCAATATGTTTTAGAGTCCTCAAAAGTAACAGTTGAATTTTACAGTTCTCTATACTATGATGAACTTGTTCACTGTGGAAATTTTTAATCTATGCCTTACTGAAGGTGATACTGGTGCAGAGTTTATAGCTCGGTATTCAACTGACATCACAAGGAAACCTTGTAATAATAAAGCAACAATTGGCCTCTGTAATTACACATGTAGGTTTGCTGATAAAGTACTTGAGAATTGCACACAGTCTAAACCAAAGTTTATAGGTGTAACTCATACCTTGCCTTTCCTCTGTATAAGCAGAACATCCACATCATGTAGACAACTGACTTTGGACAAGTAAAACAATCAATCAGAGAATCACATTCCTTGTAGTTGTCAATTTCAGTCTCACAAAAGTAAAAAACAACCCCAAAAATAATTATTCTCACTGACCTAAGATTCAACTACTTATTATTTGCATGGTATGTCATGTGGAGCTCCTAACATAGTCAACATAAGACTACCAGACTTGATTGCAAAGACAAGCTGTAAGCTGCAAACTCAAATGATAAACTGCAGTCTATATGCATTAATGTCATCAATTGTTACAGTTTTTACACAAATGCATCCTGAAACAAGTTCTACAAAGTGAAATCTGAGTATTTGATATTTCATTCACGTTTTTGTGTTTGAAACCTTATTGCACAGTATCTCAATCTATAGAGGTCTTATTTTCCACCACACCACAACAATTCAATCCTAGTACATGTGACTGATATCGATCTAAAAGTGTGTAAGACCTCTTGCAACATATAAAAAACACTGCAAACGTTTCATAATTGCTCACATCCATACAGTATTTGCAAAATACAGAATAGTAGTAGTTAAGAAATTATATCCACAAACACCTATGCATTATGGCTGGACTGTTGGGAATGCTGAGGGCAACATCAAAATATGTTTCAATATGCACACAGAAGTCCCCTTTAATATGTGCGCTGGCATGAATGTATGTCCATATCTTCTGGACTACACCAGTGTCAGCGCAGTTAAACACTTACATCATTGGCCTATTTAAACAATAGTTATTTTATAAACAAGACCAAGAAAACCTGCTCTTGCACATCTGC
This sequence comes from Schistocerca nitens, assembly GCF_023898315.1. Lineage (NCBI taxonomy): Eukaryota > Metazoa > Arthropoda > Insecta > Orthoptera > Acrididae > Schistocerca > Schistocerca nitens. The sequence goes on along the minus strand of NC_064616.1, from coordinate 289,803,939 downwards.
AATAGTACATAATGTTACCATCAACAAGAGGTCTGACAATGAATAAACATAAGATTCTATGTATTAACACAGCACACCTACCCTGATATAAGCCTTGCACTACACATATCATGTCTTTTAAGAAATTGTATCCTATCATTGTCCGGTAGCACAATCCTACCTCATACCACCAACTTCCAATTTAAAATGTTATTCTGTCTTATCACAAGTTACAACTCCTCACTATTTTACTAGTCATTGTTTTAGGCCTTATCATAAAGCATAAAACCAGAATTGTGTGTTTACTATAAGAATGGCAATACAAACAATTCTACAGTACTTGTGATAACTGTGAGGCTTATGCTGCTATAGACAGAAACATTAAATAGACTCCATGCAGACTCTACACTATGCACAACAACTTTCAGCTCATATGAAAGTGAATTTCACTCCCAGTGCCTGCAAATTAAATGTATTACCATCCAAAATATTTCAGTACCCAGGTGTTTTGTGTTCATACAGTCAAATGGAATAATGAAACTACTGAATTAGTAACACTTTGCATCTCAAGACATACCTATATCACAAACTGTAAATCTAAATAAAACTATACATTTTACCATCTGGTTTCTTATCACATCATTTTTGAAATTTGTGCCACACTACCTTTGATCACTATTTAGTTGTTCCATCAAATGCACTTATACAGCAACTCAGAGTCCCCCACAACTTCATAAAGAGGGAAGATGGTATCCTGATACCTTTGATCCTTTCTGATCCACTGTCAAACTATGTCTGACATTACAATTTTCCACTATGGCTCCGATGTCAGAAAATGTCTGACATTATTCCAATATGATGCTTCCAAACCGCACCACTAATGGAATTCGTGTGGTGCATAGAAGCACTTGGTATGAAAATATTGTGCTCATATGCTTAAAGCACAGTATCGACCGGTGGAAAACAGATGCGTGATGAACATTTTGTACAGCCTCATCACTGGTTTTCAAAAGCCCTTGTTGCCACTGATGTGGATGCCGAATAGCCACTGTTGGTTTGGAAGTCCGAGCTCGTGGGTTCGTGAAACAGCTTCTGGTACAGTACATGGCTAAGACAATTTTTCTCTGCCACTACTGAACAGCTATGTCCCAGCGTCAGGTAACAGGATAGGATATATAAGGCTCTACAACACTCCAACAAATTAGGAACAAAGTCACACAAATGTGTTAAAGTGTTATTTATCCTTGTGACGAGTTGAATACTGAAGCCTGCCACACCATCTGTAATATAAATCAAAAAATTCACCAGACACAAGTTACAGCAACCATCTGTTCACTTCTAACAGTTGACTAAATGACTTCCCCTGACTAACTCAGCCCTGGACAATAATCTTTAACCAAGTGTAAGAGCTGCTCTTCTATCTTTTGAGTGGCCTTCTGTCCATTATCGTCCATTAACTGGTGGACTGTACTCAGCCAGCAATGCACTGAGGCGCAGTTGATACCTTCATCCTCAGCACTGCTCGTTGCACTGTAAAAACATTTGCATGTAGTGAGTCTATGTCAGTGGCACCAGCTTGCATCCATGTGCCCGTGGTGCTTTTGCCCTGTCTGTCTCTTGTTCGGACAAAACATCAGTAGATTTGATCAGGTGGCTTCACAAAGGCATTGAGGATGAAGGAAACTTTAGTGATGAAAGTGGCTGATAAGAAACATGTCCTGTGTGCACTGATTTAAGTTCCAGTGGATCTGAATCTAGTGGTGGAGTGGACAGAAATGAAAGACATACACTCTGGTAAATACCTGTAAAGTTTCTCATGATGGCCATTGAAATCAGTAGAAGATTCGTTTTTCTGTTCGATAAAAGGTTTCATCATTCTTCAGGCTGTTCTACCATAAGCCAATCTTGTATATTTCAAACTTTTCTTCACAGACATTTTGTTTGACAAATTGTGAATACAACACATATGTATAGGGGAAAAAAAGATACAGGAAGGCACAAAACTCGCAAAACACAACTTATTTCACATGTTACACTATCTGTTAATATCACATGATTCACACAATATACCTACTTAAAAACATTACTTCTGTGCAGAAAATAACTCTTCACAACGTATATCTTATGCACTTAGTACCACAACTTTTTGACGATGTATTGGGAATGATGTCTTACCTGTAAACAGATATTAATGTGTTATTAGCAAACATATAACACTGCGAAGGTTGATAAACATGACATCCAACAACCAGCTATCATAACTAACACCCTTATTAACATTGTTTGTTGCTATCAGGCCAGAAAAGTAATATTGTCATGCAACTACTAGGTCTCGCTTTTTGTTGCCACTTAAAATGCCTCCCAAATTACATTTAACATTTACTGTGACTTCTATCCAAAAAGATAATGTCTCCAAAGACTAAATAATAATAACAAGCAAAGGTAACTCCTATACCTTGGTTTTTTGATACATAAACCTCAAATTATAGCTATGTATCATACTTTAGTGCAACAACACTAAATCACAAATCTTTCAAATTCTCTATTACCCAATAATATAACACAGGATGTTGAAAAACCAAGGCACTGTGTGTATATAGATGGCTCCTAACATTGCACATCTCTCAATCAATTACTCTAAAATGAAGAGCCAATATGTTTTAGTGCACTACTTACAACATCAAAGAAGAAGAATTATTACAAACCAGATAGATGTTGAAAAATTTCAAACACAAGCTATAGGAAAACAAAACTGATTTCCAATCAATCTCTTGACTCACAGAAACAATTCAGTAGAAAACACAAGGAACTGCTTATTGACAGCTCCTCCATGCCGTCCTTCATGTGATGATACATTGAATCACTTGTTTAAAATACTGGGAATGGAACATCATATATTCCTTACTAAATTTTAACATGTGACACAACTCTTTTCCGCTACAAAACTATTCAAGAATTTTGGTGCCTTCATTCCAGCACCAAGAAGTACATTAAAAATCATTCCTGAGCTATACAAAGGGTGAAAACATTAGAAATACCGAATAGTTATATCACAACATTATTTATACCATGGTAACAAAGTATCTACTGAGTTATTTGCATTCTTTTACTGGTCTCGTTTAGCTATTTGATTCTATACTTTAATTAGTGACATAACCAATCTCCGATTGCTTCACTTTCACCTCTTTGAAGATGTGAAAATCCAGCTTAAGTATTACATCTCAAGCCATCATACTTGGAATAGTGCATAAGCTTTTCCCATTACACCCCAATTAATATATTCAGAATTATACACTAATTTATTAGTGCCTTATCCTGTTGTGCTCTTTACTTTTCTCTGCAGACCACATACAAAATAAAACATATTTTAACAGTAATCTACTCTCAACATTGACGAAATTTTATTTGAAAAATCTGAACAAAAATTATGGCATTTTACTGACTGGTGGCTGATATCAAACTTAAAATACTTCATCTACTCATAACTCATAACAACAACATATTATACGACCGAAAGTACAGGTTGGAATATCTACAACATCATGAAAAAGATGAATTGCTACTCACCATAAAGATGGCATGCTGACTTCCTGACTGCCACAACAAAAAGACTTGTACATATTTGTTGTCCAGCATCTCCAGAAAGACAAGCTTTGTCACTGCACACAGTTCACAAACCATCTGCAAACAGTATACACAGATTTCATTTTAGAGAAATATGAATGGTACTTTTTATCATTCACAAAAACTTAGAAGACAAGGGATCCTGTTATGATTCCTGGAGGCCATTCATGTTTTGCGTCACATATTTTTGATCAGAATGAGCCACTATTTCTTAGAACAAACACAAAGCATTTCCTGTTCCTCATATATGGTTTTATCAATTCCTATACACATCCATAATTACCAGGTTCCAAAGCTCTTCATGTAAACCAGTGATGGCGACAGAAAGACACACTTACTCAAGATGAAAGGACACTCCACTAACATACTCCACATTTTCTATTCCACGTACTATACAGACAATTAACTGTGCTGCAGCTACCAAAGTTAGGTAGCTCCTCAACTGACATGATGAAGCTGAAACAAAAGTAAGCAGAAGAAGACTAAGCTAAGTTGTTTAAACACATTTGCAGCCATATTTTTTCCACATATTTATCTATTACAGCATAAAAAGAACTCTTACAAAAATAAGCACATATGAGCTAAATGTTATACATAGTTCTATAGTGGAGTATTCCCTGTCTTAGAATGACTGCACCATTGATATATCTCTGCCTGATATAAAGGAAATGGTTTTTATGAGAGGTTGGTTAATGGAGAACATTAGGCAAACTATGGCACCTGCGTCAAGAATATCATTATCCATTCATATGAAAAGTAACGGCGTTTATGACGTACAAAAATGCTATTCTTCAATCAGTATTAACATTGATGTTACTGCTGTTCTATTAATAAACAACTACAGAATGAGGCCATTCATGGTATTATATAATTCGCAGACCTACTAGAATTACTGAGATGTTGACAAGTGTAACACTAGAAAGGGCTGTGCTCCGGCCACTCATTGATGCTTAACATTGTCACAGAGGTACTTTTCTTAATCAAGTTTGCTTTAGTCAGTACTTACAATACCATCGACTGATGATGGCACCCACAGTTGGTTCCACAGTCAACAGTTCCTTGTCTATCTATGTAACTGTTGGTACTTCACATGTAATGGTGTGCCACCAGGCAAGTGGAAACCCGAACAGTTGTAACTCATTAAGATATATAGTTACATCTGGTCTGATCTCCAGCTGCTCAATGCCAATGTTGAACGGAAAACACAGGTATCTGTTTCATCATCTTTCTCAGTGACCTGAAACACCACTCTCTATGCAAACATATAGAATCATTATTTTCTTTTCAAGCAATGGAGAATATTTGATTAAATTATCTGTGGGAAAGAGAGTTGAAGCTTGGAGCACTTTTCACACTTGCACCTCGTACCACCACTATAAAAGGGGTTTATTATATTCTCCTTTCCCATTTCATAATATTAGCATACACTTTGGATGTGCAGCACTCTTTTTCTCACATCACAAAACTCCTCCACGTATAAAAGATATTTCCAAATGTGAAAAACTGTTTTCAAGTACAACATGGTCATGTACCTATAAACAAATTTTCTAATGACACTGAGATGTGTTTCAATTCGTAGAATCTTATTATACTGCATGGAATAACTTCTGTGTTTATTTACCACTCTACTACATAGCAATAACAAGGTACTTCACCAAATTAAGATGAAGTATTATTACGAAACAGATAGATTTTGAAAAATTTCAAACACAAGCTATAGGAAACCAAGACTGATTTCCAATTTGGAGTGGAGAAATTTGTAAGGACACTAAGGAAACTCAATTAACTGACAAATATCAACTATTCCAGGCTAAATGGACCTACTGCTCCATAGGACAACGTGATCTGCAACACAAAGTGTGAGTTAACTATGCATATGTTACGCAGGTTGTTTTAAATAATACAGACTTTTTCTCACCACAATACGCTTTCACTGAACGATAGCAATATATTCGAAACTGCTTTAATATACTAACAACTTGTAACATTTACAAATGATCCACAAATCAATCTCTTGCCTCACAAAAACAATTCATTAGAAAACACAAGGAACGGCTTATGAACTGCTCCTCCATGCTGTCCTTCATGTGATGATAAACTGATTTACTAGACTGAAATAATGACAAGGTACATCATATATTCCGTACTGTATTTTAACATGTGAAACAACACTTTTCTGCTACAAAACTATTAAAGAATTTTGATGCCTTTCATTCCAGCACCAAGGAGTACACTAAAAATTCGTTCCTGAGCTATTCAGAGGTAGAAACATTAGAAAAAATTAATAGCTATATCACAACTATATTTATGCCATTGTAACATATTATGTATTCAGTTTTTTGCATTCCTATACTGGACTCACTCAGCTATTTGATTCTATACTTTAATTAGTGTCATAACCAATCTCCGATTGCTTCACTTTCACCTCTTTGAAGATGTGACACTCCAGCTTAAGTATTACATCTCAAGCCATCATACTTGGAATAGTGCATAAGCTTTTTCCATCACGCCCCAATTAACATATTCAGAATTATGCACTAATTTATTAGTGCCTCGTCCTGTTGTGCTCCTTACTTTTCTCAGCAGACTACATACAAAACATAGCATATTTTAAGAGTAACCTGAACTCAATATTGATGACATTTTATCTGAAAAATCTGTACAAAATTGATGATATTTTACTGACTGGTGGCTACTATCAAGCTATAAATACTTCATCTACTCATAACTCATAACAATAACATATTATACGACCGAAAGTACAGGTTGGAATATGTAAAACATTCGGAAAAGATAAATTGCTACTCACCATAAAGATGACATGCTGACTTCCTGACTGCCACAACAAAAAGACTTGTACATATTTGTTGTCCAGCATCTCCAGAAAGACAAGCTTTGTCACTGCACACAGTTCACAAACCATCTGCATACAGTATACACATATTTCATTTTAGAGAAATGTGAATGGTCCTTTTTATCATTCACAGAAACTTAGAAGACAAGGGATCCTATTATGATTCAGGAAGGCAATGCATGTTTTGTGTCACATATGTTTGATCAGAGTGAGCCACTATTTCTTACAACAAACTCAAAGCGTTTCCTGTTCCTAATTTTTGGTTTTGTCAATTCATATGCACCTTCATAATTATCAGGTTCCAAATCACTTCATGTAAACCAGTGATGGCGACAGAAAGACACAGTTACTCAAGATCAAAGGACACTCCACTAACATACTCCACATTTTCTATTCCACTTACTAATCAGATATTTAACTGTTCTGCAGCTACCAAAGTTAGGTAGCTCCTCAACTGACATGAGGAAGCTGAAACAAAAGTATGCAGAAGAAGACTAAGCTAAGTTGTTTAAACACATTTGCAGCCATATTTTTTCCACATATTTATCTATTACAGCATAAAAAGAACTCTTACAAAAATAAGCACATATGAGCTAAATGTTATACATAGTTCTATAGTGGAGTAATCCCTGTCTTAGAATGACTGCACCATTGATATATCTCTGTCTGATATAAAGGAAATAGTCTTTATGAGAGGTTGGTTAATGGTGAACATTAGGCAAACTATGGCACCGGCACCAAAGAATATCATTATGCACTCATATGAAAAGTAACGGCATTTATGACGTATAAAAATGCTATTCTTCAATCATTTATTCACATTGATGTTACTGCTGTTCTATTACTAAATAACTACAGAATGAGGCCATTCATGGTATTATATAAATCGCAGACCTACTAGAATTACTGAGATGTTGACAATTGTAAAACTAGAAAGGGCTGTGCTCCGGCCACTCATTGATGCTTAACATTGTCACAGAGGAACTTTTCTTAATCAAGTTTGCTACAGTCAGTACTTACAACACAAAAGACTGATGATGCCACCCACAGTTGGTTCCACAGTCAACAGTTCCTTGTCTATCTATGTAACTGTTGTTGCTTCAGATGTGATGGTGTGCCACCAGGCAAGTAGAAACCAGAACTGTTGTAACTCATTAAGATATACTGTTACATCAGCTCTGGTCTCTAGCTGCTCAATGACAATCTTCAACAGAAAATACAGGTGTCTGTTTCATCCTCTTTCTCAGTGACCTGAAACACCACTCTCTATGCAAACATATAGAATCATTATTTTCTTTTCAAGCAATGGAGAATATTTGATTAAATTATCTGTGGGAAAGAGAGTTGAAGCTTGGAGCACTTTTCACACTTGCACCTCGTACCACCACTATAAAAGGGGTTTATTATATTCTCCTTTCCCATTTCATAATATTAGCACACACTTTGGATGTGCAGCACTCTTTTTCTCACATCACAAAACTCCTCCACATATAAAAGATATTTCCAAATGTGAAAAACTGTTTTCAAGTACAACATGGTCATGTACCTATAAACAAATTTTCTAATGACACTGAGATGTGTTTCAATTCGTAGAATCTTATTATACTGCATGGAATAACTTCTGTGTTTATTTACCACTCTACTACATAGCAATAACAAGGTACTTCACCAAATTAAGATGAAGTATTATTACGAAACAGATAGATTTTGAAAAATTTCAAACACAAGCTATAGGAAACCAAGACTGATTTCCAATTTGGAGTGGAGAAATTTGTAAGGACACTAAGGAAACTCAATTAACTGACAAATATCAACTATTCCAGGCTAAATGGACCTACTGCTCCATAGGACAACGTGATCTGCAACACAAAGTGTGAGTTAACTATGCATATGTTACGCAGGTTGTTTTAAATAATACAGACTTTTTCTCACCACAATACGCTTTCACTGAACGATAGCAATATATTCAAAACTGCTTTAATATACTAACAACTTGTAACATTTACAAATGATCCACAAATCAATCTCTTGCCTCACAAAAACAATTCATTAGAAAACACAAGGAACGGCTTATGAACTGCTCCTCCATGCTGTCCTTCATGTGATGATAAACTGATTTACTAGACTGAAATAATGACAAGGTACATCATATATTCCGTACTGTATTTTAACATGTGAAACAACACTTTTCTGCTACAAAACTATTAAAGAATTTTGATGCCTTTCATTCCAGCACCAAGGAGTACACTAAAAATTCGTTCCTGAGCTATTCAGAGGTAGAAACATTAGAAAAAATTAATAGCTATATCACAACTATATTTATGCCATTGTAACATATTATGTATTCAGTTTTTTGCATTCCTATACTGGACTCACTCAGCTATTTGATTCTATACTTTAATTAGTGTCATAACCAATCTCCGATTGCTTCACTTTCACCTCTTTGAAGATGTGACACTCCAGCTTAAGTATTACATCTCAAGCCATCATACTTGGAATAGTGCATAAGCTTTTTCCATCACGCCCCAATTAACATATTCAGAATTATGCACTAATTTATTAGTGCCTCGTCCTGTTGTGCTCCTTACTTTTCTCAGCAGACTACATACAAAACATAGCATATTTTAAGAGTAACCTGAACTCAATATTGATGACATTTTATCTGAAAAATCTGTACAAAATTGATGATATTTTACTGACTGGTGGCTACTATTAAGCTATAAATACTTCATCTACTCATAACTCATAACAACAACATATTATACGACCGAAAGTACAGGTTGGAATATGTAAAACATTCGGAAAAGATAAATTGCTACTCACCATAAAGATGACATGCTGACTTCCTGACTGCCACAACAAAAAGACTTGTACATATTTGTTGTCCAGCATCTCCAGAAAGACAAGCTTTGTCACTGCACACAGTTCACAAACCATCTGCATACAGTATACACATATTTCATTTTAGAGAAATGTGAATGGTCCTTTTTATCATTCACAGAAACTTAGAAGACAAGGGATCCTATTATGATTCAGGAAGGCAATGCATGTTTTGTGTCACATATGTTTGATCAGAGTGAGCCACTATTTCTTACAACAAACTCAAAGCGTTTCCTGTTCCTAATTTTTGGTTTTGTCAATTCATATGCACCTTCATAATTATCAGGTTCCAAATCACTTCATGTAAACCAGTGATGGCGACAGAAAGACACAGTTACTCAAGATCAAAGGACACTCCACTAACATACTCCACATTTTCTATTCCACTTACTAATCAGATATTTAACTGTTGTGCAGCTACCAAAGTTAGGTAGCTCCTCAACTGACATGATGAAGCTGAAACAAAAGTATGCAGAAGAAGACTAAGCTAAGTTGTTTAAACACATTTGCAGCCATATTTTTTCCACATATTTATCTATTACAGCATAAGAAGAACTCTTACAAAAATAAGCACATATGAGCTAAATGTTATACATAGTTCTATAGTGGAGTAATCCCTGTCTTAGAATGACTGCACCATTGATATATCTCTGTCTGATATAAAGGAAATAGTCTTTATGAGAGGTTGGTTAATGGTGAACATTAGGCAAACTATGGCACCGGCACCAAAGAATATCATTATGCACTCATATGAAAAGTAACGGCATTTATGACGTATAAAAATGCTATTCTTCAATCATTTATTCACATTGATGTTACTGCTGTTCTATTACTAAATAACTACAGAATGAGGCCATTCATGGTATTATATAATTCACAGACCTACTAGAATTACTGAGATGTTGACAATTGTAAAACTAGAAAGGGCTGTGCTCCGGCCACTCATTGATGCTTAACATTGTCACAGAGGAACTTTTCTTAATCAAGTTTGCTACAGTCAGTACTTACAACACAAAAGACTGATGATGCCACCCACAGTTGGTTCCACAGTCAACAGTTCCTTGTCTATCTATGTAACTGTTGTTGCTTCAGATGTGATGGTGTGCCACCAGGCAAGTAGAAACCAGAACTGTTGTAACTCATTAAGATATACTGTTACATCAGCTCTGGTCTCTAGCTGCTCAATGACAATCTTCAACAGAAAATACAGGTGTCTGTTTCATCATCTTTCTCAGTGACCTGAAACACCACTCTCTATGCAAACATATAGAATCATTATTTTCTTTTCAAGCAATGGAGAATATTTGATTAAATTATCTGTGGGAAAGAGAGTTGAAGCTTGGATCACTTTTCACACTTGCACCTCATGCCACCACTATAAAAGGGGTTTATTATATTCTCCTTTCCCATTTCATAATATTAGCATACACTTTGGATGTGCAGCACTCTTTTTCTCACATCACAAAACTCCTCCACATATAAAAGATATTTCCAAATGTGAAAAACTGTTTTCAAGTACAACATGGTCATGTACCTATAAACAAATTTTCTAATGACACTGAGATGTGTTTCAATTCGTAGAATCTTATTATACTGCATGGAATAACTTCTGTGTTTATTTACCACTCTACTACATAGCAATAACAAGGTACTTCACCAAATTAAGATGAAGTATTATTACGAAACAGATAGATTTTGAAAAATTTCAAACACAAGCTATAGGAAACCAAGACTGATTTCCAATTTGGAGTGGAGAAATTTGTAAGGACACTAAGGAAACTCAATTAACTGACAAATATCAACTATTCCAGGCTAAATGGACCTACTGCTCCATAGGACAACGTGATCTGCAACACAAAGTGTGAGTTAACTATGCATATGTTACGCAGGTTGTTTTAAATAATACAGACTTTTTCTCACCACAATACGCTTTCACTGAACGATAGCAATATATTCAAAACTGCTTTAATATACTAACAACTTGTAACATTTACAAATGATCCACAAATCAATCTCTTGCCTCACAAAAACAATTCATTAGAAAACACAAGGAACGGCTTATGAACTGCTCCTCCATGCTGTCCTTCATGTGATGATAAACTGATTTACTAGACTGAAATAATGACAAGGTACATCATATATTCCGTACTGTATTTTAACATGTGAAACAACACTTTTCTGCTACAAAACTATTAAAGAATTTTGATGCCTTTCATTCCAGCACCAAGGAGTACACTAAAAATTCGTTCCTGAGCTATTCAGAGGTAGAAACATTAGAAAAAATTAATAGCTATATCACAACTATATTTATGCCATTGTAACATATTATGTATTCAGTTTTTTGCATTCCTATACTGGACTCACTCAGCTATTTGATTCTATACTTTAATTAGTGTCATAACCAATCTCCGATTGCTTCACTTTCACCTCTTTGAAGATGTGACACTCCAGCTTAAGTATTACATCTCAAGCCATCATACTTGGAATAGTGCATAAGCTTTTTCCATCACGCCCCAATTAACATATTCAGAATTATGCACTAATTTATTAGTGCCTCGTCCTGTTGTGCTCCTTACTTTTCTCAGCAGACTACATACAAAACATAGCATATTTTAAGAGTAACCTGAACTTAATATTGATGACATTTTATCTGAAAAATCTGTACAAAATTGATGATATTTTACTGACTGGTGGCTGATATCAAGCTATAAATACTTCATCTACTCATAACTCATAACAACAACATATTATACTACCGAAAGTACAGGTTGGAATATGTAAAACATTCGGAAAAGATAAATTGCTACTCACCATAAAGATGACATGCTGACTTCCTGACTGCCACAACAAAAAGACTTGTACATATTTGTTGTCCAGCATCTCCAGAAAGACAAGCTTTGTCACTGCACACAGTTCACAAACCATCTGCATACAGTATACACATATTTCATTTTAGAGAAATGTGAATGGTCCTTTTTATCATTCACAGAAACTTAGAAGACAAGGGATCCTATTATGATTCAGGAAGGCAATGCATGTTTTGTGTCACATATGTTTGATCAGAGTGAGCCACTATTTCTTACAACAAACTCAAAGCGTTTCCTGTTCCTAATTTTTGGTTTTGTCAATTCATATGCACCTTCATAATTATCAGGTTCCAAATCACTTCATGTAAACCAGTGATGGCGACAGAAAGACACAGTTACTCAAGATCAAAGGACACTCCACTAACATACTCCACATTTTCTATTCCACTTACTAATCAGATATTTAACTGTTGTGCAGCTACCAAAGTTAGGTAGCTCCTCAACTGACATGATGAAGCTGAAACAAAAGTATGCAGAAGAAGACTAAGCTAAGTTGTTTAAACACATTTGCAGCCATATTTTTTCCACATATTTATCTATTACAGCATAAAAAGAACTCTTACAAAAATAAGCACATATGAGCTAAATGTTATACATAGTTCTATAGTGGAGTAATCCCTGTCTTAGAATGACTGCACCATTGATATATCTCTGTCTGATATAAAGGAAATAGTCTTTATGAGAGGTTGGTTAATGGTGAACATTAGGCAAACTATGGCACCGGCGCCAAAGAATATCATTATGCACTCATATGAAAAGTTACGGCATTATGACGTATAAAAATGCTATTCTTCAATCATTTATTCACATTGATGTTACTGCTGTTCTATTACTAAATAACTACAGAATGAGGCCATTCATGGTATTATATAAATCGCAGACCTACTAGAATTACTGGGATGTTGACAATTGTAAAACTAGAAAGGGCTGTGCTCCGGCCACTCATTGATGCTTAACATTGTCACAGAGGAACTTTTCTTAATCAAGTTTGCTACAGTCAGTACTTACAACACAAAAGACTGATGATGCCACCCACAGTTGGTTCCACAGTCAACAGTTCCTTGTCTATCTATGTAACTGTTGTTGCTTCAGATGTGATGGTGTGCCACCAGGCAAGTAGAAACCAGAACTGTTGTAACTCATTAAGATATACTGTTACATCAGCTCTGGTCTCTAGCTGCTCAATGACAATCTTCAACAGAAAATACAGGTGTCTGTTTCATCCTCTTTCTCAGTGACCTGAAACACCACTCTCTATGCAAACATATAGAATCATTATTTTCTTTTCAAGCAATGGAGAATATTTGATTAAATTATCTGTGGGAAAGAGAGTTGAAGCTTGGATCACTTTTCACACTTGCACCTCATGCCATCCCTATAAAAGAGGTTTAGTATATTCTCCTTTTCCGTTTTATAATACTAGCATACACTTTGCATGTGCAGCACTCTTTTTCTCGTATCACAAAATTTCTCCACGTATGTAAGATTTTTCCATATGTGAAAAACTGTTTTCAAGTACACCATGGTCATGTACGTATAAACAAATTTTCTAATGACACTGAGATGTGTTTCAGGTGGTAAAATCTTATTATACTGCATGTAATAATTTCCGTGTTTCATTACCACTCTACTACATAGGAATGAAAAGGAACTTCACCAAATTAAGACGAAGTATTATTACGAAGCAGATAGGTTTTGAAAAATTTCAAACACAAGCGATAGGAAACCAAAACTGATTTCCAATTTGGAGTGGAGAAATTTGTAAAGACACTAAAGAAACTCAAGTAAATGACATATGTCAACTATTCCATGCTAAATGGACCTGCTGCTCCATAGGACAACGTGATCTGCAACACAAAGTGTGAGTTAACTACGCACATGTTACGCAGGTCGTTTTAAAAAATACAGACCTTTTCTCACCACAATACCCTTTCACTGAACAATAGCGATATATTCAAAACTGCTTTAATATACTAACAACTCATAACATTTACAAATCCTGCGCAAATCAATCTCTTGCCTCACAAAAACAATTCAGTAGAAAATGCAAGGAACTGCTTATGAACAGCAGCTCCATGCTGTCCTTCATGTGACGATAAATTGAATTACTAGACTGAAATACAGGACAAGGAACATCATATATTCCTTACTGTATTTTAACATGTGAAACAACACTTTTCTGCTACAAAACTGTTAAAGAATTTTTGTGCCTTTCATTCCAGCACCAAGGAGTACACTAAAAATTCGTTCCTGAGCAATTCAAAGGGCATAAACATTAGAAATAGCTAATAGCTATATCACAACATTATTTATGCCATTGTAACATAGTATGTATTCAGTTTTTTGCATTCTTATACTGGACTCGCTCAGCTATTTGAATCTATACTTTAATTAGTGACATAACAAATCTCTGATTGCTTCACATTCACCTCTTTGAAAATGTGACACTCCAGCTTAAGTATTACATCTCAAGCCATCATACTTGGAGTAGTGCACAAGCTTTTTCCATTACACCCCAATTAATATATTCAGAATTATACACTAATGTATTAGTGCCTCGTCCCGTTGTGCTCTTCACTTTTCTCTGCAGACTACATACAAAACCTAGCATATTTTAAGAGTAATCTGCTCCCAATATTGATGAAATTTTAATGAAAAATCTGTACAAAAATGATGGTATTTTACTGACTGGTGGTTGATATGAAGCTATAAATACTTCATCTACTCATAACAACAATATATTGTATGACCGAAAGTACAGGTTGGAATATCTACAACATCATGAAAAAGATGAATTGCTACTCACCATATAGATGACATGCTGACTTCCCGACTGCCACAACAGAAAGACTTGTACATATTTGTTGTCCAGCATCTCCAGAAAGACAAACTTTGTCACTGCACACAGTTCACAAACCATCTGCAAACAGTATACACAGATTTCATTTTAGATAAATATGAAAGGTACTTTTTATCATTCACATGAACTTAGAAGACAAGGATCTTATTATGATTCCTGGAGGCAATTCATGTTTTGCGTCACACATTTTTTATTAGAATGAGCCACTATATCTTAGAACAAACACAAAGTGTTTCCTGTTCCTCATATATGGTTTTATCAATTCATATACACATCCATAATTACCAGGTTCCAAAGCTCTTCATGTAAACCAGTGATGGCAACAGAAAGACACAATTACTCAAATTCAAACGACACTCCACTAACATACTCCACATTTTCTATTCCACTTACTATACAGACAATTAAGTGTGTTGCAGCTACCAAAGTTAGGTAGCTCCTCAACTGACATGATGAAGCTGAAACAAAAGTAAGCAGAAGAAGACTAAGCTAAGTTGTTTAAACACATTTGCAGCAATATTTTTTCCACATATTTATCTATTACAGCATAAAAAGAACTCTTACAAAAATAAGCACATATGAGCTAAATGTTATACATAGTTCTATAGTGGAGTATTCCCTGTCTTAGAATGACTGCTCCATTGATATATCTCTGCCTGATATAAAGGGAATAATTTTTATGAGAGGTTGGTTAATGGAGAACATTAGGAAACTATGGCACCTGCGTCAAAGAATATCATTATGCACTCATATGAAAAGTAACGGCATTTATGACGTACAAAAATGCTATTCTTCAATGAGTATTAACATTGATGTTACTGCTGTTCTATTACTAAATAACTACAGAATGAGGCCATTCATGGTATTATATAATTCGCAGACCTACTAGAATTACTGAGATGTTGACAATTGTAACACTAGAAAGGGCTGTGCTCAGGTCACTCATTGATGCTTAACATTGTCACAGAGGAACATTTCTTAATCAAGTTTGCTACAGTCAGTACTTACAACACAAAAGACTGATGATGGCACCCACAGTTGGTTCCACAGTCAACAGTTCCTTGTCTATATATGTAACTGTTGTTGCTTCAGATGTGATGGTGTGCCACCAGGCAAGTAGAAACCAGAACTGTTGTAACTCATTAAGATATACTGTTACATCTGCTATGGTCTCTAGCTACTCAATGACAATCTTCAACAGAAAAGACAGGTATCTGTTTCATCATCTTTCCCAGTGACCTGAAACACCACTCTCTATGCAAACATATAGCACCATTATTTTCTTTTCATGCAATGGAGAATATTTGATTAAATTATCTGTGGGAAAGAGAGTTGAAGCTTGGATCACTTTTCACATTTGCACCTCATGCCATCCCTATAAAAGAGGTTTATTATATTCTCCTTTCCCATTTCATAATACTAGCATACACTTTGCATGTGCAGCACTCTTTTTCTCCATATATCAGATATTTCCAAATGTGAAAAACTGTGTTCAAGTACATGGTCATGTACCTATAAACAAATTTTCTTATGACACTGAGATGTATTTCAGCTGGTAAAATCTTATTATACTGCATGTAATAATTTCTGTTTTTCACTACCACTCTACTACATAGCATTAACAAGGATCTTCACCAAATCAAGATGAAGTATTATTACGAAGCAGATAGATTTTCAAAAATTTCAAACACAGGCTATGATCTCAAATTTGGAGTGGAGAAATTTGTAAGGACATTAAAGAAACTCAATTAACTGACTAATGTCAACTATTCCAGGCTAAATGGACCTGCTGCTCCATAGGACAACGTGATCTGCAACACAAAGTGTGAGTTAACTATGCACATGTTACGCAGGTTGTTTTAAAAAATACAGACTTTTTCTCACCACAATATGCTTTCACTGAACGATAGCAATATATTCAAAACTGCTTTAATATACTAACAGATTATAAATGTGTACAACTCGTAACATTTACAAATGTTCCACAATTTAATCTCTTGCCTCACAGAAACAGTTCAGTAGAAAACACAAGGAACTGTTTATGAACAGCTCCTCCATGCTGTCCTCCATGTGATGATAAACTGAATCACTAGATGGAAATACTTGACAGGGAACATCATATATTCCTTACTGTACTTTAACATATGACACAACACTTTTCTACTACTAAACTCTTAAAGAATTTTGGTGCCTTACATTCCAGCACCAAGGAGTACACTAAAAATTCGTTCCTGAGCTATTCAAAGGGCAGAAACATTAGAAATAGCTAATAGCTACATCACAACATTCTTTATGCCATTGTAACGTAGTATGTATTCAGTTTTTTGCATTCTTATGCTGGACGCGCTCAGCTATCTGATTCTATACTTTACTTAGTGTCATAACCAATCTACGATTGCTTCATTTTCACCCCTTTGAAGATGTGAACCTCCATCTCAAGTATTACATCTCAAGCCATCATACCTGGAATAGTGCATAAGCTTTTCCCATTACACCCCAATAAATATATTCAGAATTATGCACTATTTTATTAGTGCTTCGTCCTGTTGTGCTCTATACATTTCTCTGCAGACTACATACAAAACATAGCATATTTTAAGAGTAATCTACTCTATATATTGATGAAATTTTATCTCAAAAATCTGTACAATAAGGATGATAATGATGATATTTTACTGACTGGTTGCTGATATCACGCTTTAAGTACTTCATATACTCATAACTCATAACAACAACATATTATATGACTAAAAATACAGGTTGGAATATCAACATCATCATGAGAATGATGAATTGCTACTCATCATAAAGATGACATGCTGACTTCCTGACTGTCACAACGGAAAGACTTGTACATATTTGTTGTCCAGCATCTCCAGACAGACAAGCTTTGTCACTGCACACAGTTCACATACCATCTGCAAGCAGAATACACAGATTTCATTTTAGAGAACTGTGAATGGTACTTTTTATCATTCACGTAAATTTAGAAGACAAGGGATCCCAACATGATTCCTTGAAGCAATTCATGTGTTGCATCACGTATTTTTGATCAGAATGATCCACTATTTCTTACAACAAACCCAAAGCGTTTCCTGTTCCTCATATATGGTTTTATCAATTCATATACACATCTATAATTACCAGGTTCCAAAGCTCTTCATCTAAACCAGTGGTGGCGACAGAAAGACACACTTACTTAACATCAAAGGACACTCCACTAACATACTCCACATTCTCTATTCCACTTACTATACAGACAATTAACTGTGCTGCAGCTAGCAAAGTTAGGTAGCTCCTCAACTGGCATGATGAAGCTGAAATAAAAGTAAGCAGAAGAAGACTAAGCTAAGTGGTTTAAACATATTTGCAGTAATATTTTTTCGATATATTTATCTATTAGTGCATAAAAAGAACTCTTAAAAATATGCACATATGAGCTAAATGTTATACATAGTTCTATAATGGAGTATTCCCTGTTTTTGAATTCTTATCAAAACTATGTGACGCAAAACATGAAGAGCCACAACGATTCAGGTTAGAATCCGTTGTCTTCTAAGTTTATGTGAATGGTGAAAAGTACCATTCACATAATTCTAAAATGAAATCTGTGTATACTGTATGCAGATGGTATGTAACTGTGTGCAGTCACAAAGGTGGTATGTCTGCAGATGCTGCACAACAAATGTGTAGAAGACTTTTCCATGTGCCATCCTAATTTAGGTTTTCCGTATTTCCCTATATCACTCCAGGAAAATATCGGGATGGTTCCTTTCACAGGACTTGGCTGACTTTCTTCCCCGTCCTTCCCTAATCCGATGAGACGGATGACCTTGTTGTCTGGTCTCCTTCCCCAAACAACCTAATCTAACCCCAACCTGTACTTTCCTTTGTATAATATGTAGTTGTTATGAGTTATGAGTAGATGAAGTATTTAAGGCTTGTCATCAGCCACCAGACACTAGAATATCATCATTATATTATAGATTTTTGTCATGAAATTTCATCGATATTGAATGGCAAAAGCTTATGCACTATTCCACATGTGATGACTTGAGATGTAATGCTATATCACTGACCAACAGCAATATTTCAAAATAGTTTTAATATACTAACTGATCGTAAATGTATACGACTTGTAACATTTACAAGTTCTCCATAAATCAATCTCTTGCCTCACCAAAACAATAGAGTAGAAAACACAAGATAATGTTTATGGGCCACTCCTCCATGCTGTCCTTCATGTGATGATAAACTGAATCACTAGACTGAAATACTGGACAGGGAACATCATATATTCCTTTCAGTATTTCAGCATGTGACACAACACATTTCCGCCACAAAACTATTAAAGAATTTTGGTACCTTTCATTCCAGCACCAAGAACTACATTGTAAAATCATTCCTGAGCTATACAAAGGGCACAAACATTACAAATAGCTAATAACTATATAACAACTTTATTTACGCCAAAGTAACATAATAGCTACTCAGCTTGCAATCTTACACCAGACTCACTTAGCTATTTGATTCTATACTTTAATTTAATGACATAACCTATCTCCACTTTTTTTACTTTCACCTGTTTGAAGATGTGAATCTACAGCTTAAGTATTACATCTCAAGCCATCATACTTGGAATAGTGCATAAGCTTCTCCCATTACACCCCAAGTAATATATTCAGGCCTATGCACTAATTTTGGTCCTGTTGTGCTCTTTACTTTTCTCTGCAGACTACATACAAAACATAGCATATTTTAAGAGTAATCTCCTTCCAATATTGAGAAATTTCATCCCAAAAATCTGTACAATAATGATAATATTTTACTGACTGGTGGCTGATATCAAGCTTTAAATACTTCATCTACTCATAACTCATAACAAAAACATATTTAACGATGGAGAGTACAAGTTGGAATATCAAAAATATCATGAAAAGGATGATTTGCTACTCACCGTAAAGATCACGAAAAGAGTTGTACACATTTGTTGTCCATCATCTCCTGACACCCAGTCTTTGTGAATGCACACAGTTGTCATACAACATACATACAATATATAAAGTATTCTTTTAAGCATTATGTGAATCTTACTTTGTATGATTTACATAAATTTACAAAATAAGGGATCCTAACCAGGGTCCTTGAGGCATTTCATATTTTACATGAGCTATTTTTGATTTGAATGAGTCACCATTTGTTTTGAGCAACACAATGTATTTCCTGTTCATTTACAGTTCCCAAATTACCTGGTTCCACAGCATTTTGAGACTAAGTAACACTCCAGTAACATACTGCTTATTCTCTATACCAGTCACTATATTGTCTACTACCAAAGCTCCTCAAATGGTCTAATAAAGCTGACTACACTGCATTACAGTCCTCCCACAAAGGAAAATCCTTAGCAGTACCAGGAATGGAATTCGAGTTTTACGCATAGCAGGCAGTTCAATTGACCACTGAGCTTTTTCAGTAGACATATGACATAGTCTTTACACAATCTGTCTCTCCATTTTAATAACACTTCATATTTGAAATCCTGTCTCTCAATGTAATGTTCTTGCTGACTGTTTTTTCTACACCCATCTTTAAACATTTCATCTATTCATGCATTGCAAAGACATACTATTGTACCATGTTGTTTCACACACATCCACGTAAAGGGTAAAACTGGATTGCAGTTTGTATTTACACGTGATGGGCCTGCAATGGGAGAATTGAAATGGTGTGTTTTTTAGTTTTTTAAGTGAAAAAGGATATGGTTCAGATTCCAGCTACAGAAACACTAAATACGAAGCAACGATATCCCCACTTAGAAACCGTGAATATATACATGGAAATGTAACTGGGGCTAGGAAGTTGACAGTGATACTATCTGTCAGCTTAGATTACCAGTGACACACTATCATTCTTAGCATAAAAGTAACCGCCATATACAACACAAAGTTTGAAAGAGTTGTTTTTCTAAGATATATAGATAGTTCACTTGCACAAAGAAGATTTAGTATCGAATGAACAGACAATACAACAAGACCATCCTACAGTGAATATGCAAGAGGAGTTGGAGGAGACAAATGTTTCTGGTTCACACACTGCAACATTCATGTCCGATGCTAATGTTTGTCCTGTGACACATAGAGTGAAATCAAATCACAATACAGTAAATACAAAGTGCATATTAAATCTTTTATAATACACTAATTACTGCCTTACAAGGTCTCCAAACATCAGATAGTTGACACTGATACAAATGGAACAGTGTAACTCAAAAATACATTCAATGAGACTGTTACAAAATCTGTGATTTCTGCATGTGTGGATACTAATATATACTGATGTGAAAATTAAAGGAATGGCTGAATACAGCAACATTTTTGCTGTAAAAATGAAACCATAATAATGTGTAGATACCAAATTAAGCCCTACCTGAAATTGGTATTGTATTGCTTTTAGCATTATGTAGACACTAATTAAGACTTATACAATGACAGTGTGCAAAATGCTAAATTTCTTCATAAATAAACCAATAGAATTGCTGAGATGTGTTTCGTTACATGTATAACATCAGATAACACTTTGTTCTTTTCTGTCAGCCATATACGTACATCATAGCCACATATGTTCACTTCATACACCTGTTTACTATATCAGATACTAAGAATGTCAAAAGCTGTTTTGTCACTGACTATTTAGAAGACATTTGTCGAAGCTGATTTTTCAGGTGAAAACTGCTTATCTACCAGCATAATCATAGTTACTAAGGACGGGATGGGGTGATATTAGGAAGAGATGATCAGAGGGTCTCACCACATTGATGTAAACAGTTATGACTCCTGATATGAGGATGGTTTGGATATTTTTATTATTATTTTTTTATTTATTTGTCCATATAAATCTCTTTTTCAGTACATATATTGTACCCAGGATATCGGACAGGAAACCTTTTTAGCTATTGGTTTTTCAAACATCAAACATACATTATTTAAATTTTTATGACAAATTGGAACTATACAGTTAATAATTACAAATTTTTGAAATACTGTATATTTATAACTTATTTCTACAATTAAAGATACAAATTACATTTTTTGATATGAATATAATAGAGGGAAACATTCCACGTGGGAAAAATACATCTAAAAACAAAGATGATGTGACTTACCAAACGAAAGCACTCGCACGTCGATAGACACACAAACAAACACAGACATACACACAAAATTCTAGCTTTCGCAACCAACGGTTGCTTCGTCAGGAAAGAGGGAAGGAGAGGGAAAGACAAAAGGATGTGGGTTTTAAGGGAGAGGGTAAGGAGTCATTCCAATCCCGGGAGTGGAAAGACTTACCTTAGGGGGAAAAAAGGATGGGTATACACTCGCAAACACACACATCCATCCACATATATACAGACACAAGCAGACATATTCAAAGGCATTTTTCTTGCATAAGATGTTGTGGGATTGAATAGTAGCAGTTTTTCAGAAGGTAGGCTGTCACAGACTTTTTAAAGCTTTGTAGTTCAGGATGAGATTTTATATGTCTTGGTAATCTGTTGTAAAGTTTTTGATATTGGATTGAAACAGAATTACATTCAAACATATCAAAAACTTGCAGCTCTTTTTCAAGAAATGTACTTTGGCAAACAGCAATAGTACCTCCATTAAATTCTGAACAATATTCAATTCCAAATAGTTCTTATTGCACCTAAATTTTTCCTTTTAAAGTTATCACTCAATAACAGCATTAAATTGTCAGTTTTACTCTAGAAAGTTGAAGCTATCAGGAGATCATCGATATACAGAAGCATGGTTGCTTTATGGCTATTTTCTGTTGTACATATAAGCAATACTCAAAATCACTTTTCACAGATCCTAAGCCAGTTATTACTGTGTGAAATTTAACATTCCAATTTTTGGGTTAATCTTTTAAACCGTACAGAGCCTTTCTAAGTTTACAAACTTTACCATTTAATTTTACTGTAACATCCAGTACATAATTTAACTTAAAAATCTCCAACTATCTCTCCAAAAAGAAATGCAGTACAAACACCCAGTTGATAGATGGGAAAGTTAATTCTCATTAGAACAGCAGAAGTCTCACAGATTTACTTTTGCAACTGCGCTGTATATGTCTGAATAAGACAAGCTTTGTTGGAAACATTCCATTTTCTGATTCATTTTGAAATAATAGCATCATACACTTTCCATGTGGTGAACTCTTTTTCTGAAATTACAAAATTGGTCCATATATGTAAGACCTTTCCAAATGTGAAAGATTGTTCCAAAGTACAACATGATCATGTACCTATGAATAATATTCTATTCAGATTTAAAAGCATGTAATAATCTATGTGTTACATTTTCACTCTACTAAAGTCTAATAACAAGGACATTAATTGAAATAAGAGGAAAAATTACCAAAAAGCAGATAAAAATTTAAAATTTTTCAACAGAAGCTATTGGAAAGCAATTCAGATTTCCCTCCTTGAAATGATGAAATTT
Source organism: Schistocerca nitens (assembly GCF_023898315.1). Classification (NCBI taxonomy): domain Eukaryota; kingdom Metazoa; phylum Arthropoda; class Insecta; order Orthoptera; family Acrididae; genus Schistocerca; species Schistocerca nitens. The sequence goes on along the minus strand of NC_064616.1, from coordinate 289,780,374 downwards.
GTGAGTACATTAAAGAAACTCACATCACTCTCAAATGCCATGTGTTCCAAGTTAAATAGATCTTGTGTTCCGTGGGACAATGTGATGCACAACAAAAAGAGCGGCTTAACCATTCACATGTCAGGTCATTAGCTTTAAAAAATACAGAAGTTTACTCACCACAAAACTCTTTAACTGAATAACAACAATAAATTCAAAATACCTTTAAAATATTAACAGCACTTAAATGTGTTGAACTGATAATATTTATTAATGCTCACAACAACAAAAACAGTAGGAAACAGAAGAAACTGCTTATGGACATCCCTTCCATGTTGTCCTTCCTGTGATTATAAAATGAACCACTAGACTGAAATACCAAACAGGGAATATTATATGTTCCTGACTATACTTTCTCCCAGATACAACAGTCTTATACTACGAAACTGTTACAGAATCTTGGTACATTTCATCTAACACCAAGAGAGTACCCAATAAAATGTTTCCTGAACCAGACATTGAGCAGAAATATAAGGCATAGCTGTTATCTATATTACTACTTGAAATGTGATACTGTCAACCACTATCTACACAGTTAATTACATTGTTCTATTGGACTCATGCAGCTGTCTGATTCTATACTTTAATTTAAAGACATATCCTCTCTCCACTTGTTTTACTTAGAAAGTGAAACTTCAGCTTGAGTATTAAGTCTCACTAATTTTTTAATGCTTGGTCCTGAAACACTCTCTTCTTTTATATGTAGAACATGTACAAACCACAGCAATTTCACAGTAACCAGCTTTAATACATTAACAGCATCTAAATGTATAGAACTGATAATGTTTACAAATGGTCCTTAAATAACTCTTATCTCACAGCATTAAAAACAGTAGAAAATTAAATAAACTGGTTATGGACATCTCTATGATGCTGTCCATCAAGTTGTTATAATATGTATCACTAGACTGTAACATAATACAAAGGAGCATCATATGTTCCTGGGTATATTTTCTCCCCAGTGCAATACTCTTCCCCTACAAAACTATTTGAGAATCTTGGTACATTTTATTTAAACACTAAGAGAGTACAAGAGAATATATTTCCTGAACCAAACAAAGGGTACAAGTATTATACATAGCTGTTAGCTGTATAGCATCAGTATATACGTGTGGTGTAGAGCGCCATAAATATCGATATTTGTTCTGTGCGTAAGTGTGCTATCTTTGAGGAGAGGGCTTTGGAGAGGATGTTGGACGCTAACGGCAGTTAGCCTCCAGACTTGTATCTGTGTAGAAGCTAAGTGTGAATAAATCTGTATCTGAGAGAATACTAGTTGTTTACCTACAACTATTCCATATTCCCTCACTGGTGACCCCGTTTTTTGTGTAATACGCGTCCGAGTTACTGCCCGAAGGTTATTTACGCGCCTACCGGGTCGGGTTTGTCCTCCATCGCGAGGACCTTTGTTCAGCTCCAGACCATGGCCTTTCAGCACTCACCGCCGCCCGGATTTCAGCATCATCTCTCCAGCACACCTGCCGTCGTAGTGGACATGCCGCAAGAATCTTCAGAATCCTTCAGCCAGAACATGCAGTGGAATTCATCGAGTGCCGCCAGTTTCTTCCAATCGCCAACGGTCGTTGACTCTGGCTTTGTTAGCCTAGACCTTCCCACGTGTTCACCACAGAGTGTTGGTCGGAACATTCCTACTTTTGTGTCGAATGCACAATTCAACACAGTTCTTGACGTCGAGCGAGGTTTTGCTACTTTGGAAAATCCAGTAGTAAGTTCAAACTCGAATCAGTTCCCGCCACGTGTGTATCCTTCCGCACCAACTAGTCAACAGGTGTTCAATGCTCGCCAAACAGCAAATATCACACCGAGTGCACATCCTAGTGGACGTGTGTGGGATCCTTGTGTTGCTTCTAATCAAGTCAACAATTCTGTGCTGGGCAGTAATTACTCCGACATCTACAACCAGCCCCACCACTCATTGTCGAGTGAATACTGTGTGCATAACGGACATTCACCGGTGTACTTAAGTACTTGTGGCTTGTCTCCGAGCTAACACGTCAATGAGAATGCACATTTTGACTACGATCCTCACACCGTTCGAGCGTCCGTCGCATCTCAGCCGCCCCCCCGCCGGCGTCAAGTGAATTTCGCGAATCCCGCATTACGAAACGCCAATAATTCGGACTCGCTATCTTCTGCATGCTCTACTTCCGTCCGAAGTAATAGGCGCACCTCCACAGTGACTGCAGTGCCGAATCTGCCGAAACTACCAGACTTCAAACCTGCTCACCCGGAGTTCTGGTTTAACCTGGTTGAGCAAACATTCAATGTCTGTGCTTTGGACGACGATGCACACTTTGCCTGCCTCATGAAGCATCTTCACGACCGCGTCAATTTAATTTACGATCTGGTCAAAGCATCCCCCCCCCCCCCCCTAGCAGGGAAGTATGCTGTGGCGAAACAGACGATACTGGAGCGCGTCTCTAAAACCAGGAGAGAAAATGTGCGAGAGCTCATCTACGAAGAGCGTCTCGGTGACAGGTCTCCATCCCAGCTGTGGCAGTGCATCTGTCTTCTCGTCGATAAGCAAGTTATGCCTGATGACACGCTCACAGAAATCTGGACTGAAAAGCTGCTTTTGCCTGTCCAGACTGCAATCTCTGCGTATGAAGATGGGCCAGTAAATGAATGTTTACGCGCCGCTGACAGAGCATACTCCGCCAGGCAGCGTCAGCTCCGTGCACTGCATTCTGGACGTGACCGCACTAAGACGCTTTCTGAGCCCACGCCCTTGGCTGGTGCTGCTAATAACAAGTTTGTTAAACTAGCCGCCCTGCCTGCATCTTCAACTCACTGCAACGACAGTGCATCGGCCTCTGTGGAAGACTCTGGGGCACATACTCCGTCACCTAGCAACTACCCACAAGAGCACAGGCCCGCCCAACCTTACTGTTTCTTCCACTCAAGATTCGGGGAGCAAGCTCGCAAATGCCAGTCACCGTGTTCTTACCCAAACTCCAACCGCAGGTAGGCTACGGTGCCACCTCCTGCGATGTAAACAATGGGCACCATCCCACATTGCACTCTGTTTCGGACAACGACAGTAAGCGTGGTTGAGTCTATGTTCGCAATTTACGATCAGGTGTATGTTTTCTGGTAGACACTGGTGCAGACGTCTCTTTGCTGCCGGTTCGCCTAGCAACCAATAAAGTGCAACCACACAAAACAGTACTTCGTGCAGTGAACTTGTCTACCCTACAGTGTTTGGGTTCCACTTTGTATACAGTGAAACTTTCGCCCGAGTGCAAGCTGGAGTGGACGTTTCTAGTGTCAACAATTGAAGAACCTATTCTCGGAATTGATTTCCTCAAGCACTATCAGTTGTCACTAGATTTTGTGCAAATTACTGTGTCTTACCCCCCCCCCCCCCTTAACAAACATATTCCTTTCGTTACGCCGAGTGACAGTTCGGCTAACACCAAACATGTGTGCTGTGCTAAGAAGTGTGTAAACCTATCCTTGGAGCTGCAATTTTGGACAAACAAGTGGCTAGTGGAGTGCGCCAAGTCTTCGAAGTTGCGGATGGAACGTACGGAAATGCTGCTGCATCTCCGCAACATACACCACAAGTTGGCCTCCACACAACAACGCCTCGCGGCACTACAAGCAGACGACTCGTCGGCTACAGACAAGGTCAGTCCATGCCAATCTGGTGTTCCCGTGCCCGCGCACGTTAACGACAATGTTGTGAACTCTGTAAACTGTTTCAGCACCCCGTTTTGTAATGATAGTGTATGCCCAAGTGCTCATGCTCCTTGCGTTCCTAATGGACAATTAACTTGCCAAGCTCGTGGCAATGAACTACGGCCATCTGCTGTTCGGCCACGCCCACTCGTGCCTACAGCGCTCGTAGCGGCACGGCCCGCTACCAAGAACCAGTGTACCAACCTCACCCATGTTAACACACGTGCGGCCTTTACGCAGCCTACGAGCAGTTGGCACACCTGTACTTCCGTGCCCTCAGCGCCACAGCTTTGCCTGTCCGCCACTGCCTGCTCCGCTTCACGGACATCTGACTGTCGTGCCGCGCCACATATTGCAGTAGTGACTAATGGCACAGTTCATTGGTTATGTCTAACCGATGGGCCGCCCATATCACAACACCCACGCCGCCTCAAGCCGGAATTCATGAAAATTGCAAAAGAACAGTTGGATGATCTATTACAAAAGGGAATAATTGAACCTGTTTGACATAAAGAAAGATGGTACTTGGCGTATGGTCAGAGACTATAGGCGTTTAAATGGCCGCACCATCATTGATAAATATCCGGTCCCACACATTGCAGACTTCAATCATGCACTCGCAGGTGCAAAGTACTTCTCTGTTTTGGACTGTAAGCACGCATTTCATCAGATTCCTATGGCTCCGAAGGATATTGAAAAGACTGCCATAACCACTCCCTTCGGGCTGTTCCAATACAAATTTATGCCGTTTGGGTTGAAAAACGCCCCCCAAACGTGGCAGCGTTTCATCAATCAAACTTTATCCCATCTAGACTTTTGTTCCGTATACATGGACGACATATTGGTTTTTGCTTCTACTTTGGAACAGAGTGAGGAGCGTGTTCAAGTCGTGACAGATATTTTAGCAGCCGCTGGTATTGAACTGAACAATAAAAAGACTCAATTGCACCAGTCATCCGTCACATTCCTAAGTTATGTTGTGTCATCGGACGGTCTGACACCACCGCAGGACAAGATCAAGCCTGTTCTCGAGATGCTTTGCCCATAGACCAATAGGGAATTATGCAAGTTCATCGGAACAGTTAATTATTACCGAAAACATTTACCAGCCGCTTCTGCGGTGCAGGCTCCTCTCACAGATGCTCTCGCTGGCCCACAAATTTCTGGCACCCGCCAGGTACCATGGACACCAGACATGGACAAGGCATTTAACGAACTCAAACAGCTGTTGGCCTCAGCTGTCACTATTACTCACCCACGTGTGGACGCCACAATGTTTATCACTACTGATGCTAGTGACAATGCTATTGGTGCAGTACTGAGTCAGACATACAACGATGTTACGACCCCCCTGCAGTTTTTCTCAAAAAAGCTAAACAACGCGCAGAAGAAATACTCAGCATTCAACAGAGAATTACTTGCAGTTTACGAGGCCATAAGACACTTCAGAACTGGTGTTGAGGGACGAGATTTCTATGTTCTCACTGAGCACAAGCCGTTGGTTCCTGCCATAAAAAATCCTGCGGCTGATCCGCCCCCACGACGCTTTCGTCACATCGATTACATCTTGCAATTTACAAATGACATTCGCTACATCCGAGGAGCGGACAATGTGGTTGCTGATTTTCTCTCGCATGTTGGTGCTGTCACAACCTTAATTGACATAACGGACCTACCTCGGTTGCAATCAGCAGGCCCCGATACCATGCAGTTAATTTTGGACCACAGCTCCTCTCTCCACCTGGTACGCTCTACTTTCCCTGGCATATCTGACTTAGTGTGGTGTGACAAATCGACTGGTACGTTGCGGCCATTCATTCCTAAGCCCCTTTAATGCCAGGTCTTTGACAAACTACACACACTAGCACACCCCGGTGTCAAAGCTTCCACCCATCTGGTAGCCTAACGGTTTGTCTGGAGAGATGTGCCGCGACTGTCAGTCTTGGGCAAGGGCATGCATGTTGTGTCAACAGAACAAAGTTTCGAGGCACACTTCTCCACCCCTTGGCTGTTTTGCTCAACTGCCAGGCAGGTTGCACCATGTTCATGTCGACCTCGTAGGCCCTTTGCCCCCCTCCGAGGGTTTCCGTTACTTGTTTACAGCTATTGACAGGATGACTTGGTGGGCTGAGGCTGTGCCTATTCTGAACATTACCTCTGAGACAGTAAGTCGAGCATTCTTAGATTCGTGGATCTCTAGCTTTGGCTCACCAGTTTACCTCACCACTGACCAGGGACGACAATTCGAGTCTTCAGTTTTCTCTGACTTATGTAAAATGTGTGGTATTGTCAAAATTCATACTTCTTCATACCACCCCCAAAGCAATGGACTTGTCGAGCGATGGCATCGCACCTTAAAGTCTGCCCTATGTTGCCATGACTCACTATGGACAGAGGCACTGACCTTCGTGTTTCTTGGCCTTCATGCGACTTCAAGGAAGACCTCAAGGGTTCCGTAGCCGAGTTTGTGTATGGCCAACCTCTGGTTTTGTCTGGAGAATTAGTCACTCCAACCCCACTTCCACGGCCCTCTGAACTCCCTTCACTTCTCGAGTGGGTGCGCTTGCACTGCAGCAAAATTCAGCCGCCACCTCCGGCTGCTCATACACCTCTGCGCGTGTACGTACCGCGCATGCTAGACTCTTGTGAGTATGTGTTTCTCAGAGATGACTCAGTCAAAGCCCCGCTTCAGTCATCCTACACAGGTCCTTACAAGGTCGTCAAACGCTCTGAGAATAACATGGATCTCCTCATAAAAGACTCTGTAACCACGGTCTCACTCAACCGAGTGAAACCAGCATTCATTGAGCCTCAGGTGAACCTCCCTGATTCTGCCCCTATTCCTCCACTCCTGCTTCGAGTGGCCATCCATCTTCCCATACCATGCATTCGGGTATTGATTCTCCACAGAGTGCTTCTCTGCCGAGCACTGCTCCTTCTCCGCGTTCATCTAATTCGAGTGGCCAATATTTTCAGGGCTTTACTGCTCACAGCCCTCGCAGTCAAACTGCCAACCACTCGGATTCTACGACTGTGTTACCATCTTCGTGTGACAGCTCTTTGTCACACCGTTCAATCCACCCTGGCTCCTCGTTGCCTTCGGTCACACTCCCTCGTCTGTCAGCTGATCGCCCGAGGTTGTCTCCTGCGCAGTCCAGTGCACCTGCCACCCCCTCTTAGCAGATGCTTCCCCCTGCCATGGCTTTCCCACACCTCCCTGCCTCCCTACCATTGCCCGTACAGATGCCACCCAGGAATTCACAACAAATGTGCACCCTGACGACATACATAAATTATCTGTTGTCGTAGATGGCGATACAGTGTGTGTGGTACTCGCGTGTGACAATGTGGAGGGAGGAAGTGCAGAATCTCGTGTGGTGTGCCGCTTTAAATTGAGCAGAAGTGCTGCATGTGGCAATTTGCGTGCCTTTGTTAGGCCTTCTGGCAAGGTGATTCTCCGCCTGCCGGCTGACGAAGTGCTACACCTCCACTCCAGGACGGGACGTCGTCTTCAGCCACTGGCGTCGCTTGCTGACTTCACCGTCAATGTACCGGGTTTCACCCACCGGTCTCCTACCAGTCGACCGCTTCCGCCTCACGCAGAAGAACTGTATGTTACCTTCCTAACTTCTCACCCCCCCCCCCCCCATTCACAGGGACGTACTCCATACTGTGCGGAGGGGGGGGGGGGGGGAGGGGGGTATGTGGCGTAGAGCGCCATAAATATCGATATTTGTTCTGTGCGTAAGTGTGCTATCTTTGAGCAGGGAGCTTTGGAAAGGATGTTGGACGCTAACGGCAGTTAGCCTCCGGACTTGTATCTGTGTAGAAGCTAAGTGTGAATAAATCTGTATCTGAGAGAATACTAGTTGTTTACCTACAACTATTCCATATTCCCTCATACGCTATTGTCAAATAGTATCTACATAGTTAATTGCATTCTTATATTGGACGCATGTAGCTGTTTGATTCTATACTTTAATTTAATGACATGCCGTCTCTTCACTTGTTTTACATAGAACTGTTTGCAGATGTGAAACTCCAGCTAAAGTATTAAGTCTCACAACTGTCATACTTGGAATACTGCCAAAGTGTTTCCCATTTCACTCAAATTAATACATTAAGTTTATGTACAAATTTTTTAATGCTTGATCCTGTTGTGTTCTCCTCTTTTATATGTAGATAAAGTCTAAGACACAGTATGTTTCAGAGTAATCTAGTTTCAGTATTGATGAGATTTCACCTCAAAAAAGTATACAATTATGATTAGATTTTACTGACTGGCGGCTGAATCCATTTTTAAATACTTCTTTTGTTCATAATTCACAAGGACAACATATTAAACAATGGGAAGTACAGGTTCAACCATCAATAATTTTATGAAAAGGATATATTGCTACTCACCATAAAGATTACTTGTTGTGTTGCTGACTGGCAGAACCAAAGGACTGTTACACGTTTGTTTCGCAGCATCTCCAGTCTGTCAAGCTCTTTGTTTGCACACAGTTGACATGCCATCTGAATACAATTTGTTAACTATACTTTTTAGCATTAAGGGAATAGTATATTTTATCATTTAAATAAATTTAGAGAATAAATTATCCTAGCATTTGACCTTGCCACATCATAATTTACATCAGTAATTTTGCCCCCCTATACGCATCTCCAGTGACATCTATCAGCTGAGTATGGCTCAGAGGCCAGCTGGTACCACTAGACCTTCCGAGGCCCAATAGGATGGAGTTTAATATATCTCCCATTAACAGCTAGTATTAACTATCTGTCTGGATGAGTGAAACGAGAGAATGTTGTCTCAGCTGACCGAAAGAAATAAATACTAGACATGGTTGTTAGTTGTGTTGCCAGGTGATATGAGCAGTTGTGAAATAAATATCCGGAGTTATTCGTAGACTATTATTCAACTGGATTCATGTAGAATATTCTGGGATGTTAAGAATCATTTTTAGTACTAAGAAGAACAAGTCCTTGATGTGGAACATTGGCAAACTTTTTCCAGTTTCATTCCTTTTAATACATTTAAACTTACACACTAACTTATTAATGCCTGGTCTATTAAACTATGTTTTATGTAGACAGAGTACAATATGCCTCTGTATTAATGTCTGATCTATTAACTATCTTTTACATAACCGGATAACAATATGGCACAGAGGATTTTACAAATTTTTTCTATCAATATTAATAACATTTCATCTCAGAAACCTAAATAATCATAACAGGTTTCTTCTGACACATGGTTGATATCCATGTTTAAACATTTCATCTACTCACAAATGACAAAATACAAGCTATCACATCACATTGTTTTGCATATTTCAAGGTAAAGTGTGGTAGTACTAAACATGATGAATATGCAACAAGAGACTGGCATCAGTGTGTATTGGTAAATAGTACAGTGAGGAAGGTGGGGTTTGGGTACATGCTTTTGATATGTTTAATTTAAAACACCAAACTACACACTTACAGACATGGAGTACACCAAGTCAAGACGAGTGTACGAACTCGTGAGAGAAACATTTCTAGTAGAGGACCTCAGATGCAAATTCAACTTACCCTACACAGAAAACTGAAAGAAACTGCAGCTATAGAGGGAGAAGAAGAAAAAGGAGATATGGCCTGAGTTATACTCTTCAGAGGCCATAATGGACAGAGCATGGACCACCACAAACCACGAGCTGAGAAAATTCATAAATTCCATGGTGGTCCATGGCTACCATCACATAATCTGCAGGACAAAGACATACCACAATCAGGATTCGATATGCATATGTGAACTCTGTGAAAAACATCATGACCAATACCACATACTAACATGTAAAAACTGTGTGAAATCAATCATAGACCTCTGTGTTAAATAATGTATCTTAATATGCACAACTTGTGGGCAATAAAGTTTATTATATAGATATGAAGGATACATTTAATAAATGAGCATTTTCTTTTCAAACAACTAGGGAAGGAGAAGGATAATCTTAGTGTCTGTGAACTTAGAACTAGCACGAAAAAAGTTTCTCCTATAATAAAATAAAAAAAATAAAGCAAGAAACATAACTGGTCTTTTTCTCCAAAAAATGAAAGTAACTGTCATACTTTACTGAAAGAATTGCCTTTTCGAGAAGAGTGTCTTCCTGTGAAGACACAGAAATAAGCTGGAGACAAACGTAAGTGGTTTACACATATTTGCAGTAATATTTCTCCCAAATGCTTGTCTGTTGCCACATAAAGTGAATTCAAATAAAAAGTACGCACATAATTTATTTTGACTCAGTGGATGACTTTTGATGAACTTATGTACAAGCAAGAGTGTTATAGCTTGGAACAATTTCCAAACTTTCACCTCTTGTCAGCCTTGTAATAAAAGTTTAATATATTTTCTGATTCCATTTTCAAATAATAGTATTCACATTGCATGAGATACAGTCTTTTTCTGAAATTACAAAAATTGCTCTGGAAATGAAAGAGTTTCCCAAATGTGGAAAACTGTTCAAAGATGCAAAATGGTTGTTTACATAGGAACAAATATTCTGTTCAGAAACAAAAGTGGTGAAATTGATAAAATCTCATTAATGCTGCATGTAATAATCTATGTGTTACATTATCACTCTACTACACACTGATAACAAGGAAGTTAATCAAAGAAAGAGGAAGTGTTATCAAAAACCAGATACAATTTTAAAAAAAACTTTTAACAGAAGCTATTGGAAACCAAAGCAAATTTCCTTTTTCAAAATCGAGAATTTGTAAGGGCATTAAAGAAACACAATTCATTGGCAAAAATCATGTGTTCAAAGCTAAAGAGACCATCAGTTTTAAGGGATAAGATGATGTATAACAGAAGTCTACTTTAACCATCCACATGTTTTGCAGTTGGTTTTAAAAAATACAGAACATTATGCACTATAAAACTCTTTAACTGAACAATAACCAGATAGCTTTAATACATTAACAGCATTTCAATGTAAGGAACTCATAATATTTACAAATGCTAGACAATACAACCTCTTGCCTCAGAACAAGAAAAACGGTAGGAAATGCAAGAAACTGCTCTTCCACACTGTCCTTCATGTAATTATAAAATGGATCACTGGACTAAAACACAGAGAACCTCAAAAGTTCCTGGATATACTTTCCTCCAGATACAGCACTCTTTCGCAACAAAACTATTAGAGAATTTAGGTGCATCCCATTTCAACACCAAGAGATTTCAAGAGAAAACGTTTCCTGAACTAAATAAAGAGCACAAATATTAGACATAGCTGTTAGCTGTATTGCAATATGACACGTGCCACTGTCAAACAGTATCTACTCAGTTATTTGCATTCTTCTACTGGACTCATGTAGCTGTTTGAGTCTGTAATTTTATATAATGACATACCCTCTCTCCACTTGTTTTCTTAGAACTGTCTTCAGAAGCAAAACTTAATTATTAAGTCTCACAACCACTGTACTTGGAATAATGATAAAGTTTTTCCCATTTCACTCCAATTAATATATTCAGCCTTATGCACTAATTATTAGTGATTGATCCTGTTATGATATCTTCTTGTATATGTAGATATGTATACAAATCAGCATATTTTAGAGTAATGAAGCCTGAACATTGATGATGTTTCATCCCAAAAATCTATATAATTGTGATGAGCTTTCACTGACTGGTGGCTGATATTCATCTTTAAATACTTCATCTATTCTTAACTCATGAGAATAGCATCCTAAACAATGGCAAGCAGAGGTTGGAATATCAACAATATTACGAAAAGGATAAATTGTTACTCCCCATAAAGATAACATGTTGAGTTCCTGATAGGCACACTGAAAAGACTGTTATGTGTTTGTTGCCCAGCGTCTCCAGTCTGTCAAGCTTAGTGTTTGCACACAGTTGACATACCATCTGTATACAATATACACAATATTTTTTTTAGAGATACATGAACAGTACTTTGTATCATTTACATAATTAAAGAAAATAAGAGATGCTAACATGGAACCTCAAGTTACTCACTGGTTTCCTTCAGTAATCTTTTTTATTTGAATGACCCACCATTTGTTTTGAGCAAAATAAATTGTTTTCTGTTTTTCCTATATCATTTTATAAATTTATGCACAGTTTTTCCAATAACCAGGACCCACAGCTTGCCAGTAATACGATGGTGATGAGACAAACAAAAGATTTTTCAAAATAAAGAAACACTCCAATAATATAGTGCTTATTCTCTATTGCAGTAACTATTTTGACTATTAACTGTGGTGTAGTTACTGTATTTAAGTAGCTCCACAGCTGGGATGGAGAGGATGACTGCACTCCATTACAGTCATCCCATGAAGGAAAAATAGTTAGCAGCAGTACCAGGAATGGAACTTGAGTCTTACGCGTAGAAGTCAGTTCCACTGATCCCTCATCCACGGCAAATTAATCAAATATAAAATGGAAAGTGTTACCACCCTGTGTTTCTAAAGAATGGGAATGGTCAGTGTATACAACGAAGGTTTAGTATTGCATGAAGAGTCAGTTCAATAAGTACATCATTCAGTGTGCATGCAACAGGATTTACAGGGAATGATGCATGTGGGTACACATAATGTCAGTTATATCTGATCCTAACATTTGCCCACAGCCACTTAGAATGAACTTGCATCACAATAAAATACATTAAAAGTGCACATTAAATATTTTATAATACATTAATTACTGTCCTACATAGTCTGCAAATATGAGACAGTTGAGACTGAACAAATGGAACTGTGTAACGGAAAAGTAGATTATATGTGGCTAATACATAATCTGTGACAATGTTGAGACTGAACAAGTGGAACTGTGTAACGGAAAAGTAGATTATATGTGGCTAATACATAATCTGTGATTTCTTCATGTGAGAATACTACCATGTACTGATGTGAAAAATAAGAAAATATTTGAGATACAGAAATATTTTTGCTATACTAATCTACCAATAATTACACATACAATTAAACAGTGGTATGAAATTAAGCACTTTCTGAAACTGGTATTCTATTGCTGTTACTATCATGCAGACACTAATTAAAACTTGTACAATTACATCCTGCAAAACACTTAATCTCTTCACAATAAAGGCAACAGAATTACTGTGATATCTTTCCTTAGTCGTGCAACAACAGAAAGCAATTACCATGGGTCTCTCAATGATATTCAACATAGACACACACATTCACTGCTTACACCTGTTTTCTATATCAGATACTTAAAATATCACAAGCTGACTTGTTACTGGCCATTTAGAAGACACCAATCAAAGCTGGTTGTCAAGTAACAACTACTTATTTACCAGCAAAGTCAGAGCTACTAGAGACGAGGTGGTGTGACACTAGGCAAGAGATGGTTAGATGGTTTCAACACATTAATGTACACAGTTAAGAAGTGTTAATTTCAACCTGAACTTTGACAATGTTGGATGGAAAATCATTCTCACTACAGATACTCTGGACAACTTTTCGAGCATTTTATTCAGTGATCTGAAGCATCACTTAACTATGCAGACACATAAAAGCATTACTTATCTTTGACACAATAGAAACTATTTTATTGACATGTATTAGAATATACTTTTATATCTCCCAGTCACAACACTCTTGCTGCAGCGCTAACACTTGTTTCTATACTATCACCAATATTAAGTATGTTTCAGCTTGGTTAAAACTTGGATGGCTCACCATCCGAGTCTGCTTACCACTGTTGGCAAGCGGTGTGCCTCAGCCCTTGTGAGGCCAAGTAAGGAGCTCCTTGACTGAGGAGTAGCAGCTTTGACCTAAAAACTGACTACGGCCAGGCAAATGGTGTAATGACCAAGTGCCCCTTCACATCCACATCCAACGACACCTATCAGTTGATAATGATACGGAGGACTGTTGGGACCCCTGTGGCTTCTGAGGGTTTTTTTTTCCCACGTCAAGTTCTGTAGGACCAAATTGCAAATTGAGGAGCAAATCTCTAAGATCATGGAACGTGACAGTACATAAAATGTTTATGAACCCAAAAAAAGTCAATCCATAAGTTAAAGTAAATGCAATCTACAATACAACAAGAATAAGCTTAATTTCTCAAGGACTTCCTTAACAGAATAGGAGGAGTGACACATGAGGAAACACTTCAGTTTCAATTTGAAAGTGCGTGGATTACTACTAAGATTTTTGAATTTGAGTGGTAGCTTATTGAAAATGGATGCAACAGCATACTGCACATCTTTCTGCACAAGAGTTAAGGGATTCCAGTCCAAATGCAGGTTTGATTTCTGTCAAGTATTAACTGAGTGAAAGCTGCTTATTCTTGGGAATAAGCTAATATTGTTAACAAGAAATGACAGTAAGGAATATATATATTGAGAGTCCAATGTCAAAATACCCAGACTCGTAAACAGAGGTCAACAAGAGGTTCATGAACTTATACCACCTATTGCCCGAACTGCCCGTTTCTGAGACAAAAATATACTTTCAGAATTGGCAGAGTTATCCCAATATATAATACCATATGAAATAAGCAAATGAAAATCAGCCACGTAGACTAATTTTCGTGTCGAACGATCACTCACTTCAGATACCGTTCGAATAGTAAAAATTGCAGCATTAAGTCTTTGAACAAGATCCTGAACATGGGCTTTCCATGACAGTTTACTATCTATCCAAACACCTACAAATTTGAACTGTTCAGTTTCACTAATCATACACCCAGTCTGTGAAATTAAAACATCAGGTTTTGTTGAATTGTGTGTTAGAAACTGTAAGAACTGAATCTTACTGTGATTCAGCAATAGTTTATTTTCTACAAGCCATGAACTTAGGTCATGAACTGCACTATTTGAAACAGAGCAAATGTTGCACACAACATCCTTTACTACCAAACTAGTGTCATCAGCAAACAGAAATATTTTAGAGTTACTCATAATACTAGAGGACATAGAATTGATATAAATAAGGAACATTTTGGACTTTAGTATATTTCCCATTAACAGCTGACATTACCTATTTGTCTGAGTGAGTAAAAGGAAAGAATGTTGTCTCAGCTGACCAAAGGGAACAAATATTTGACCTGGATGTTAGTTGTGTTGATGACAACAGTTTTTCCACATTCACTCCACTTAACATGTTTAGACACACAGACTAATGTATTAATGTCTGATCTATTAAGCTATCTTTTACTGAAACCAATTGCAATATGATACAATAGATTCAACAAAATCTTTATCACAGTATTAATAACATTTCATCACACAAATCTAAGTAATAGTGTTGAGGATTTTTTGTGGCACATGGTTGATATCCACGTTCAACTATTTCATCTATGCACAAATGACAAAAACAAGTTGTTAGACCACATTGCTTTGCATATTTCAAGGTAAAGTTTGGTGGTACTAACCATGATAATGCACCAAGAGAATGGTATCAATGTGTATTGTTAAACAGTACAGTGAGAAAATGGGGTTTGGATACATGTTTTTGATGTGCTAAGTATGAAGCATCATACTCCCTGCTTACAGATATGGAGTATACATTCAAAAAAGTAGCAACTTTTTCAAGCTTCTAGGGAAGAAAGAGAATAATCATAGGGTCTGTGAACTTATAACTAATGTTAAAAATAAGTGTCTCCTCTAATAAATGAAACCACAATATAAAGTAGCAAACATTACAGGTCTGTTTCTTTAAGAAATGAAAGTGACTGTAATACAAAATGTAAATCTGTTAGTGAAAGAACTGTATTTTCAAGAAGGATGACCTCTATGAAGACACAAAAGTAAGCAGAAGGAGACTAAGGTAAGTAGTGTACAAATATTTGTAGAAACATTTTCCCTAATGTTTATCTATTGCTACAAAAAGTAAACTCATATTAAAACTAGGGACATATGAGATGCTTATAAAACATAATTTTATAATGCATTATTCACTGTCCAACAGTGTCTGCATTCTTGATATAGTTATGTCTGATACTAATTGAATATCTTTCCTGAAAAGTATGTTAATGGAGAATATTGGGCAATCCATGGCTTCTGCATGAAGGAATATCATGTTGCACTGCAATGAAAGGAAGGACTTTATAATATACAGAACTGATTTTTTACACTAGTATAAACAATACAAACACATAACACAGGTTAGTGGTAACATATAAAGTTCATTTCTGCAAATCAGCATTGTCACTGATGCTACTGTTGTTCTATCCCTAACAAATCTTAGAATAAGAGCATGCAGTGTATCATATGTATTCATCGCAAAAGTACTAGAATTACTGAGACATTGTCGTTAGATGTATAACACTAGAAAGCACTGAGCTCAGATCTCTCACTGATATTTAACGTTGCCACAGATGTTCCTTTCATAGACCACTTTATTACAGTTGACACTTAAGACATTAAAATCTGTTTCATTACTGACCTTTTAGAAGATGCCTACCACAATTGTTTCTACAATTAACAGTTTGATGTCTATCAGCACAATCGGAGTTAATGCAGATGTTAGTGAGAAGAGAGTAACTCATTAATATACGATGTTACAACCTCCTGATCTCCATCTGCACAATGACAATGTTCGACAGGAAATCCAGGCATCTATTCACTTGTCTTACTCAGTGACCTGAAACGTCACTCTTTATGCAAACACATACAAGCATTATTTTCTTTGTACTTAATGGACAATTTTTGATTAACTTACCTATAGTGAAGAGTGTTGTAACTTAGAAAACTTTCAGACTTCTGCTTCTTGTCAGTTCTGCAATAGAAGTTTGATATATTTTCTGCTCCTACTTTTAAGTAATAGCATTCACTTTGTATGTGATGCAAACTTTTTCTGAAATTACAAAACTTGGTCCAGAAACGTAAGATTCCACCAAATCACCAAATGTGAAAAATTGTTCCAAGATACAAAATTGTCATCTGACTAGGAACAATTATTATGTTGAGATATTTAAGTGTTAAAATTGACAAAAAATCATTAACACCACATTTAATAATGTATTTGCTACATTTTCACTCTACTACATTTCAATAACCAAGAAGTAAATCAAATTATGAAGAAGTATTACCAAAAACCAGTTACTCCTTAATAAATTTTCAGCAGAAGCTATTGGAAACCAATATAAATTTGCTTTTTTGTAATTGGGAGATTTCTGAGGAAATTAATGGAACTCAATACATTGGCAAATATAATGTGTTCCAAGCTAGATGCACCTTCTGATTAAAGGGACAAGAAGATGCACAACACAGTCCGATTTAACCATTCACATGTTTTGTAATAGGTTTTAAAGAGCACAGAATTTTGCTCATGATAAAACTTTTGAACTGAAGAATGACAATAAAATCAAAATAGCTTTAATATATTAACACCAGTGAAATGTGTGGACCTCATAATATTTAGAAATGCTCCACAAAACAAAAACAGTAGAAGCTGCAAGAAACTTCTTATGGACATGACTACCATGTTCTTTTTCATGTAATTATAACATGAATCACTAGACTGAAACAACAAACAGGGAACAGCGTATGTTTCTGGATATACGTTTCCCCAGATACAATACGCTTCCCCTAAAAACTAATAAAGAATCTTGGTACATCTCATTTCAACACCAAGAAAGTTAAAAAAAAAAGTTTCCTTAACTAAATAAAGAGCACAAATATTACATACAGTTGTTAGCTGTGTCGATCATGATGTGTGCCATTGTCAAATAGTATCTACTCAGTTATTTGCATTGTTCTGTAGAACTCATGCAGTTCTTTGATTCTGTACTTTAATTTAATGACATACTCTCTCTCCACTTGTTTTCCTTACAACAGCTTGCAGATGTGAAACTCCAGCTTAAGCATCGAGTTTCACAACCATTATACTTGGAACAATGCCAAAACTTTTCCCATTTCACTCCAATTAATATATTCAGGCTTACACTCTGATGTATTAATGCCTAAAACTCTTCTTTTATGCAGATATGTATACAACTCAGCATATTTTAAAGTAATGTAACCTCAATAATGATGATGCTTCATCCTAAAAATGTATATAATTATGATGAGGTTTTACTGACTGGTCGCTGGCATCCATCCTCAAATAATTCATCTATTCTTAACTTGTGTGGACAACATATTAAGCAATGGAAAGTACGGGTTGGAATATCAAGAATATTATGAAAAGGATAAATTGCTACTCACCATAAAGAGGACATGTTGACTTGCTGACAGGAACAACAAAAGTCAGTTACGCATTTGTTGCCTTGCATCTCCTGACTGTCAAGCTTTGTGTTTGCACACAGCTGACATACTGTCTGCAAGCAAGACGCAAAATATTTTTTTAGAGTTACATGAACTGTAAATTATAGCATTTATATAACTTAAGAAAATAAAAGGATCCTAAAATGGATTTGTTTCAAATTCTTAGGGAAGGAAGAGTGTCTGTGAACTTAGGACTAGCATGAAAATTTAGACTCCTAAAATAAATGAAATCAAAATGTAAATCCAGAAACATTACAGGTCTGTTTCTCCAAGAAGTGAAAAAGAATGTCCTACAAATTATTACTGAAAGAACTGGCTTTTCAAGAAGAGTGTTTTCCAGTGAAGACACAAAGGTAAGAGAAGGAGACTAAGGTAAGTTGTTTAGATATATTTCCTGATATATTACTTCCAAATATTTATCTATTTCTACATAAAGTGAACTCAGATTAAAACTAGTCACATATGAGGTGAATATTAAACATACTTTTGTTATGCAGTATTCTCTGCCTAACAATGACTGCATCCTCTACACAGCTAAGTCTGTCCTGAAAAGTATGTTAATGGAGAATATTAGGCCATCTATGGCTTCTGCATGAAGGAATATCATTACGTACAACAATGAAAGGTAGGGCTTTATGAGGCAGGGCTTTATGAATACAGAAATGTTTTTGTTACACTACTGTAGCAATAGAGACACATAAGACTGAATACTGGCAACTTACTAATCTCATTTCTGTAATCAGAACTGTCACTGATGTTACGGTTGTTCTATCCCTAACAAACCTTAGAAAAAGAGTATGCAGACTACCATATATATTCACTGCAAAACTTCTAGAATTACCGAGATCTTGTCCTTAGATGCGAAACACTAGAAAGCACTTAGCTCAGGTAGCTCATTCGTACTGAACATTGCCATGGACATTCCTTCCATAGACCACTTTGTTAGAGTCAACACTTGAAATGATAAAAGATAATTCATTATTTACCTTTAAGATGATGACAACCACATTTGGTTCCAGGATCATGTAGACATGTATACAACTCAGCATATTTTAAAGTAATGTAGCCTGAATATTGATGATGTTTCATCCCCAAAATCTATATAATTATGATGAGGTCTTACTGATTGATGGCTGATTCCCATCTTTAAATACTTCATCTATTCATAACTCATGAGGACACCATATTAAACAATGGAAAGTACAGGTTGGAATATTAACAATATTTTGAAAAGGACAAATTGCTACTCACCATAAAGATAACATGTTGAGTTACTGACAGGCACGACAAAAAGACTGTTATGTATTTGTTGCCCAGCATGTCTAGACTGTCAAGCTATGTGTTTGCACACAGTTGACATACCGTCTGTGTACAAGACCTACAATATTTTTTATACAGTTACATGAACAGTATTTTGTATCATTTACATAAATTATGAAAATAAGAGATCCTAACATTTAACCTTAAGGCACTCCCTGTTTTACATTAGCAATTTTTTATTTGAATGAAACACCATGTGTTTGGAGCAGAATAAATTGTTTCCTGTTGCTCATATATGATTTTATCAATTCATACACAGTTCCTCTAATAAATTGGTTCCACAGCTTGTGAACTAATATGGTGACAGTGTCACAACCGAAAACTTTTTCAAAATCAAGGGACACTCCAGTAACATACCACTTGTTCTCTGTTATTACAGTTACTATTTTGTCTATTAACTGTGCTGCAGCTACTGAACATAAGTAGCTCCTCAGCTGGCATGATGAGACTGATTTCACTCCATTACAGTCCTGCCATAGTGGAAGAATCCTTGGCATTGCCAGGAATGAAACTCAAATTTTATGCATAGCAGCCAGATTGACTACTTAGCTATGACAGTGGACATACAACATAGGAGGCTCTACATAATCCGTCACTCCATTTCAGTAAAACTTCATATTAGAGATCATGCCTCTCAAAGGAGTGTTCTTCCTGACCGTTTACACCCATCTTCAAATATTTCATGTATTCATGAATGACAAAGACAAGCTATTGCACCATATTGCTTCACATTCATATGGCTGAAGTACAAAGGTCGTATGCATTTTATATTTATCCATGGTGTGCATGTATTGAGAGAATGGGAATGGTGTGCATTTTTAATTTGTTCATTGAAATAGGATATGATTTGCATTCAGGCAATAGATACATTAAGTATGAAGCAACAAGGTCCCCACTTATAGACCTATAATATACATATCTGAAAATGAAGCAGATGTTTTTTAAACAACCAGGGAAGAAAGTTGACAAGTGCTAGTATCTGTGAACTTAAAATGAGCGATGACAGTATATCATTCTAGTATAAAAGTGAGCTTATATAAAATAGGAAGTATTAACTCCTTGTGTTTTTAAGAAATGAAAATGATTAGTGAATGCAATAAAGATTAAGCATTGCATGAGCAAACAATACAAAGAGACCGCCCTTCAGTGAGCATGACACAGGAATTAGTGGGGACTAATGCATGTGGTTCACATACATCTACAGGTATGTCTGATCATAACATTTGTCCATGGCCACATAGAGGGAACTTGAATCACAATAAAAAACAGTCAAAATACATATTAAATACAAGGAGGGGTCAGTGAGTTACTGCAGCACAGCCACTTGTGTCTGGCACCGCATCCACTGATCGCTGTCACACCCTACCCTCTGAGACTAATCCGCCTATAGCTGGCCGTGCGTGCACTTCCCCTGAGTTAAGCATAAATTACATTGCTATTTGACTAACTTAAGCTTACCTTTATTTGCAGTAGGTGCTCAAACTGATGTCCTTCTGTGGTAAGGGCAGCCTGACATTGACCAAAGTCGTTAGCAAACACTTGATAAATTCAGGCTGCTGAAATCTGTGAAATGACTAGTCAAATCCTGTCTTCTAATTTTTTGAGCTTGTGGGGACTGCTTGCATACAGCTTGTCTTTTAACATTCTGTTTTTGCATAGTTCAACACAAGAAACACTTGTTGATCCTTTGCAATACCATACCAAATGTAAACTCAACAGGGAACTCAAAACAAAATACCCGAACACTCAGTTGCACAATACAAATGACACGTGCACCGAGTTTCTGCCTGAAGAAAGGGTATGGCAACATACAGGCAAGGAAAGCTCTGGACTCAGAGACATTGCTATATGAACATTATTATGTACTGATGTGAAAAATAAGGAAATGGTTTAGAAATAGTCATATTTTTGCTAGACTAATCTATCAAACATAAGATTTATAATACAATAGTGATGCATAATTATGCGCTTTCTGGAATTGGTATTGTAGTGCTGTCACTGGGTAGGACCAGTAGAATGACAGCGTACAAAAAGCTGAAATTCTACATAAATAAACCGATAGAATTACTGAGATATTTTTCCTTAGATGTATGACAAAGGAAAGCACTTACAATTACATCTACATACATACATCTACATAAATACTCCACAATCCACCATACGGTGGTCTCTTAGTGATATTCAACAGAGTCATATGTTCCCTTCATACACCTGTTTACTACATCAGATCTTTTAGAATACTCCAATGCAATCTCATTTTTCAAGTAACAACTGCTTACCTACCAGCATAGCCATAGTTACTAGAGATGGGATTGTGTGCCAATAGGCAAGAGACTATCAGAGCATCTCAGCATATTAATGTACACAGTTAAGAAATGCTGATATGAATCTCAAGTTTCACAATGTTAGAACACAAATCTTTCTTATTGTTGCTATCTTGACAGCTTTTCAAGAATTTTATTCAGTGATCTAAAACTATAGTAACAACACAAACACATAAAAGTGTAACTTATCTTCAGCACAACTGAAAACATTTGATTATCATATCTCTGCTTATGTATTAGGAAAGCTTCTCATATCTCCCTTTAACAGCTGATATTACATATCTGTCTAAGTGAGTGAAGGACAAGAATCTTGTGTAAACTGAATGGCTGTTAGTTGTGTTGCCAGGCGAGAGGCGTGATTGTGAAATAAATATTCACAGTTATTTGTAGGATATAGTTCAAGTGGACTCTTGTAGAATTTTTTTGGGATGTGGAGCTCCATTTTCAGTACTAAGAAGCACCAGTCACTCATGTGGATCACTGACAAAGTTTTTCCAATTTCACTCCACTTAATACATTCAGACTTACACACCAATGTATTAATGTATAACCTGTTACAACACATTCTTTTTATAAACACATTGCAGTATGAAACAACAGATTTTACAAAATCTTTCTCTCAGTATTGATAACACTTCACCACAGATATCTAAATAATTAAGAGACACTTGGTTGATATCCATGTTCAAATATTTCATCCATGCACAAATGACAATGACAAGCTACAACACAGCATTGCTTCCCATATTTCAAGATATAGTGTGAAAGTAGTAACCATGATGAATAATCAACATGAGAATGTTATCAAAGTGTGTTGTTAAATAGTACAATGAGACATTTGGAAATATGTGGTATGGTCTTATGGGAGCAAACTACTGAGGTCATTGGTCGCTAAGCTTATGCACTACTTAATCTAACTTAAACTAACTTACACTAAGGACAACACACACACCCACGCCCGAGGGAGGACTCGAACCTCTGATGGGGGAAGCCATGTGGATCATGACAAGGCACCTTAGACCACACAGCTACCCCACACGGCAGTACAGTAAGAAAGTGAGGCTTTTGATTCAAGCTTTTGATATGCTAAGTATCAAGCAACCAACTATTCACTTACAGATACACTGTGTCATCAAAAGTATCCGGACACCTGGCTGAAAATAACTTACAAGTTTTTGGTGCCCTCATGGTGCTGGAATTCAATATGGTGTTGGCCCACCAACATCACTCCACACAACGTTTTTCCACTGTTCAATCATCCAATGTTTAAGCTCCTTATACCAAGCGAGGTGTTGTTTGGCATTTGCCGGTATGATGTGTGGCTTATGAGCAGCCACTGAACTGTGAAATTCAAGTTTCCTCACCTCCCATCTAACTGTCATAGTACTTGCATTGGATCCTGATGCAGTTTGGAATTCGTGTGAGATGGTCTGGATAGATGTCTGCCTATTACACATTACGACCCTCGTCAACTGTTGGTGGTCTTTGTCAGCCAACAGACGAGGTCGGCCTGTACACTTTTGTGCTGTACGTGTCCCTTCACCTTTCCATTTCACTATCACATCAGAAACAGTGGACCTAGGGATGTTTGGGAGTGAGGACATCTTGTATACAGACACATGACACAAGTGACACGCAATCATCTGACCATGTTCGAGTCCGTGAGTCCCGTGGAGCACCCTATTCTGCTCTCTCATGACGTCTGATGACTATTGAGGTCCCTGATATGAAGCACCTGGCAGTAGGTGGCAGCATAATGCACCTAATATAACAAATGTATGTTTTTGTTGTGTCTGGATACTTTTGATCACATATTGTATGGTGTATACATACAAAAAGTGGTTATTTTTTTTCAAACTCCTAGTGAACGAAGAGGATAATGATGGTGTTTGTGAACTTTAGTTTTTTTTTTTTTTTTTTTTTTTTTTTTTTTTTTTTTTTTTTTCTTTTTTTGGGCGTTGGAGAAATTGCCCACTTACTGTATCTTGGAACTAGCATCAAAAATAAGTCTCTCCTATAAAAAAAGAAATGAAATCACAATATAAAGTAGGAAGCCTTACTGGCCTGATCCTCTAAGAAAATAAAATTACTTTTGTACAAAAAGAAGATCTGTTGCTGACAGAATTGCCTTTTTCAAGAAGAATACCTTCCTTTGAAGACACAAAAGTAAGCAGAAGCAGACTAAGGTTAGTGGTTTACAAATATTTGCAGTAATATTCCTTCCCTTCCAAGCTCAAATTAAAACTAGGCAATATGAGATGAATATTAAACATAATTTTACAATGCAGTATTCACTGTATAATGATGACTGCATCCTTGAATTAGTTTAGTCTAATACAAATTTAATAGTTTTTCTGAAAAATATATTAATGAACAATATTAGACAATCTGTAGCTTCTGCATGAAGGAATATTATTATGTGTTGCTATGAAGGTAAGGACCTCATTATATATAGAAATATTTTTGCTACACTTACGTAGCAATACAAATGCATAAGATATAATAGTGGTAACTTACTAAGCTCATTTCTGCAATCAGTACTGTCATTGATGTTAGTGGTGTTCTATCCCTAACAAATTTTAGCGTAAGTAATGTATATATTAATCGCAAAACTATTAAATTACTTAGATATTGTCCTTAGGTCTGTAATACTAGACAGCACTTAGATTACTCATTAATACTTAACATTGCCATGAGTATTCTTTCATTGACTAGTTTATTATAGTCAACAATTAAAACATCAAAAGCTGATTCATTATCGACCTTTTAGATTATGCCAATCACAAGTGGTTCCACAATCAACAGTTTCATGTGATCAGCATAGTTTTAGTGCCTTCATATGTGATGGTGTTCCCCTAGGCAACAGGGCAACTCATTAAGATACACTGTTACAACCTCCTGATCTGCAGCTGCACAATGACAGTGTTCGACAGGAATTCTAATTGTCTATTCAGTCACTTTATTCAGTGATCTGAAACCTCACTCTGGGTGCAAATATACCAAAGCTTTATCTTCTTTTGATTCAATGGATGACATTTGATAATCTTAAATACAGGCAAGAGCGATGTATTTAGGGACACTTTTCAGAATTATGCCTCTTGTCAGCCCTGTAACAGAAATTTAATATATTTTCTCATGGAATTTTGAAATAACTGCACTCACTCTACATGTGGTGCAATCTTTTTCTGGAATTACAAAAACTGCTCATTTTTCCAAATGCGAAAAACTGTTCCAACGTACAACACAGTCGTGTACCTACAAACAGAAATTTTATTAAGATTTAAAAGTGTTGAAATTGGAAAAATGTTATTAACACTACATGTAATAATAAGTGTGTTACATAATCACTTTACTCTGTACTAATAACAAGTACATTAGTTAGTATAAGAGGAAAAATTATCAACATCAGATACAAGTTAAAAATTTCTGAACAAGTGCTGCTTTGTATCATTTACATAAATTAAAAAAGTAACATGGAATCTTGAGGCACTCTGTGTATTACATCAGTAATTTTTGATTTGAATGACCAACCATTTGTTTCAAGCAACACAAATTGTTTCCTGTTGCTCACATATGATTTTATCACTTCATACACAATTCCTGTAACAATCAGGTTTCACAGCTTGTCAAGTAATGTGCTGATGGTGACACAACCAAAAACGTT
The DNA here is from genome assembly GCF_023898315.1 of Schistocerca nitens. Classification (NCBI taxonomy): domain Eukaryota; kingdom Metazoa; phylum Arthropoda; class Insecta; order Orthoptera; family Acrididae; genus Schistocerca; species Schistocerca nitens. The sequence goes on along the minus strand of NC_064616.1, from coordinate 289,755,079 downwards.
CCCAAGATCAAGGAACCCTCCTGTAACATAATGTTTGTTCTCAACTGCAGTTGCTATTTGGTCTATTAACTGTGCTGCAGCTACTGAAGTTAAGTAGCTACCCCACTGTCATGACAAGGCTGACTGCACTCCATTACAGTATGCCACAAAGGCAAGGTCCTTGGAAGAACAGGAATGGAACTCAAATCCCCCACATACAAGTCAGTTACACTGACCACTAAGTTAGGGGAATTTGCATACAACATAGCAGACTTTACATAATCTGTCTCTACATTTTCATAACATTTCATCTTAGAAATCCTGCCTCTCAAGATAAGGTTTGTCATTACTGTTTGTTAATACCCTTCTTCAAATGTTTCATCTATTCAAAAATGGCAACACCCAGGTATACTGCTTCACATACATTCAGGTAAAGTATAAAACGGGAATGCATTTTATATTTATCTGTGGTCCACCTGCAATGATAGAATGGAAATGGTGTGCATTTTTATGTGTACAAGGGAATAGGTTGTGGTTTGAATTCAGAACACAGATACACTAGGTATGAAGCAACAAGGACCCCAGTACTGAACTGGCATATATATCAGAAAATGCAGCAGATTTTTTCAGACAACCAGGGAAGGAAGTTGACAGGGCTGATGTCTGCCAATCTAGAATTACAAATGAGAGACTCATGCAAAAATAACCTAAAAGGAAATAGAAATTATTAACACCTTCCATTTCTAAGAAATGGAAATATTTAGTGAACAGAATCAAGGTTTAGTATTGTAAGAACAGACAAAATGACAAGAACATTGTGAGCACACAGAGCAATTAGAGGAGACTAATGATTGAGTTTCACACATATTGACATTTATATGTGATCCCAATGTTTGTTCATGGCCACATAGAGTGAACTTGATTCACAATAAAAGACACATAAAATGCATATTAACTGTTTCATAACACAGTAATTACTGTCTTACACAGTCTGTAAGCATGAGATAGTTGAGACAGATACAAATGGAGCAATGTAACTGACATGTAGGTTAGATGAAACTATTACAAAATCTGTAATTTCTTCATGTCAGAATAGTACTACGTACTGATGTGAGAATTAATGGAATGGTTTTGATACAGTAACATTTTTTCTATACTCATCTACCAGTAATAATACATATAACTGAATAATGGTACCAAATTAAGCTCTTTTTGAAAGTGGAGTTGTATTGCTGTTACTATTATGCAGTCCCTAATTAAGACAATGACAGTGTGGAGAATACTAAATCTCTTCATAAATAAACCAATAGAATTACTGAGAAATTTTTCCTTCAATGTAAAACAACATTAAGCACTTAGCTCAGGTCTCTCAGTGACATTAAATGCAGCCGAACATGTTCACTTCTTACACCTGTTTACTATATCACATATTCAAATTACAAAAGCTGACTCATCACAGACCATTTACAAGACCCCAATCAAAGATGATTTTACAAGTAACAACAGCTTATCTACTGGCCCAATCGTAGTCACTAGAGATGGGATGATGTGACACTAGGCAAGAGATGATCAGAGGCTTTCAACACATAAATGTACACAGTTAAGGACATGTAATGGCATCCTGAGCTCTGACAATGTTAGACAGCAAATCTTTCTCACTACTGCTACTCTAGACAACTTTTAAAGCATTTTATGCTGTGATCTGAAGCATGACTAACTATGCAAACACTTAAAAGCATTACTTATTTTTGACGCAGTTGACACCTTAACATATCCCTACCCATATACCACAAAATCTTGTTATATCTCCCTTTGCCAGTGGCCTTGCCCACAGTGGTAACACCGGTTCCCATCGGGTCATCAATATTAAGCACTGTCGGACTTGGTTAATACTTGGATGGGTCTCCGTCTGGGTGTGACAAGTGCTGTTGGGAAACGGGGTGCTCTCAGCCTTTGTGAGGCCAACTACTTGATTGAGCAGTAGCAGCTCCATTCATGGAAATAGTCAACAGCCAGGAGAGCTGTGTCATGACCACATGTCTCTCCATATGCACATCCAGTGACACCTATCAGCTGAGGATCACACAGCAGCTGGTCATACCACTGGGCCTTACAAGGCCTGTTCGGATGGAGTTTAGTATATCTCCCATTAACAGGTGATATTACTTATCTATCTGGGTAAATGAAGAGAGCAAATGTTGTCTCAGCTGACCAAAGGGAACAAATATTACACATGATTATTAGTTCTGTTGCCAGGTTATATGTGCAATTGCTAAATTAAAGCCCAAGTTATTTGTAGGCTATTGTTCAAGTGGACTCATGTAGGTTCAAGTGGACTAATGTAGAACTTTTTCAGGGTGTGGTCTTCATTTTAAGTACTAAGAAGCACAAGTCACTGATACAAAACACTAACCAAGTCTTTCCATTTCGGCGACTTGAGCACCAATAGGGATGAAATGATGACTATTAGGACAACACAACACCCAGTCCCTGAGTGGAGAAAAACTCCAACTCAGCCAGGAATCGAACCCGGGCCCTTAGGATTGACGGTCTGTCACTCTGACCACTCAGCTACCAGGGACGGAAGTTGTGGTGACTGAGTTGTAGCTTAGCCCAACGCCCAAGGTCTAGGTTGGGCTGGAGGTTGAGAATTTGGTTGTGAGATGGCGAAACCGACGAATGTGGATGTCAAACAAAGGTTGTGCTAAGGGAATGAATTGTAATGCATCAGGGTGCCTACGTATGTGCCACATTTAATCCACTGTTTTGTATAACAACAAAAACCACAACGTAATCATAAAACCTGTATTACTTTCTAGACAACCATCCAACGAGTATTTTGGAGCACATTATGTACATACATCGGACATACAGCACGAAAAATAATGTAGGGAGGCACTGCATAGCGTTTACCCAAGATAGAATCAAAGTTAACTATGATGAGGCTATACACACAGTTCTAACGTAACACTGTAAGTTTTAATGTTTCTGAATCTCATCTCATACAGTGCCACCATTCACAAGTTCCACAAGTTTACAGAAGAATGAATAAGTCAAATGGGCCTATGGTGTCTTTAAGAACTTTCAGCATTGCAGCGCGTCAGCAATCGTAAGTATCGAAATAATTATGAAAAATCCGCCTCGATTGCACAAACTACCTATGGTGTCTTTCTTCTGTCTCGAAATTGTCGTCTTACACTGCTTGTTCACAAATCAGCTATGTCACTGGCTTTCTTACTAGGCTCCCAAATCACTGCACCAAACTTTCAGGACACAAATTTCAACCTGATAGTGTACCACAGCAAACTGAAACCGTCAAGTTACATCCGTGACATATATTGCTCTACAGATTGACGACAGGATATCATATAAAACAGAAACTACTGCTTCCTTCATGTTGTTTAACTGCAACTTAAAGCCTTTCCTCTTAGATCATTTTAGACCTGAAGTAGAAATTTAGGTCACCTAAAATTAAAATTTCTTAAATGTTATAAAGGAAAAAACAGCTCGTGTAACCAGAACAGATTCTCTTGTGTGGGAATTAAAAACCATTTGTTTTAGGCTATTATCGCAAATCATGTGCTGCCTTGTAAACCGGAAAGAGAGTGGGGCTAAAATTTAGTTGTGGTCTAGCACAGCATGCACACAACTGACCACTAATTGAGCTCATAAAACTCATTTCACGAAGATACAAACTAACGTGGAAACAAATGAATATTTTACGTCCCAGTAAAAAGTAATTCAATATGTATGCATCCGAAAATCGCTAACAATCGTGGAACCATACATGGTCTCTGCTTAACATTATGTTAGTTTGTATCACCTTCGAGTATTCCCTCCATTAGAAAGACACTATTTTTTCCTGAGATCACAATATCAATAAAAAAAAAGGTCTCACATATTAGTACCGTAATCTCTAAATGATATCTGAGTCATTGTGACATAAACTCACCTTCTAATATAGACATTTAAATGGCCAGAGCACAATGTGGGCGAGAGCAAAATGTGTCTGTGAAGGATCATAACTTTTCACTTTTAAATAGAAGAAGAAATTATTCATACCCTGAGTTATCTTGCCCTCACAGGGAGGATCCTATTTGCTAAACATGTGGATGTCCGTAGTGCGCTCACACATTTAAGGACCGTTTAAGATTATCTTTCAATTTTGGCGCCAAATCCAGCATCCTCTTCCGATGACGTTCAACGAACATGAGGTCGCCACCATTGCACTCTGTGGTTGGTCATGTGACGTCCCTCGGTCCCTGTGTGATGCGATCTTTACCTAGACCGCCAGATTGACGAAAGTATTGTTAGGAATTTGATCGCATCTAAATATTTGTGACGAGCATGACTACAAATAAGAAGGCAGTTCTTTCATTCGCAGCAATTTAGGCTGTGCTCTTACGTTTCTGTCTAAGGGTATTCTAGAAAATCGCGACATATTTTCGAATAAACAGCAAAGTATTGGTGATAAGCTAACAAAATACTAAATTTACTGGAAAAGAAAACAATGATAGTGGTAGGAATTCCGACCAGATATGACCTTCCAAATTTCTCTTCTGTAAGCAAAAAGATAGAGAAAGCCAATAGACTGTACAATAAAATGTGCAAAGCCTTTCACAACACATTCTTTCTGTACACAGAAGATACGCACCGTGATGTCTTCACCAGACATCGTGTGTGTGGTGGCGTCTTCCGTCATCCTCCAGAGCCGTGAAACGCGCGAGTGTTTGAAAATGCAGTGCCGCGAAACTTCCCCGCTTAACGCCAGAGACGCTATACACAAGCGACATTTGTTCAGAGATTTACTCTTTGATTGTGGTTTTCTGTTCCACGTTCTACTCGTTGGCGAAAGCGTGAATCCAAGTGTGTTAGATACGGAATAAATTACCGTACTGAACTTTTCTCACGCCTTCGCACGAGTTATCGATTGCAGTGTATTATTGTCTGTTCCGCCAGCAGGGTTTCGTTAATAAATTGTTACATCAAGCTGAGACAAGCGTACTTCCCTTATTCAGCCTGCAAGCACACGCAGATGTTAAACCGCCGATCGCGGTAATTCAGACCGGTACCGAGAGTCTGCATCTTAATGATAGAGGAAAAACTGTCATCTATAATAAAATCGTGGCAAATTCACCACATATATAGTCCAACTGCCATTCCTCTATCTCAGAAAATCACAACAGTTCCACAAAATGCTAACCAGTTTCATACAAAGTGTAGTGAAGTATCCCAAACCTCAGAAACAGAACCAAAAGATCACTCAGAGATTGACAGTACATATACAGTGTCAACAGCAGATACCATACAAGGAATGTATCGCAAAAAGCTATGCTAGCACCCTGAAAACAGCAGCAGCAATTTCAGTCTCTCTTGTAGAGATAAGTGAGGAAGAAACAGCATCAGCAGCAGTGTCTAATGAAGTGAATCGAAGTAAAAAAGCAACACCAATAACGTAAACTACATCAACAACAGCAGAATCAACAGGAGTCACCTGTTGCCTTAACAAGAGAAGAGTCTCACCACCAGCCGATCTGAAGGATTTTTTATTAGTAACTGGTGTGAAGAAAACACTGAGGTAAGAAATGTACGAAAATATATACTTAGACAGATAAAGAAAAGTGAAAAAAATTATTTAATGCATTGGAATATAATGGTCTCAAGGCAGGTAATATCAAAATTGAAGAACAGCAAATGATCCTCAATCAAAGCAAAAATATCAAAGTTGTCTGTTTAAATGAACACTGGACAACTAGTGACTCCATAAAAATTTTAAATAAACTGGAACATTTCAACTAGCAAGCAGTTTCTGCAGAATACAAATATCCCATGGGGGCTCATGCATACTTCTAGATAACTGCATAACAGGTGAAATAAAGACGGATTTTTATTATTTAAATGAAGAGTGCTCCTTTGAAAGTTGTTGTGTTGAACTGTAAGTCATGAACACAATAGTCATATCAATTTACAGAATTCCGCGAAGTGCAGTAACTAAAACTTTCTTGCCCAAAGTCTAGTGTCTCCTTGATAAACTCATGAAAGAAAGGAGAAAAAATACAAGGCGTACAACTTTGCTTCCGCCGTTTTTCTCCAACATTTAAGGCTTTAATGGAACAAATTGGTTACACATGTATCATTCAACATATTTTTCATCACTGGCCACTACCTTCTCCCGTCTTTCGGGCAGTGTATGAATCCAGCATCGAAAAAATTGTTCATCTTTTGAAGCGATCCACGAATCGATCCAATTTGTGACTTCTTCATGAGATTGGAAGTGTTGGTCAGCGAGGCCATGCGCCATTGATCTAAACAGGTGATAGTTAGAGGGAGCAATGTCTGGAAAATACGGCGGGTAGGGTAGGACTTCCCATTTCAACGTTTCCAAGTATGTTTTGACCTCTTTTGCAACATGGGGTCGAGCGTTGCAAAATCATTTTATCGTGCCTCTCGCTGTACTGCGGCCGTTTGTCTTTTAATGCTCTGCTCAAACGCATGCGTTCGATAACGAGCACCTGTGATTGTTTCACTTGGTTTTAACACCTCATAGTACACGACGCCGAACTGGTGCCACCAAATGCAGGGCATGATCTTGGAGCCATGAATATTCAGTTTGGCCGTCGATGTGGAAGCATGGCCAGGATATCCCCATGGTTTTTTGCGTTTAGGGTTGTCGTAATGTACCCATTTTTCGTCCCTGTTCGCAATTCGACGCATAAATTCCTTCCGTTTTTGCCTCTGAAGCAACTGTTCACGAACACACAAACGTCGTTCACATCTATTGGTTTCAGCTCACACAAGACCCAAGTTCCTTCTTTCAGAATCATGTCTACAGCCTTGAGACGTTTTGAAATGGCTTACTGTGTCACTCCCATTAATCGTGGCAATTCTTCTTGAATTTGACTCGAGTCTTCACTCAGCAATGTCTCCAATTCTGCATCATCGAAAACATTCTCTCTTCCACCACTATGCCTGTCCACGATGTTAAAATCACCGTTCCTGAAGCGTTGAAACCACTCACGACACATTATTTCACTAACAACGTCCTTACTATACATACTTGAGAGCATTCGATGAGACTCAGCCGCTGTTTTTTTTATATTGAAACAAAACAGTAACACCTCCCGCAAATGACAAGAATTAGGCTCGTAAACCAAGCTAACTGCCTGACGTCTGCGATCTGTTTCTTTCGACCGCTACTTACCGTTGTCGCCACCTATCGGCAGACAGAAGGAGCAAAGTTGTACACCTTGTATCATCATAGCAACTAATGTTGATGTAAATGTGATAAGTGAAGACAGTGGCTGAAAACAGTTTGTTGACATAAGTCAGAACTCTGGTTTTAAACTAAATTTTTGTGAATTCACTAGAGAAAATATCAATTCAGCTACTTCTTGTATACAACATCTCAACAAATTACGTATTTGACAGTGAAAACAAGTCTTGTTTAGACTTAGGAATTTCTGACCATTCAGCATTGTTTATTCAGTTGGCAGAAAAAAATAAACCAAATGTTTATGAAAAGAGACTTTAGTAAAAATAACTTGAACCTATTCCATGACAAGACAGATGCAATGAAATGAACCATAAATATTACTGTGTCAAGTACTGAGAATTTTGATAATTTTCTAAGAAGTTTTCCAGAGGTATTCAATGAATCATTCCCACCTAGGATCCAGGACCAAAAACTTAAAAGTAAATAAAACTGGATTACTTCAGGCTTAAAAATATCTAGTGCTCGAAAACGAGAGCTACATGAAGAAATAAACCACAATAAAAACCTTGAATTCATTAGCTGTGTGAGACATTATAAAGCTGTATTTAAAGTGCTGTTAAAGGTGCCACAACAAGTTCATTTTAGGACATAAGAGTAAGTCTAAAGCAGTGTGGTCTGTTATTAAATCAGAATTAGGTACAACAGTTAAACACTAGGAAATTTAAAAAATCAAACAAAACAACAATACTATTTCAAACCCCACTCAAATAGCTCAATGTTTTAATGAGTCCTTCATAAATGTAACAAAATCTGATCTCAATGTGACTACTTATCAAAACAGCATGAATTTCTTTGGCCTGGATCGGAATAGTGACCCAGATGAAAATATGTTATTTTATCCTTAAAAAGCAAATACTCTTCAGGGTGGGATCAAATACCCACCAATGCAATTAAATTTGTGTATGATAAAATAGCACACATTATGTCCTTAATAATCAGTCAGTCATTTGAGCAAGCCAACTTCCCTGATGTACTTAAGTACGCAGAAGTAAAGCCACAACACTAAAGTTGATCAAGAGAGGATATGGGAAATTATCACCCCATCTCTATCCTCCCAGTGCTATCAAAACTATTAAAAAAATAGCTGCAGTCCAGATACCAAATTTTATTGTGAAACATCATGTTATTCTTAAAAACCAATATGGGTTCCAAAAAGGGAAAAGCACCATGAGTGCTATTAATGAATTCATTGAAAAAATCTGCTCATCACAAGACAAAGCAACAAAGCAGCAGGTTACTTCTGCAACCTTACAAAGTCATTCGATTCTGTTGATCTCTGCCCAAACTCTTTGCCTTTACAAATGTCTGCTTGTGTCTGTGTATGTGTATGTGCGGATGGATATGTGTGTGTGTGCGAGTGTATACCTGTCCTTTTTTCCCCCTAGGGTAAGTCTTTCTGCTCCCGGGATTGGAATGACTCCTTACCCTCTCCCTTAAAACCCACATCCTTTCGTCTTTCCCTCTCCTTCCCTCTTTCCTGATGAAGCAACCGTTGGTTGCGAAAGCTTGAATTTTGTGTGTATGTTTGTGTTTGTTTGTGTGTCTATCAACCTGCTAGCGCTTTCATTTGGTAAGTCACATCATCTTTGTGTCTTGTAGTTAGAATTCATTTTCCTTCACCTCGCCAGCAGTGGTAGACAATGTACTTATTTAGTTTATCTCCACTTGTTCTTCTTCTACAATGGTCACACCTCAACATGGTGGCATCGCAAGTGTACTGGCAGCAGCAGCTAAGCCCTCATCGAAGCAGGGTCTGCAAAGCACGTGTCACCTGTCAGGACACCGTTAGTTGCCTCACGGGAAGCACACACCGCAGCGGCCACGGATCCTGCACTGGGACCTGACCCAACTCCAGGGTGCTCTCACTGGGGACTGGCCAGTAGCTGGAGCTGTATTTGTGTAAAAGGCATGGTTACATCCACATACCTATAAGGTATTCTGCTTGAAAAAAACAATGATTTCTGAATGACACACGCTGGAGTGTGACCGGTGGCAGCGATAATACGAGGGCGGTTGAGAAAGTAACCTCCAATTGGTCACAGTGCGGGTTGTGGGGGGAGTAGCGACGCCATCTGTGCGTTCACGCACTCAACAGGTCAGTCGGCATCAAGCCGTGGTCGAGTGAACGTCGTACCTGCGCTAGTTTAGTTTTTGTGGCAGTTTGAAATGTGTGCTGCAATAGAAAACCCCGCCAAATGTGAAGTGCATGCTGTCATAAGGTTTTTTACAGCCAAAGGATGTTCTGCAGCAGCTATTCATCGTGAGCTTTGTGCCGTGCACGGACCAAGAGTTATGAGTGAAGGAGTTGTCCGTGAATGGGTACGTTTATTTAAAAGTGGACGAGAAAGCGTTCATGATGAAGAGAGGAGTGGTAGACCATCATTGGTGACTGACGAACTCGTTCAGACAGTTGATGCAAAAGTTCGTGAAAATCGACGTTTCTCAATGTCGGAGTTGTCTACTGGTTTTCCACAGATTTCTAAGACTCTCTTGTACGGTTTGATGACGACGAAGAGCTCAAAGATGCGGTCACAGACTGGCTCCAGGCACAAGCGGGTGATTTTTATTCAGAAGGAATTTCAAAGCTTGTGAAGAGATACGATAAGTGCCTCAATCGCTATGGAGACTATGTAGAAAAATAGTGCAAAGATGTAGTTGTAAGATGTATATATTAAAATATTTTTATTTAACTTGGTGTATTTTTTTAAATCAACCGGAGGTTACTTTCTGAACGGACCTCGTACATCACCCTGAGCTGTCACTTTCAGATCCGGCAGCGGCCAAGCCCACACGGCTGGTACGTGACGCATCGCCTCTGAACTGTCACTTTCAATGGTTTTCACGCAGGTGAGGTGAAAGCTGGTCTATTAATAACGCAGGTAACGTTACTCATCATGTGAAAGTGGGCTCAAAGGCTGAGGTATGTGCTTTAGACAGTTCCAGTGGAATGCGCTTCAGGTACAGTATCTGCAATAAACTTACTTGCTATGGACGTGAGTGTCACAGAAAGAAAGAAAACAAGCATTGTTATGGAACAATAAAATTATTTATTTCTCATCCAACTTATAGGTAATTTTGCATTGTCATATGCGGATACAATAGCAGTTTTTTTGGGCGCTGATGACCTCGATGTTGAGCGCCCATAAACCCCAACACACACACACAATAGCAGTTTTTTGGTAAATGTTCTTGTGTCGATGGATAGATGGACAGCCGTAGAATTCCAGGTCTTGAATAGAAGCAAATATAAATATTCGTCGCATCCATAAGATTTTGTCCTTTCCCTTCATGTAAACGATGGTGTCCATGTGATCGAATAATTTAAGTGCAGCCACCATATCTTTATAGGGTATGCCAGGATCATCCCAGTGAATTCCATGATAAAAATGAGTTAATCACTATGTGCTCTTCCGTGTTTTAGAGCACATCAGTTGCTTGAAGGATCTTTGTGATTCAATATTTGCAGCGAAAGTCTCAATTATTACCACATCTGGTGTGTACGCTACAAACGCAACATCTTTAAATACAAACCGTCTACGCTCACCTTCACAGAATCCCTGAGCGTCTGCAATTATATTCACTTGCTGACATGCCATCGTCAATTGATCAATGTACAGGACAGTACCTATTCATTTACACAGCTTGCTGCAAAACACCTGTGAGCGGACAGTAGTTGATTACATTATAATGTAGAACTAAAGCATATGCAGCAATGTGTTCTGGGAAATTTGTCGATGATTCAAATTCATTTCGCACGTCTATAGGTCCTGACTTAATTATCTCATTCTGTTTAGCGCAGTCTATTACAATGATCGGTGAAAGTTCTTTGAACTTACGTGGACCTAGTAGACACGCCCATGCGTCTCCTTCAGCAATTTCATAGTAAGAAGGACGAAACCTTGCATACATGTCATACGCTAGGCTGTATACATTTTGATTCCATTGCAGATGTAGACTGCCATATGGGTAGAATTTTGAACTGTGGTATACTTTGGCATTAGTTAACTTGCAGTTATCGAACACGGTGGAATCATTTGCTGTATTTCCTCTTCTATCAATCTGAAACGCAAGGATGATGAATCTGGGTGTCTCTAGATGACTGGAGGTCTTAATAGCCCATCTTTGTCTGCTCACGGTCGGTAACACTGGGTACACGAAGATCTCCCATGAGCAGAATGTCAGTGACAGAAATGTACCTGAATTCAGGACTTTTAAAAGCTTCAAACGCTCCTAGTCAGATACACTGATGCGAGGCATTTTCCATATTATCTTGTTGACTGTGATCATATTCTCTTGTTGGGCTCCTTGAATGAATGAATTATTGTCCATCACATTATGCACCAGAATGACTTCTTGTTTAGTGTTCATAATAATCTGCCTCATATCCTCAAAGTATCCCATAAGCATTCTTAGAGTTATGCATGCAGTTAATCGCTTTTACTTTTGAGCTGCTCTATCCTCTGGCTCGTCTAGGAACCATCCTGCATTTTCTAAACTATGCGAATCTGCTGGTAATGCCGAGACATATGTTTTAAGGGTCAATGTTATGCCAACATTACGTGCATGGTCGATCTCAGAGCCATCCAGTTCATAGCGTATCTCCTGGAAGAGGAATGCTAATGCGTTACATGTCAGCTTGGATCCCACTGTATCGCTGCTGTCAGTTTTCTTGAATGACCCCTCAAGATGTAGGAAATTCTTGCATGGAAGCGTAAGTGCGTCTTGGTGCTGTATGACAAAGAGGATTTCATCATTCTTGTTAAACGTGGTTGAAGCGTAAGGTACTCCTAACGAATAATTCTCTCATCATACTCTACTGGACTGGTTATACTGAGTGATGATGTCATTGCGTGGCTTCAGACCAACTGATTTAAGAAACTCGCAGTTCGCAGGTGTTATCACTTTGCTGTTCGGTAGCGAAGTGGCGCGCTGTGGATTGCGTGTACTTGTTTTATACCGTACGCCCATCCTGCCTTAGATGTAATTGTACAATGATTTCCTCACCACGAAAGGCATCAAGTTGATTATTCTCATCCACAATACGCAACTCCAAATAGTCCAGTGTCTGAGCTGTCACTGGAAGGTATATTGCATTGGCAGGGGATCTCAACAATCTTATACCCTGTTGCAACTGAGGGGAAGAATCAGTAAATAGTGTGAATGAGAGTATCGTTGAGACAGGAGTTCGTTGCAATGTTACACTCGACACACATTGTGCTGATTCGGAGTATGTCCACTGTCTGATTCGACTGTCCTTTTTTGAACCCCAGCAGGTGTCCTATTGAACCTTTCTGGTTAAAGTCAATCGTTGCATTTACAGTTCTTATTTCAGATTTAAGTGTATTAATGTTTGTACGTAGTTCAATACCTTTTCCGGACTATTTTAAGACATTGTTTAAATCGTCGATATTGTATGCACCAGGTTCTATCCCCAGAATGTACACTCCTGGAAATTGAAATAAGAACACCGTGAATTCATTGTCCCAGGAAGGGGAAACTTTATTGACACATTCCTGGGGTCAGATACATCACATGATCACACTGACAGAACCACAGGCACATAGACACAGGCAACAGAGAATGCACAATGTCGGCACTAGTACAGTGTATATCCACCTTTCGCAGCAATGCAGGCTGCTATTCTCCCATGGAGACGATCGTAGAGATGCTGTATGTAGTCCTGTGGAACGGCTTGCCATGCCATTTCCACCTGGCGCCTCAGTTGGACCAGCGTTCGTGCTGGACGTGCAGACCGCATGAGACGACGCTTCATCCAGTCCCAAACATGCTCAATGGGGGACAGATCCGGAGATCTTGCTGGCCAGGGTAGTTGACTTACACCTTCTAGAGCACGTTGGGTGGCACGGGATACATGCGGACGTGCATTGTCCTATTGGAACAGCAAGTTCCCTTGCCGGTCTAGGAATGGTAGAACGATGGGTTCGATGACGGTTTGGATGTAACGTGCACTATTCAGTGTCCCCTCGACGATCACCAGTGGTGTACGGCCAGTGTAGGAGATCGCTCCCCACACCATGATGCCGGGTGTTGGCCCTGTGTGCCTCGGTCGTATGCAGTCCTGATTGTGGCGCTCACCTGCACGGCGCCAAACACGCATACGACCATCATTGGCACCAAGGCAGAAGCGACTCTCATCGCTGAAGACGACACGTCTCCATTCGTCCCTCCATTCACGCCTGTCGCGACACCACTGGAGGCGGGCTGCACGATGTTGGGGCGTGAGCGGAAGACGGCCTAACGGTGTGCGGGACCGTAGCCCAGCTTCATGGAGACGGTTGCGAATGGTCCTCGCCGATACCCCAGGAGCAACAGTGTCCCTAATTTGCTGGGAAGTGGCGGTGCGGTACCCTACGGCAATGCGTAGGATCCTACGGTCTTGGCGTGCATCCGTGCGTCGCTGCGGTCCGGTTCCAGGTCGACGGGCACGTGCACCTTCCGCCGACCACTGGCGACAACATCGATGTACTGTGGAGACCTCACGCCCCACGTGTTGAGCAATTCGGCGGTACGTCCACCCGGCCTCCCGCATGCCCACTATACGCCCTCGCTCAAAGTCTGTCAACTGCACATACGGTTCACGTCCACGCTGTCGTGGCATACTACCAGTGTTAAAGACTGCGATGGAGCTCCGTATGCCACGGCAAACTGGCTGACACTGACGGCGGCGGTGCACAAATGCTGCGCAGCTAGCGCCATTCGACGGCCAACACCGCGGTTCCTGATGTGTCCGCTGTGCCGTGCGTGTGATCATTGCTTGTACAGCCCTCTCGCAGTGTCCGGAGCAAATATGGTGGGTCTGACACACCGGTGTCAATGTGTTCTTTTTTCCATTTCCAGGAGTGTATTTTTCACCATCAATATCGAAATACAGTTTATTGTTAGTCTTGGTGATATTCGGGATGCTGTTGTACGTCTCCAGTCCAATCAATGCAATCCTCCATTGACCAGCGCTCAAATCAATTGGTAGGAAGTAATTTGCACGCAATACAGATGTTTGTCCTTTCAATATCAAAGTTTACGACATTGCATTTTATTTTTATTTTATTTATTTATTTGTTGTTCCATGGGACCAAATTAAGGAGAAGTCTCCATGGTCATGGAACGAGTCAATACATGAAATTATAACACGATATTGGAAACAGATAAAATGAAATATAAAAAAACATATTCAGGTGACAAGTCGCAAGTTTAAATGAAGAAAATCAACAATGTAACGCTGGAATTTGCTTAATTTTTTAGCCCTTCCAGGAGCTCCTCGACAGAATAGAAGGAGTGAGCCACGAGGAAACTCTTCAGTTTAGACTTAAAAGAGTTTGGGCTACTGCTAAGATTTTTGAGTTCTTGTGGTAGCTTATTGAAAATGGATGCAGCAGAATACTGCACTACTTTCTGCACAAGAGTCAAGGAAGTGCATTCTACATGCAGATTTGATTTCTGCCTAGTATTAACTGAGTGAAAGCTGCTAACTCTTGGGAATATTGCTAACAACAAACGACATTAAAGAAAATATATACTGTGAGGGCAATGTCAGAATTTCCAGATTTTTGAATAGGGGTCGACAAGACGTTCTCGAACTTACACCACATATAGCTCGAACAGCCCGTTTTTGAGCCAAAAATACCCTCTTTGAATCAAAAGAATTACCGCAAAAAATAATACCATACGACACAAGCGTATGAAAATATGTGAAGTAGACTACTTTTCGTGTTGAAGTGTCACTTATTTCAGATACTTTTCTAATGGTAAATAAACTAGCATTTAGCTTCTGAACAAGATCCTGGACATGGGCTTTCCACAACAGCTTACTATCTATCCGAACGCCTAGGAACTTGAACTGTTCCGTCTCGCTTATAATATGCCTATTCTGTCTGATCAAAATATCGGTTCTTGTTGAATTGTGAGTTGGAAACTCTAAAACCTGAGTCGTACTGTGATTTAGCATCAAATTATTTTCCACAAGCCACGTACTTATTTCATGAACTACATTATTTGTTACTGTTTCAATATTACACACAAGATCCTTCACTATCAAGCTGGTGTCATCAGCAAACAGAAATATTTTTGAATCACCTGTAATACTAGAAGGCATATCATTTATGTAAAAAGAAACAGCAGTGGCCCCAGCACCGACCCTTGGGGAACACCCCACTTAACAGTGCCCCATTGGGACTGAACATCACTGCCACTCTCAATATTGTGGAGAATTACCCTCTGCTTTCTGTTCTTAAAGTAAGAGGCGAACCAATTGTAAGCTACTCCCCTTACTCCATAATGGTCCAACTTCTGCAGTAATGAAACTTCCTGGCAGATTAAAACTGTGTGCCCGACCGAGACTCGAACTCGGGACCTTTGCCTTTCGCGGGCAAGTGCTCTACCAACTGAGCTACCGAAGCACGACTCACGCCCGGTACTCACAGCTTTACTTCTGCCAGTACCTCGTCTCCTACCTTCCAAACTTTACAGAAGCTCTCCTGCGAACCTTGCAGAACTACCACTCCTGAAAGAAAGGATATAGCGGAGACATGGCGAAAGGCAAAGGTCCCGAGTTCGAGTCTCGGTCGGGCACACAGTTTTAATCTGCCAGGAAGTTTCATATCAGCGCACGCTCCGCTGCAGAGTGACAATCTCATTCTGGAAACATCCCCCAGGCTGTGGCTAAGCCATGTCTCCGCTATATCCTTTCTTTCAGGAGTGCTAGTTCTGCAAGGTTCGCAGGAGAGCTTCTGTAAAGTTTGGAAGGTAGGAGACGAGGTACTGGCAGAAGTAAAGCTGTGAGTACCGGGCGTGAGTCGTGCTTCGGTAGCTCAGTTGGTAGAGCACTTGCCCGCGAAAGGCAAAGGTCCCGAGTTCGAGTCTCGGTCGGGCACACAGTTTTAATCTGCCAGGAAGTTTCATATCAGCGCACGCTCCGCTGCAGAGTGAAAATCTCATTCTGCAGTAATATTTTGTGGTCAACACAGTCAAAAGCCTTCGTTAAATTAAAGAAAACACCTAGCGTTCGCAACCTTTTATTTAATCCGTCCAAAACCTCACAGAGAAAAGAGAATATAGCATTTGTTAAACCATTTCTAAAACCAAACTGAACATTTGACAGCAAATTATGTGAATTTAAATGCTCCAGTAACCTTGTATATACAACCTTCTCGATAACGTTAGCAAACACCGATGGCATAGAAATAGGTCTAAAATTGTCAACATTATCAATGTTTCCCTTTTTATAAAGTGGCTTCACTACCGAGTACTTTAATCGGTCAGGAAACCGACCACTCCTAAAGGAAAAGTTACAGATATGGCTGAGAACTGGGCTAACATACATAGAACAATACTTCAGTATTCTGCTAGATACCCCGTCATATCCATGAGAGTTCTTGGTCTTTAGTGATTTAATTATTAACTCAATCTCCCTCTTGTCAGTATCATGGAGGAGCATTTCAGGTAACAGTCTCGGAACACTTTTTTCTAAGAGCACTATATGATTCCCTGTTGGCACTAGGTTTCTATTTAGTTCACCTGCTATATTCAGAAAGTGATTATTAAATACTGTACATATATGCGACTTATCAGTAACACGAACATTCCCACTACGCACTGATTCTATATCCTCGACCTGTCTCTGCAGACCAGCAACTTCCTTTACGACTGACCATATGGTTTTAATTTTATACTGAGACTTAGCTATTCTATCTGCATACTACATACTTTTTGCCTTCCTAATAACATTGCCGGCCGAAGTGGCCGAGCGGTTCTGGCGCTGCAGTCTGGAACCGCGAGACCGCTACGGTCGCAGGTTCGAATCCTGCCTCGGGCATGGATGTGTGTGATGTCCTTAGGTTAGTTAGGTTTAATTAGTTCTAAGTTCTAGGGGACTAATGACCTCAGCAGTTGAGTCCCATAGTGCTCAGAGCCATTTGAACCATTTGAACCTAATAACATTTTTAAGCACCTTACAATACTGTTTGTAATGGGCTGCTGCATTTAGATTTTAACTGTTTCTAACGTTTTGATATAATTGCCACTTTGTTCTACAAGATAATCTTATCCCTCTAGTCAGCCACCCAGGCTGCCTGTTTGTGCTAGTACCCTGTTTTAAACGTTCTAACGGAAAGCAACTTTCAAAGAGCATGAGAAATGTATTGAGAAAGCATTATATTTATTCGTCTACTGTATCAGCGCTATAAACATCTTGCCACTCTTGTTCCTTTATAAGGTTTACAAAGGTCTCTACAGCAACTGGATCCGCTTTCCTGAACAGCTGATGACTATATTTAACACGTGTTGCAGCACAAAAATCTTTTAAAGTTAAAATTTGTGCATCATGATCTGAAAGGCCATTCACCTTTTTGCTAACAGAATGCCCTTCTAGTAATGAGGAATGAACAAAAATGTTGTCTATGGTTGTTCTACTGTTCCCTTGCACTCTCGTTGGAAAGAATACGGTTTGCATAAGATTATATGAATTAAGGAGGTCTACCAGCATCCTCTTCTTTGCACAATCACTTATACAATTAATATTGAAGTCACCACATATAACTAACTTTTTGTATTTCCTATAAAGTGAACCAAGAACCTCCTCTAGCTTTAACAAAAATGTTGTGAAATCGGAGTCTGAGGATCTATAAATAACAACAGTTAGAAGTTTAGCTCCGTTAAATTTAACCACACCTGCACAACATTCAAACACCTTTTCAGTGCAGTACTTTGAAACATCAATTGACTCAAATGGGATGCCGTTTTTCACATACATGGCTACTCCCCCACACCGCAAAGAGCTGCTCGAAAAGCTGCCAGCCAACCTGTATCCTGGTAAAGGAAGCCTCTGAATTATCTCCTTATTTAAGAAGTGTTCAGATATACCAATAATTTCAGAGTCAACATCTATAAGCAGTTCACTAACTTTATCTCTAATACCTTGTATATTTTGATGAAATATACTAATTCCCTCATTACTCGGATACCTAAGCTTTGTCAAAAGTGATTCCCTTGTTAGAGAGACTTCCCTTAAGCAGGAATACCTATCAGCTGACTTCAATCTGAAAAAGGTGCAGCTCTAACACCCACTACTGCAGGAATTTTCCCATGAGTGATCCCACCAACCCCACCTATGCTGGGGGTCAGGGATTTTCTCTGCCTCGTGATGGCTGGGTGTTGTGTGCTGTCCTTAGGTTAGTTAGGTTTAAGTAGTTCTAAGTTCTAGGGGACTTATGACCACAGCAGTTGAGTCCCATAGTGCTCAGAGCCATTTGAACCACCTATGCTGTCACCTATAAGCTTTGCCAACCTCTCCTTCCCATACCTGTTGAGGTGCAGGCCATGTTGACCTCAACTAATGAATGGATGTTTAAACATCCTCCTTATATAGCGTGCTTCTTCTTATTCTTCCTTGTGAACGTCAAGAGAAACATTATGCATAGATGTCCGCAGAGGAGTATATTGAAGTCCTGATAGCGTCGATAATTGCAGAGTACATGTCTTCTGTGCGTTAAGTATTGTTGTAATTCTTAAGGTGGGTGCAGGTCACCAAATGAGTCGAAATAGTAGACGGTATCCACGTGTCTCATAACGTATGCCACCCAGTGGGTGCCGGGACCTTCAGCAAAATCTAAATTCACAATACCATATTCCCCAGTTTTCCACATAGTCTTCGGTACTGTATCCCGCAATAACACACCACGGATTCTTGGTATCTTGAATTTATCTATAACAAACTTGAGAGGATCTGTATTTGTAAGTGGTCGATCTGGTAGGACGGCTAATGGGCTTTTTTTTTTTTTTATTTACGAATAGACGGAGACCCTTCCTGTACGGCTTCAAGTATAGTTCTTTACCGTTGGCTGCAGCTTCCATCATGCAGTTATGTCTTCTCACCTCTTCTAACTGCACTTGGGAGTTTTGCGTGTTCTTGACCACTTGAGCAATTGCTGCGGCACCACCGGCGAGGGACCCTACAGCCACGAGCGCGGAGAGGACCGGGATGAGAAAAGGAATAAAACCGCCGGATGTTGTGGGTATTGGTAGAACATGAGGTGCTTTAACCGATCCTCTTCTTCTTGTTCAGTAATCTTTCTGCTTCATTGCGTTTTTAGCTGCATACATCGCTGTCAGGATAGAGTTCTTCAAATAATGTTTGTTGTTCTTCTTCTTGTTGTTCAGTGCACAACATGCAGCATTCATAACTTGCTTGAAATTCATCACTCCTAAACCCAACTTGATTTTTCCCTGCATGGTTTTATCAACCGCAAATGCTGCCATGCAATTGACCTATACCAATATCCTTTCTTCTCCATAACGCCTTAGCCTCATTAGCTAAAATCCTATCTGTAATGTGACGACTTGATAGATCTTTATTTGCTGTGTATGCAATCTCATGTTCCAAACACACTTCGTCGAGCAGATTGACTCCCTTATCACCTCGCGCCAAGCGTTTCTGAAACTTTGCCCCAGGCCAACAGTATTTATACCCAGGGATGTGTAATGCCACAGGTAGTTTGTCTAGAACACCACCACCTCCTCTAATGTGTCTTCTAGCGCGCATGTTACGCTACTGTAGTGGTTGTGGACAATGCACACTCATTATATAGCAAATCGCCAGCATCAATCCAACTGTTTTGCGCAGCAGAAAAACCAAGCCATTTCACTAGTGCATTATTTCCCCATCGTCTTATGACTCTCTCTGATTATGAGCTTTTCTGCATCTCCTCAGTGTAGAAGGATCCCGCAATTTCTTCACCTTTACTGTCCTTCAATACATAAGTTCTAGGATTCGTTGGCTGCACCTTTGAAACTGTAAATATCTCAGTTAACCAGTTCTCTAGGTATGATTTCTCAAATGCTCTCTTGTGTTTTGAGATATGCACCAAATCAGCTATATTAAATTTCTGTTTGCGCGAATCCAACATCTTAATGCGAAAGTATACGGTATCCACGAGTCCATTATCACGAACATCGATTGGCCGCATTTTTATTGTGCTATGTTTGGATCTATTATATTGAGCAATTATTTCTGGAAGGATGTCTGTCCATTTGTATGAGCCGCGAAGGTTCAAACGCATCCACGTTCGACCTTTTATTGTTCTGTTTCAGGCGCTCTACGATACTCGCCTACAGGTAAGTGAATGTCGCATAGTGACGTATTCCATAGCGCTCCATCACTGTCTTGAAATACCTATCGATTCGTTCCTGTCTGTAGAAAATGTTCAGAAACATCAGCGACATTTGGACCGGATTTTTGTCTTGACAGGTGATGCCCAGGCCAACTTCGAGTATGTATCAATAACCATTAAAATGTAGTTGAACACATTATTCTAATGTGAATATTGGCGCGTATCTACAAGATCAGCTTGCCACAAGCTATCCAGCCCTTAACTCATAACATGCCTGCGAGGGTATGTTTTGCGTGCTGACTTGTGCAGTTATCGAACTACCATCTCCATAATTATTCAATGATACCTCTCTCTCAAAGCTCAGAGATTATCGAAACAACTTCATTCGAATGAGCTGTATTACCTGCAGCAGCTGATGCCATGAGCAACCGTAGTCGATCTATTAGTTTGTTAGGGTCGTCATAATATATATACTGCGGGATTCGATTGTTCACTACTTTAAGCCCAATGTCAATACCGTCACCACTGCTGCTACCGTTGTTGATGTTTTCGTCTTCAAGTATTGGCTTTACAGTTGTTTTATATTTCCTGTTACTCAGACTTATCGTGAACTTGTGCGCACCAATCATGTGCAGCATTTCACGATACGTGTCCCTATCACTAACTGAATAATTCGTGGGGTTTTTGGTGGGTCTTAGGAAAATAAGATTCATTAAGTCGGGTGTTCTATCAAACTGTCTATCATCGATCTCTATTTTGTCTTCATTTACAGTTATGGGATGTGCACCCAACATGTAAGGTCTTCCCCTGTTAACGCCAAATGTTCTATCTATCTGACCTGGAGCGTGACTAATAATGAATTCATCAATGGCAACACCCTCGTTATCGCGTGTTTTTGTTTTTGCTGAGAGCTGTCAGAGAGATTCAGTAACCGGCTTAAAGGTCTCTCTCTTAGTGTTTGCTGCTGATCCATATGACCTAACCTCAGCAGCAGTAATTTCTCACGAACTGCTTTACGTGCTTGAATCACTTTCTGCTTCGTTGATATCTTGGCGTATACTAATCACACATCTCCGCTACGTGAGGCTTTATATATCCAGTCATTTTCTTCCTCCTCTTACTATGATCCTGATCACCCTTCTCAACAACAAGGAAGTCTACATCAATTTTCCCCTGAATAGCATCGACTTTTTCAGTTAAGTCTGTTACTTTCTTTACTGACTTGATTAACTAGCTCATTTAACGCATTCACCATTCTCAGAAGAGTCTGGTAATACGTCTCTAGTTCCCTGCGCATACCTGCAACTTCATGCGCCATAGCCTGAATTTACGCATACAAGTACAAGCGAATGTTCTGTCTGTGTACACCCATCCTCTCGGGTTGAGAGGTGGACATACACGCGAATATGTCCATGGTGTACTAACCCCTCTCACTGTGCTATATATGCAAAAACTCTTGAAAGCTCCGCCTTTACCTACCATAATTGAGTTTTCTTGTTTTATCAGTAACGAGGAACCCATACTGTAAATGGTTCCAGCAATCTGAACATACCTTTACAAAATCATTGAACGATATGTCCGTTCCGACATGTGCTTGGTAAATGTGCTTTAAATTCAGATTGTCTTGTTTCAAGGCTACAATGAGGTTTGCGTTATCCCTAACAAGCTGTTTGTGGATTCTGGAATATGTTTGACAAAGATAAAATACGTAAGCACCCATATGGGGACCGAAACAGAAATATTTTCGAATTTGGTCCTGGTTTTCCACGGCAACATTGTCAAATATGAAGACAGTGTTTGGTTTTGCTTTTTCAGGTGGGGGGATATCACTGCTTTCACTGAATGTTGTGTATGTAACATCATCTACACCGCACAATATCTCTTGCAACAGTTGATACTTGATTTGTTTTTGAGATCACACAGACATGCGTTAGCAGAGTCATGAGGACGTTACTCTTCCCACAATTGGATGGGCCTACAATAATTGCTCGTATATTATTGAGAAGGAGAATTCTGTTCTTCTTGTTCTCCTTCTTCAGCTCTTCACTTCAATGTTCACAAGACCATTCACCGACAACAAACTCCTTGTAGCGAGGGTGCTTCACCCAGCCCACCATGATACTAAATGAGTCATGAACAGACAAGTCAAGTACTTGATATATATATATATATATATATATATATATATATATATATATATATATATATATATATATATACTCCTGGAAATGGAAAAAAGAACACATTGAAACCGGTGTGTCAGACCCACCATACTTGCTCCGGACACTGTGAGAGGGCTGTACAAGCAATGATCACACGCACGGCACAGCGGACACATCAGGAACCGCGGTGTTGGCCGTCGAATGGCGCTAGCTGCGCAGCATTTGTGCACCGCCGCCGTCAGTGTCAGCCAGTTTGCCGTGGCATACGGAGCTCCATCGCAGTCTTTAACACTGGTAGCATGCCGCGACAGCGTGGACGTGAACCGTATGTGCAGTTGACAGACTTTGAGCGAGGGCGTATAGTGGGCATGCGGGAGGCCGGGTGGACGTACCGCCGAATTGCTCAACACGTGGGGCGTGAGGTCTCCACAGTACATCGATGTTGTCGCCAGTGGTCGGCGGAAGGTGCACGTGCCCGTCGACCTGGAACCGGACCGCAGCGACGCACGGATGCACGCCAAGACCGTAGGATCCTACGCATTGCCGTAGGGGACCGCACCGCCACTTCCCAGCAAATTAGGGACACTGTTGCTCCTGGGGTATCGGCGAGGACCATTCGCAACCGTCTCCATGAAGCTGGGCTACGGTCCCGCACACCGTTAGGCCGTCTTCCGCTCACGCCCCAACATCGTGCAGCCCGCCTCCAGTGGTGTCGCGACAGGCGTGAATGGAGGGACGAATGGAGACGTGTCGTCTTCAGCGATGAGAGTCGCTTCTGCCTTGGTGCCAATGATGGTCGTATGCGTGTTTGGCGCCGTGCAGGTGAGCGCCACAATCAGGACTGCATACGACCGAGGCACACAGGGCCAACACCCGGCATCATGGTGTGGGTAGCAATCTCCTACACTGGCCGTACACCACTGGTGATCGTCGAGGGGACACTGAATAGTGCACGGTACATCCAAACCGTCATCGAACCCATCGTTCTACCATTCCTAGACCGGCAAGGGAACTTGCTGTTCCAACAGGACAATGCACGTCCGCATGTATCCCGTGCCACCCAACGTGCTCTAGAAGGTGTAAGTCAACTACCCTGGCCAGCAAGATCTCCGGATCTGTCCCCCATTGAGCATGTTTGGGACTGGATGAAACGTCGTCTCACGTGGTCTGCATGTCCAGCACGAACGCTGGTCCAACTGAGGCGCCAGGTGGAAATGGCATGGCAAGCCGTTCCACAGGACTACATACAGCATCTCTACGATCGTCTCCATGGGAGAATAGCAGCCTGCATTGCTGCGAAAGGTGGATATACACTGTACTAGTGCCGACATTGTGCATGCTCTGTTGCCTGTGTCTATGTGCCTGTGGTTCTGTCAGTGTGATCATGTGATGTATCTGACCCCAGGAATGTGTCAATAAAGTTTCCCCTTCCTGGGACAATGAATTCACGGTGTTCTTATTTCAATTTCCAGGAGTATATATATATATATATATATATATATATATATATATATATATATATATATATATATATATATATATATATAGAGAGAGAGAGAGAGAGAGAGAGAGAGAGAGAGAGAGAGAGAGAGAAATACACCTGAAAGGATAATAATAATAGTATTTGTGTGTAGCCAGCATAGTTCCATCACTCAACCGATTGAGTTATATTGACTACACGAAGAAAACAAGTATATGTTTCACCCATGAAGAGTAACATGATCGTAATATCAGTAACTGGCATAGCATTGAAACAAATTATTGTAATATTTTGATTATAATGGGAAAGTGCTATGAAATAAAAGAAGACATACACAGGTTGAGATTAGAGATAAATTATTTATATAAAATTGTACATTGGATGTAGTATTTCTGGGATATCATTTTAATTTGTATGTATCTTCTTAGCACCTGTACAATATCTACCAAATAATGCTTTTTGGTTGGCAATAAATTCAGCACATATCTCACTCAAACCAATAGGTGACTCACAGTACCCTGGTTTTCGACACACACATTTCATATGTTTGTCTTTAGCTTTAGCAGTCATGTGCGAACGAAGGTGCTGCTCAAGATCGTCAATATGTATACTATTCACACATAGGGCGTTTACAACATCACTGTATGCAGTCTCTATTCTAGGCAACCAACGATTCAGTCTCTTCAGCACAAGCTGTATGGCAGAGCCTAGATTGTATAACTTCATAACTGACGGATGTCTAAGATAGACGCATTTGTCACCTGATTTCACACATAAGGCACAGTCATCATATACCGTAGTAATAGAAAGTGTAGCATCAGTAAGACAAATGTCCGGGGGAGAATGAGATGGATTATACTCGGTGGTCATTTGCTAGTTGATGTAGCGCTCTGCACCACACATCTCATCCCAGTCGAACTCGGAAATTAGCACTTTAACACATTTGGAAACATTTTCAATCTCCATTATAGCTTGGGTCTCCCCCACATGATGCACGTCTATAGCAATGTTCACATGTTTGGATCCACTGGGGGTTAAATTGTATGTGGAGATGAAAAGCGTGGCTGCACTCGACATATTCTTTTTATCTACAGTATGTAAACTCTGTGGATGCACTATCACAGGAATGTTTGACTGGGATGAATCATATGTTGTTGCCCAGTACTGACCTCCATTTAGATGCCGTTTAACACCGCCAGTGGTAGAATCTGATGTGCCGTGTGCAGGTAGTGCATCCTCATCACACAAGTTGCTGAGTGGGCTGGAGAGTAGCAAGTCCTTGTCCTGCTCCAACAAGTGGGCTACAGGCTCCCACGCGGTCGCTACTGGGTCAGACGAGATGGGTGCCATTGCTGTAGATCTCGACAAGATGGCAGTCTAGGCTGATGCAGGTAATGATGCGTCTGTGGAGCTAGGCTTGTTGGCGCTCCACTCTGTGGAACAAAGACAAGGAATCATTAGGTATAGGCCAATATGTGAAAACTTTGGCCAGCCGGAGTGGCCGTGCGGTTCTAGGCGCTACAGTCTGGAACCGATCGACCGCTACGGTCGCAGGTTCGAATTCTGCCTCAGGAATGGATGTGTGTGATGTCCTTAGGTTAGGTAGGTTTAATTAGTTCTAAGTTCTAGGCGACTGATGACCTCAGAAGTTAAGTCGCGTAGTGCTCAGAGCCATTTGAAGCATTTTTTTGAAAACTTTGAAAAATAATAAGGCTAATGAGTGAGATAGAATAATGTAAAGGATGATAATTACTTTTCTGTTTAATCCTTCTCTGCATGACTGCTCTGGAGTTCGATTGCTGCTGGCACTTCATGATTCTTCTTCTTCTCCTGCTGTCTGACTGACCAAGACTGAAGCCCCGGAGTTGCTGGGCTTAATCTATATCTCCTACAATGACGTCACTGGATACTTGAATCGTATTGGCCGAAGTTGAACACGTGACTCGATTAAGGGCTCCCCTTGGATCCCTCCATTTCCCCCATCCCAGAACGTCATCAGCTGACATCACGATAGAGCCCTCTGGTGGCGACGATGGGAATTAGACCAACACCACATGGTGAACACACAGTGCGTGTAGCCACCGTGAATAACGGCACGTGCATCATGATCTGATGTCACGGTGGTGTGCTCTGGTGGCAACGATATGAACTAAACCAGTTGGAGTGCAGAGCCAGTGGCGAACATATGTGATTGAAATTGGTTAAATAATAAAGACAACTCCTTTGTTCCTGCCATTTTCCTTGCTTAGTAGAAGTAGCTGGGGTGTGATGCATTATCTTGTTGTAATTTGAACTTCCTGGCATCTTTCTGGGGAGGGGGTTAGATTAGCGGAGGTAGCCCAATTGACCTTCTTCCCGCCAAAATCCGCCATCTTGATTGACGTCACAGCCGCCATCTTCGATGACGTCATCGGCGACATCTTGGATAACGGTACTTTGAACTGAGAGTGGCCTTGTCCCAATACTACAATGGCTATAATTTCAATAGTCTGACTGTTTAATATTATAGCATAGTGTATAATATTGTATACATATATAAAGATAATGTGTTGTTACATTATAAGAAAAAAGTAGTGGTAAAAAGTAGTGTTAGGGAATTATGTAATTATTAATATCATAAGACTAAAATTGATGTGTCTCCTGTACAGCATGATCGGACAATCTGTAAATGTATGCTATGAGATGAATTAAATACAAATACAAATAGAAATAAGCAATACTAGAAATATGATTGTTGCTCGTTTCATTCACAGAAATTTAAGCTGTGTTCTTAAATTCCTGTCGAATCAGACCCCCGGAAATCGCTACATATTCGGAAAAAAAGGTCAAATATTTGTGACAGGCAGGAATATAAATGTCATTACTGGTGTTCCCATTCACAGTAATTTCATCTTTCATTTTATAATCAGACTGATATCACAAAAATGAGGAAATTCATTACTGAGAGAGCAGGCTTTTATATTTAATTACATCGAATATTGCAGAATGTACTTACTTTGCATGAACAAGAAAGTGTCAAAATGTGGTACAAACGTTAAGATGGTAAAAAGTACTACAATGTGGCAACATGCGAATTTAATTCCTTGAACTCTATAACTGCATATTTCTAACCATATGGCTACAGTGATCGCATATAGTTTTGTGCATTATCATCATTCATCTTAGAATCTCTTAAGCGCTTTTGCTGCCGATGTGTCATTAACTGATACCGCTATTTCATTATAGAAAATGCGCCATTACCTTGACATGGCATATCCTCATAACATGCAAGTTGAAATACAGAGACCAGAAAATATGATAAACAAATATGGAGACCAGAAAATATGATAAACCCAATACTGTGGCTCAAAGGTAATGAGAGAGGGGCATCACATGACTACTTCCTGATTTCAACTGAATGGCACTCACTCATCTTCGAGTGACTCTCCTTGAAACACATTCAATATAAAACAGCATTATACAGTCAACTGCTCAAAATGGGTTTCTAAAGCTGTTTCTTATCACAAATAGAAAACAGTTAAACTTTGAACTGAAAACATTTTGATACTCGTACTCTGTTATACATGAACATGAATAGCTTCACATCTAATAGGTTGGTAGGCCTACACAAATGGAAAGGGCAATCATATTAACTCAAGAATTCGAATTGCATAGCGAAAACTTAGTTAATACCTACCTACACCAACTTGAAAAACTTTAATATATAAATATTTCTGTAAGTTAAAACATGTTAAAATGTCCCAGTTCCTAAGGCATTATTAACACCAATATTAATGGTTTGTTACAGAGTAATACACTGAAGCACCAAAGAAACTGGTATAAGCATGAGTATTCAAATACGGAGATATGCAAACGTGCAGAATATGGCACTGTGGTCAGCAACACCTATATGAGACAGCAACTGTCTGGCACAGTTGTTAGACTGGTTACTGGTGCTACAATAGCACGTTATCAAGATTTAAGTGAGTTCGAACGTGGTGCTTTGGTCGGCGCACGAGCAATGAGACACGACATCTCCAAGGTAGCAATGGAGTTGGTATTTTCCCGTAGGATCATTTCATGTGTGTACCATGAAAACCAGGAATCTGGTAAAACATCAAACCTCTGGCATCGCTTCAGCTGGAAAAAGAACCTGCAAGAACAGGACCAACAACAACTGAAGAGACTCATTGAACGTGACAGAAGTACAACCATTCTGCAAATTTCTGCATATTTCAATCCTGGGAATCAACAAGTGTCAGCGTGCGAAGTATTCAATGAAACATCATCGATATTGGGCTACTATAACAGACTGTTAGAGCTCCTACCAATGTGATATATCTTCAATTGACCGTCCAGACATTAGACCACATAGAGCTGCATATTCTATACCAAGACAACAGTCTCGTTGAGTGTCATGGTGAGGAAATTATAATATGTCTGCATCTAAGGCGGGATGGGCATGAGGTATAAAACTAGTGCACAGAATTGTCCATGCACCATTTGGTAGTGAAGGCAAAACATGATAACATGGAAGAACTACCAGTTGCTTAAATCACTGGGTGTGAAACTTCACGGTGATGTCACTCGATATAACAGCTCATGTACAATATGAAGGCAGGTTTATGTATATGGAATTCATTTCACAAAAGCATTATGTGTCAGTAATGTTCAATAAAGATGAAATCAGGATTCTTATCCTGCTTCAGGACATTTTAACCATTCCATGCAATAGTTTCCTACAGCTGGGTGGGAAATTTTGGAAAAGTAATGGTAGTGCTATGGTGGCATCGAATTTTACACATAAAGCTTTAGCATTTCTGTGTCAGGAAATAATATATGAACTAAAGGGTGTTGAGACTGACCACATACGCAATCTAGGCATAGCATCAACCCTGAAAACAGCTGTTTTTACATTGGCCTCAGACTAGAACAATTTAGAAAATGCAGAATGGTTCACAGCCAGGTAGATGATAACAACTATTTAATACAATATAACACAACGAAATCGCAAGCACAACAAACCACGCGAACATTCAACAAGCTAATCAAAGAGGATAATACTCTTCATTGCCATATATGACTGACCGCCCACTGTATCGACAACTCGCAATCTCGCAAATCGAAGAGGATTTACCGTACGCCTGAGCCTGACTGCCCATTGTTTCCATATCTCGAAAGCTGTTCTGTTCTGTTTGGATTTTATATAATGTGAAGGCAAAGAGATAACATATTGATGTATCTTTGACAGCAATTTTTGAAATTACCGGAAGTTCACTTCAAATCCAGCAAATATCGCGGACATTTGCCTTTTCGGCCCGGACGTTTTCATTTACCCTAAAATCGCGGACTGTCTTTGAAATCCGTGGCGTATGGCAACCCTATTCACAGGATAAACCAGTAGGCTGAACCGCAGCAGAGTACAGCCATTTCAGCACATGCATGCCTCTCAAAATTTTGATGGTACACTTCAAAGATATGAATGGAAAGCAGTCATGTATTTCAGTAAGAAGTGCAACACATAATAACACATACATTCAAAGGGGTGTCAGAGTGAATGAGATTATCATTGATAAAATAATATGAAAGATTCCCCACATCAATGTAGCAGACAAGGAACGTTTGAAACTTTTAAAAGGTTTGAAAATTTGTGGTGAGATCCTATGGGACCAAACTGCTGTGGTCATCAGTCCCTAAGCTTACACACAACTTATTCTAACTTAAACTAACTTATGCTAAGGACAACACACACATCCATGCCTGAGGGAGGACTCGAACCTCCGATGCGGAGAGCCACATGGGCCGTGACAAAGGACCTCAGACCGTGTGGCTACAAAAGCTTTGAATGTTGGTATTCATCTACCATTAACTTTCCATTCATGGGAGTACTTTGAATATCCTCTGGTACTGACTACATCCATGCAGACATGGACTGTTAAAACATCTGTTGAATCATAAACACAAAGATTCATTATACTAGTGTTTCGAACTGAATTCAAATCATCAGAAAACTTCCCACCAGGCACCACAGCATATGTTCTAATTCTGCAAGACAATGTGACTAACTGTTTGTCCCCTCACAGGAATTGTGCAACGAGTTGTATAAATGAAAAAATTCTGAGTCATATCCAAAGTATTTCACACTGGCACCTCAAAGTGTGAACATTACTGTAGACACACAGGGCTTTTACGATGGGTGTAGATAGTTCATATTTAAGGATGTTGTCATCATTGCATTTAGAAACAATGGAAGCGCAGTATAGTTGTTCTCAGCAAATGTAGCAGTACCAAAATCTCTCAGGGACGTGATGTGTGCCAAAACATGGAAGACAGCATTATGATTAACAAGCTTCCTCCACGGAATTCTCTGGAATAATCGTGGCATATCTTATGATGGTATGATGGCATCGCTTCAAGATTTCAACCAAACAGACACTATGTCAAAGGCATTGAGGAGAGAGTTCACATGGATACACAGAATCTAGAAGTATGCAGCTATTTATGACCTGGAATCATATGGATGTCCATCCCTTTGGCATTTCAAGAAGAAGTACGGAAATAAATAAAATAGTGTTGTGTTGGTTTTAGAATATGTAAACTTACTTTTAAGTTGAGTGACCAAGGAATGAATTTAAAGAATATCACTGTATTATTAAAGATTTCACCCTGACTTTAATTTGTTTCTGCCATCCTTGACTAGGACAGGTGTGGTTATATGGTGAGAGACATTTTATTCAGTGTACAACTTCATCCAAATTCAATGGCTATGGTTTTCTTCGAGCACAGGTTATGTAATTTTAGACATGGGTTCTGTATGTCTTTGGAAATGGTACCAGCAATAGAGTGCTACCTATTCCCAGAGAGACACATATGCTGATTAGTGTGCAAAATCCCAAGTGATAAGTCTTTGATTTGTGTTACTATCATCTTTAAACTGCACCTCCTAAAAAACACTCAAGTTCAAATAAATGTATAACACATGTGACTCACACACGTTATATGTTCTTTTTTTTTAAAAAAAAAAAAAAAGAGAGAGAGAGAGAAAGAGAGAGAATGCTATTGCACAAAAAGCATTTATCAATTGGATAAAACAGCTGGTTCACAGAAAGATCCGTACCTTAAGACTGGAAAATTGCTCAAGTCACACCAATACCCAAAAAGAGAAGTAGGAGTAATCCGTTGAATTACAGGCCCATATCACTAACATCGATTTGCAATAGGGTTTTGGAACATATACTGTATTCGAAATTTATGAAGTACCTCAAAGAAAACAATTTATTGACATGTAGACAGCAAGGATTCAAAAAACACCCTTCTTGCAAATCACAACTTGCTCTTTATACTCACGAAGTGATGAGTGCTATCGACAGGGGACGTCAAATTGATTCCACGTTTTTAGATTTCCAGAAGGCTTTCGACACCATTCCTCACAAGCATATTCTAACCAAACTGCATACCTATGGAATATTGCCTCAGTTGTGTGACTGGATTCGTGATTTCCTGTCAGAAATGTCACAGTTCATAGTAATAGTCAGAAAGTCATCGAGTAAACCAGAAGTATTATCCGGTGTTACCCAAGGAAGTGTTATAGGCCCTCTATTGTACCTGATCTATATTAACGATATAGGAGACAATCTCAGTAGCCGTCTTAGGTTGTTTGCAGATGATGCTGTCATTTACCATCTTGTAAAGTCATCAGATGACCCTGCAAAATGATTTAGATAAGATATCTGTATGTTGCGAAAAGTGGCAATTGACCATGAATAAAGAAAAGTGTGAAATTATTCACATTAGTACTAAAAGAAATCTTCTAAATTTCAATTACACGATAAGTTACACAAATCTGAAGACTGTAAATTCAACTAAATAGTTAGGGATTACACTTACAAATACCCTAAATTGGAACGATCACATAGACAATGTTGTGGGTAGAGCCAACCAAATACTCCGATTCATTGGCAGAACCCTTAGAAGGTGCAACAGGTCTACTAAAGAGACTGCATACACCACGCTTGTCTGCCCTGTTCTGGAGTATTGCTGTGTGGTGTAGGATCTGCATCAGATGGGACTGACGGATGATATCGAAAAAGTATGAAGAAGGGCAGCTTGTTTTGTATTATTGCGAAGTAGGGGAGATGGTGCCACAGATATGACATGTAAATTGGAGTGGCAATCATTAAAACAAAGGTGTTTTTCTTTGCAATGCGATCTTCCCACGAAATTTCATTCACCAGTTTTCTCCTCCGATTGCGAAAACATTCTGTTGGCACCCACCTACATAGGGAGAAATGACCATCACAATAAAATAAGAGAAATCAAGGCTTGCACAGAAAAATTTAAGAGCTTGTTTTTCCCGTGCGCCGTTTGAGAGTGGAACGGTAGAGAGATAGCTTCAAGGTGGTTTACTGAACTCTCTGCCAGACACTTTATTGTGAATAGCAGGATAATCACATACATCTGTAGATCTATACATAGATGTATCTGAATGGGATATAAATCAGTAGATGTGATGCACCTGTACAGATAAGCAGTTGATTAAAATTTCAGAAAAATTGGATGATTTGTTCAAGAGAAAGAGCTCCACAAATTAAGCAAATAATATCACACATTACTCCACCTATGGCCCTTATGAAAGCAGTTATTCCGGTTGGAATTGATTTACAGAATTGTTGAATGTCCACCTGAGGCGCAGCATGCCAAATTCTGTGCAACTGGTGTGTTGGATGTCAAAATCCCGAGCTGGTTGGAGGGCCCTGACAGTAATTCTCCAAACATTCTCATTTTGGGAGACATCCAGCGAACTTGCTGCCAAACGTAGGATATGGCAAGCACAAAGGCAAGAAGTAGGGACTCTCTACATGTGCAAGCATTCTCTTTCTTGTCATGAAGGGCAACAAAAAGGGGTGTAGAATATCATCAACATACTGCTGCACTGTAAGATTAGTGATGACGACAACAAAAAGGGTCCTGGCCACCAAAGGGGTCCTACTACGAAATGAAATGTCACTCCAGAACATCTTTCCTCATTGTTGGGCCATATGGTAGATGACAATCAGGTAGGTACCTGAATACCGCCTGAGGTGTCTCCAAACATGGCTTGCCTGTTCATTGGGGCTCATCACTGAAGACAATTCTATTTCGATCAATGAAATTCCAGACCAAAGATGTATCTGTAGGTGACCCAGACAGTGTTGGAATACCAACCAGATTGTTGCCTGCCATATGGTCCAATGACCAGGTGTGGTGGTCTCGAATGCCATTTCTTTGCTTGAAACATAGTATTCTATACCTGGCTTTTCCTGTAGCAACTGGCCTACCCCTCTTGCATGACTGCTTCCTAGCAGCAAGACTCTTTGCTTTCTATGTGACTTTTCTACCGACCTAGCCTTAAAGTTATTCATAAAAGTCTGTTGCAACCTACTAAGCACAAAAATAGAATCATGAGTTCCTTAAAATAATTTTCCTGTAATACTTTTGATACATAAATAGATTTTTCTTACTCTAATAATAATGACTTGGAGCAAGAAAACAAAATCTACAATATACAATTCAATAGATTTTCCATGAAAATTTTTACAACTGCTGCAATGGAAAAAAAATTTACTGTGTCATTTCATATACAGCTGTTTCAGTAAAAAATTTGTACAGTAGCATTTGATACAATCTTTCAGTGTTGAAAAGGCAGATTTAGTGTGAGAACTAGATTGCTCTAAAAACTATAGACTTTAATGACTAGCAGCTGGTGAAAAACTGATGTTGAACATATGCACAGCCTCACACTCATGAGCTAATTTTTACACACACATACATGTGTGCACAGTACACAGTTCCTTACTGTACACATAGTGTGCAATAAACTGAGACATGCACACACATATATTGATACAAATAATTACATGGTTATAAATGGCTAATACTAATAATCTACAAACACACATGCTGTTTACAAAAATAAATACATTCATTCTGTCTCTGTCACTCAAGTGAATGGTGCTAGTATGACCTGTATATCATTATGAGGTGACAGGATGATTTTCAGCTGTGATACAGTGTGCACCCCATGTTTCTGCAATCGAATACTAAGTTGCTGCACCAGATGCAGTGTGGAAGATGGACCACTGTCAGTGCCACTGTGCGGGTACTCCAAGTAGTCTTCAACCCTGACAATCATTGATACAGCATGAAACATATGCTTCACCTGCCTTTGACTGGCACCTGTCGCTGTATAGAATGTATCTATTTTCGATCTAAGACCTACAAACTATTCAGTTCGCAACCCATTCACCTCATGTTTGATAAGGTAAATACCCTTATTGTTGGCAAGCATAATGCCATAAGGATTATCGGCCACATATCCAGACGTGTCAAATTGATCAGAGTGGTATCTTCTTACTTCATATGGGTCACAACCCATCTCCTGTCCATATCCACATAAAGGAACTCTGGGTGCTCGAAGTAAGTTTTTACTAACCTATAATTAAATTGACACATGTAAAGTTCCGATAGATCCAATATACACATACTGACACAATCAGGTTTTTTGAACTCTGCCAGAACCTTTTTCCATCTCCAGAGTGACAAATTCTTTGTTGAAGGTAGTGACCTGTATAAAATTTGGCCTTGCAGTATAATCGTTTGCTCCATAATCGCCCTCCAGCAGAAAACTATATGTATTTCAGGACTAGTTTCTGAAATTCTCCACTGTCTTGTCAAAAATTATATTGTTTATCAGTTTAAAAAAGTCTTTTTCAAACTCACACATCAAGGAAGCTATCTGTTCAGTGTTTAAATCACTATATTCCTTCAACCAGACATGCAGGTCAAATTTAATGACACAAGTTACTCTATTAAGTTCCATTCCCAAACTGAGATATTGATGAAGGTTTCTGTAATGCATGATGTATCTTTGTTTGTCCCCTAGCACCATCATCAACTTGGGGAAAGAACTGTCTACAGAATTAGTCACTCTAGAAACAGTGGCAAATCACTGTGTGTGTGATTCAAATTATTAGCACGTGCCTTATTCTTCCTCCATGACTTATCCTACACCAGAATCTGCGGTCACATCATCAGATTTATCTAATCCAATGATTTCTTCATTGGACAGCCACCAAAACCCTCCGATTCAAAGAGCTTCTTTCATGGCATGCCCACATAAATTGTTTACATACAGGTACAAGATGTAACTCAAATCATTAAATACATTGAGCTTCTCACCCATCTATGGGTCATATGCCTTGGTCTGTGTCATAAACCAGCATTATATATGAAGGAATGGCATCACATACCTACATGCCTGCAAGGTGTCACCTCCCAGGACTTCAGCCACTGGCAAGAGTCATATTGAAACTGGCAGATGATGGGGCAATCACCACCAGAGGTCCACCTAACTGGGGATCCACTTCCCCCTGCCTAGTCACATGGGTGGAAATAGATCCCCAGGTGAATCTCTGTGCATCAGCTATTATAGGGGCGCAGTCCCAGTCATTGATATTTCTCTGCTGTCACTCTGAGCCAACTCATATGCGAGCTCAACCTACCCCTTCAATCAGAGACTGGTAGGATCCTCTGCAGTGGGACTGTAGACCTCTTCAGCATCATCCTTGAGAAGTATCTTGGCCAGCTTCTGCCAAGTAAACTCTATTTCATTTCCATGGGATATTTCATTACGTTTATCTCTGTGTCCCACAATCTTTATTCAATATGTTGTTTTCCAGGAGCACACCTGGCAGAAGACTGAGAGGGTTTTGCATTAATTTCCATGAGAAGAAGTTTTTGTTTTGTCAATGTCCTGTTGTTTTGGTAATAAACTTTTCTCTTGTTGATCTGGAATGTGTTCTGTCTTAGGCATCTCACTACATGAGATATAAGCAGAAAGCCTATGTCACATTGGCAAAGTTCCCCAGGGATCCTGCATTAAAGAAAGAGCAGCATGTCAACATCTGTCAATAGTTCTGTGCTGACACATGTCTTTTTCAACATGGTGTCTCAAAAAAGGCCTCACATGGTGTAACAGAAGACAGGGCCCAGAGTGTGTGGCCATGCAAACACTATGAAATTTCTCAAACATGTCTGCAAGGAAGTCTGAAATCATGTCCATCTAAGGTCTTGCATACTCCACTAAATTAGGGATCTCGAATCCTTGGCAAATATTCACTGCATATCCATGCTCTGCATCTGGTATGCAATTGCCTCTAATGCTACTGACAAATGTGGGTATGATGAGTAGTGTGGTTTTGTTGAGTCTCCCCATAGAGTCCATACAATATGTTGGTTTGTAGCATCATGATAGGCATCTCGAGTGATGTGCATTACCTCTTCATGCATGACAAGTTTATGAAGTGGCACATGCATAAAATGGAATGAGTCTAGGTAGTTTAGCATAATTCTCAGTTAACTTCATTGGGGGAATAAGATGTATATTTCAACACTCAAAGGCAAGACACTAACCTGGTCATTGTCCACTCCGAAATCAGTTACCATTTCAAGTTTCATGGGTTATGAGCTGCACTGTGGAACATCCTCATTAGGTGACAATAATTCCTACATTTTCGTATCTAATGGTCACTCACAAATATGACATTTAAATTGCTTCTTATAAAAACTGTCATTTTCCTGTAATTTGGTCATGGGATTCTCAATGTGTTAAATCCAATCAACATTCCATGCAATTTGTTCAAGCTCAGAGAGCAACCATCATACAGGATTTTCCCCAACATACCATGAATGAAAATGATTATGTTCCGAGGCATATGCACACACGACTTGATGAATTGCTGTATATGGCATGTGTCATTCAGTGAAGGTGGTATGGGATTGCCCTCACAGCATGTTGCTGGAACAAGGGGGCACTCAAAGTCAGCACACACTACAAAGGGGCAGTGCTCCTTATGCTGGGTGTTCTTAAACTTTAAGAATGTATTCTCATCTGTGGGCATATCCCCATATAGTGGCTCCTGTGTTGGCCAGATTCTTTGATAAACACTTGCTTGAAGTAAATGAGTTCAGGCATGTCAGGCAAAAATTTTATGTATCACAATATTCTTTCTACAACTGCGGTGAAAGAAGTTGCACATGTTCTTGATCCAGTAGTAGTGTTTATTTTCCTCCTTGGAGAATAGCAGCAAAACTACATGCTGCTTATGCTAACCAGCAAAATCAGAAAAACATTGGTTTCAAAGACTTTGTTTGCAACTTTACCATCATCTTTACCAACTTTACCATTATCATCTGGAAGAGTGATGACTCTCTGGGACATTCTGTTCACCGTAAGCCCACTCACACTGATATGTACTTGCACTCTTCAAGTTGCCATTACCCCTCCCAAAGTATGAGTGTGCTTAAAACCCTTGTACACAGGTCCCATTCAGTGCTGGATGCAGACAGTTTACCTAAAGAGCTTGCACATTTAAGGACAGTGTTCAGAGACAATGGATATTCGACCCAGCAAATTAACAGGGCATTCTCAGCTACAACAAAAAACCGAGTAGTAGATAAAGAGGAGAATGCGCCAGCAAACTCCCTCGCTTTCCTTCCCTTTATTGGAAATATTTCCTCCAAAATAGCAAGAATCCTTAGTACTTTTCAGGTGAAAGTGATTTTCCATCTTCCACCTAAGATTACAGAGCTGCTAGGACCAGTGAAGAATAACTTGTTATTGTAGAAGGTGGGAATTTGCAAAATACTTTGCCAGTGTGGTATGGCCTATACAGGACAAACAACAGCACTCCCCTTCTGCAACCCAGGAAGTCAGCAATTGTGGAACATTGTATTTCCAACAGACATTCAGTGGAGTATGACAAAACATTAATTTTGGCCACAGCAAATTCCTTTTTGGACTCCACTATAAAAGAATCTGTTGAAATATGCATCATGGAAAATTTAATGAACTGTGGCAGTGGCTACCAGCTGGATAATGCGTGAAATCCTGTCATCTCAGAGATTTGCTACCACCAAAGACGCCAGAATACTCTGATAACTACAGCAATTGACAATGAATAAGACAGCTGATCCTTGCAGTTCCACCAGCAAGGTTCAAATGGTTCTGAGCACTATGTGACTTAACATCTATGGTCATCAGTCCCCTAGAACTTAGAACTACTTAAACCTATTTAACCTAAGGACATCACACAACACCCAGTCATCACGAGGCAGAGAAAATCCCTGACCCCGCCAGGAATCGAACCCGGGAACCCGGGCACAGCAAGGGTACCGCCATTTGGCAGTGTAGTCCTTCTGTCACCGTGACTCTTATGCATGTGCGGCAATACTATCAGCATGCTACATAAGGCAGTGAGCAGAACGTCTTCAATGGCTCTTCTGAAAATAACTGGCAGGTGTCCAGTTGAAATATCGTGGAGTGAAGTTTACGGCAACTGGCTGCAATTCCAAAATCTCTTTGCACATTTAATTGGCCAGGATAATTTTAAATTTCACTTAGCTCTCTTACAGTTTATGCAAAGTTGAAATATTCAAGCGTGACACACATGCAATAGTTTAATCGTAGAGATTAAATGGGTGTAACTTCAAAAGTAGATTACATAAGATTAACAGTAAATCAATGACTTCAGCATGCTGAAGTATTATTATTTATGTATGAGAAGGCCACCTCAATAGCCAGATAGTTAGAATTGCTGCCTTTGGTGCAGAATGTCCTGGATTTGATTCCCAGTACCTCCTCAGACTTTTCTGAGGAAGGGAAGTATGGAAGGGGTTCCTCTCAGCCTCAAGAGACTAAATGAGGAGCTGCTCAATAAAGCAGCAGCTGCATTTTGAGGATTCATCTACTGGATATTTACTGATGTGAAAAGAAAGGATATTTATGATATCCAGTAAAATTTTTGTTATACTAATCTAGAAATACAAACCCATATACCAGAATAGTTGTAACTAACTTTACTCTTCTCTGCAATCAGCATTGTTACTGCTATTACAATTGTGCTATCACAATCAAAGTATTTCAATATGGTCTTGCGGAATAGTAATGCTTTCCATCAAGAAAATGCTATAATTGTTTGTTTTTTGTTTTTTTTTTTTTTTTTTTGAGTTAGCTGTCTAACCCTAGAAATGGCTTACTTAATGTCTCTCAATGATATTTAACATTTCCTCAGCTATTTCCTTCATACAGTAGTTTAGAACTTAAAATGTCAAATACTGATTCATAATTGGAAAACTTTTGTTTAACTTATCTGTTCTCACCTGTCTTGTAACATCTTCCTTTAACAGCTGGAATTACAAATTTACCTGGATGAACAAAATGGATGTTGATTCTGTTACCAGGTGAAATGTGCCATTGTGAATTAGTATGTCCTCAATTATCTGTATAGTTCAGTTGAACTCATGCAGTTGCTTCAGACTATATATTACTTTACTGCCCCAAATAAACTGCTTCAGTTAATTTAGTGTTGTGAATCTTATATCACATCCATTATTGGTTGATTAGAACAGTGTAGAATATAATACCAGTGTGATAAAAGAGACTATTATGAATTCCATGAGTTACAGTGTACGGATATGAATAAGAAGGAACTTTATAATATACAGTAATACCTCTACGAGAGAAGGAAAGTTGCTACTCACCATATAGCGGAGATGCTTAGTCGCAATAGGCACAATAATTGTGCCTATCGCGACTCGGCATCTCCGCTATATGGTGAGTAGCAACTTTCCTTCTCTCGTACTATTACATTCCATCCAGGATTTTCCATTGTTTGACAGTAATACCTCTGTTATACTAATCTAAGAATGCAAACACACATGACAGAATAGTGGTAACTCACTACGCTTATTTCTGCAATCTGTATTGTCAATAATGTTATTATTGTTCTGTCTCTAACAAGGACTTACAACAGCAGCATGCAGAGTACTACACAGTCCAGCCTCATTAATGTGACCACCACCTATGTTGAACATCAGCATGGAATAATGACTCACAGATGGCCAGTGGCAGCATTAGCAGTGAAGAATATATAAAGTGTATTGGCACCTGTGGAAAACAGTGCAGTCGTTGTCATAACGTGCAAACGCAGTGATTTATCTGACATTCAAAAGGGCATAATCATTGGCTTTCAGTCCAAGGATGGAACAATTTCCAAAACAGCTTTGTTTGTAAACTGTCCATGTCACACTTTGGTTAAAATATACCATGAATGGCAAAATGGTGCTATAGAAAACCAGCACTTGGTGCACTACAGGCCATAGACGACAGGTATGAGCAATGCCTTTGGAGATGTGCAACTGCTGAGCAACTCACCATGTAGAACAACCAATGGGCTACCAACAGTATCTCCTCATCAACTGTTCAGCTAACATTGGTGTGTATGGGCCTCTGCAGCAGCATAAATCCATGTTGAGTGCTGTTCATTACCAACAAAATCGGGAATTTGCATGTCAGCATCGCAGCTGAATACCCACTGAGTGGTGACAGGTGGCCTTTTCTGGTGAATCACTTTTTATGCCCCATCAGACAGATGACCACTGGCATGTAAAGCATGAAACATCTGAAAGCAAACAACCTGCAATAATCAGTAAAAGGGTCCAGGCTGGAGGGCATTCCCTGGTTGATCTTGTCATCCTGTAAGGCACAATGGATGAACACAAGTATGTATCTATCCTTGGGGCTCATGTCCACACCTTCATGCAGTTTGTTTTTCCTTGGCACAATGGCATCTTTCAGCAGGACAATGCAATGTGTCACACACCTTGAAGTGTAGGTGTGTGGTTCAAAGTGCACCAGGATGACTTTACTGTACTCCCATGGCCAACAAACTCCCCAGGTTTAAACCACCTGTTGCACCATCTTGGTCGCAATGGATCACATAGCACAGCTGGCCAAAGCATTGAAGTTGGCATGGATTTCCACATCCCTGTTGATACCTTCCTGGACCTCACAGACTCTCTTTCAGTACATCCATGCAGCATAAGGCAGTTATTCAGGCTCTTGACATGTGGTCACATTGATACGAGTGGACAGTGTATTACTTTTCATTAAGGAAGTAGTAGAGTTGCTGAATTTTGTCCTTAACATGTAACATTATAAAGAATTTAGCTCACGTCTCTCAATGATATTTAACGTTGCCATAGAAGATTACTACTTGTACCAGTTCATTACATTAGACACTTAAACTGTGAAAGTTTGTGGCAGCATGCAATCGGTCGACTGACCTATCTTTGCACTGCCATCTTTGAGTTTTGCGAGAAATAGCCCACGGACCTTCCGTCCATTGTGAACCTAAGAATTGCAGTGACTGTGTGTTTATGTATAGTGATATCAAGCTGAACATTAAAATGCTTTTCTCTACATGTGAAATCTTAGCATATTCATTTAAGCCATCGTACCTACTTCCACATTGGTGACCCCGACGACAAGTGCTCCGAACTGTTTTTGTGTTTCGTGTATCATCTTTTGTTGCTATGCCATGTGGTCTTTCAATCGCCACCAGCAGTTACCTTCTCCCGCCACAACTCAAGCACCTTAATTATCAGTGAACCAGATGCCATCGCAGCTTCCAGCTATGCAAACAGAACTTCCAAACACGATTTTTTATCATTTTTCTACTGTGCCTATGAGTGCTACGATTAATAGGGCCCACGCGGCATTGCCTCAGACTGTGCCTTTGTATATCTATGGGCATTTTGATCAAAGGAGTGAGGTATCACGAACTGTGCTTCATGCATTTTGTACAACATCAGTTTGCCAAGCCACACTGTCCTACCTCAGCCAAGGTTGAATCTGCTGTGCCGCACGCGCCAGTCGCATTTCCAACCAAACTACAACTCTCTCCCATGCCTACTGCGAAATTCCAAGCAGTGCATTATTGATATGGGAGTTGCTACTACCTCATCACAACATTTCCTGAGGCCCCGGCTGCAACAGGAGCCTCACCTTCCCAGTCAAGTTTCTGGGACCCCACGTCCCCCTCTCCCCAGTGTTACCACTACCAAAAAAACAGTTACGGGCAATCAACCCCCAAGTAACACTGGGTTATCGGACGTCCTGCATGCCAAATTTCCGAAATTGCCTACATCTGTAAAGGACCAGCGGTGTATTTGGTTTGCACTGGCGGACTCTCTTTTTCATGCTACTGGTGTCCACTCCGAGGAATCTGATTATCTGTGAACATTGTCACTATTATCTTATGAGATCATTCACCAAATTATTCACAAGGAACATTTAGGCGACCTTACTCCCTCCACACTGTGGCGTCATCTACGTGCCCTTGCAACACGTGACTTTCTGCCAGATGCAGCACTGTGGTCGATCTGGTTAAGGAAACTCCCAAAAACATTAAAACTGCAACTCTTGCCCCTCACATCAAGCTCACTGGATGAGAAATTGTTAGTGGCAGACTGCACTTTCAAGATAATTCACTGGCGCAAACTTTCATTTCATATTTCAACTTTCTCTACTCAGTCAAGTGACATTAGCACAGTACTGCCCCCTCCACCACCCGCTATCGGACGCGCTCGTCCAGGTAGCCAGTGTGAGTGCTTTCATCTGGCGACCTAAGCCATGAACCTCATATGCTGCAGCCTGCCCCCACTGCAGCCTCGGGTGATGCGCAGCGCAGCAACCTACGTACTACAACAGCCACTGAATCACACCCACGTTATCCCTTATGCTGGTTTCATGCTACATTCAGTGACGCCCCTTGCAACTGTCACTCACCGTGTGTGGAAGAAAACACGCAACGCAAGATGCATTAGGTGCCTCATCTCGCACAAAAAGTACGCAGCGCCACATTCGTGAGCAGTCAGCACATATCGCCTCACCTGTCGGCGGATGCTTCTATGTCCACGATGCTACCACCAACCAAACGTTTTTGGATGACAGTGGGGCTGACACAAGCATCATTGCCCCTTCACTTGCACCTCCAAATCTGCGACCTTTGACTGCATTACTACGGACCACAAACAATTCAGACATCAACAGGCTTGGTACAGCTCCACTCACGTTGAAACTATCCACAGTTTCCATGGACATTCCACATATCATAAGTCAGTTACCCAGGGCTAGGCATTGATTTCCTACGCCAGCACTTGTTTTCTGTCAATACGTCAGACAATACCTAGTGTCACCTACCTATTGATATGACTATTCCTTTCA
This sequence comes from Schistocerca nitens, assembly GCF_023898315.1. Classification (NCBI taxonomy): domain Eukaryota; kingdom Metazoa; phylum Arthropoda; class Insecta; order Orthoptera; family Acrididae; genus Schistocerca; species Schistocerca nitens. The sequence continues at coordinate 289,711,980 of NC_064616.1, read as the reverse complement.
CTTCCGCCTCTCGAGCGTGACCTCCACCCCTTTGTGACAGTTCTATTAGCTCTTTGACAGCCGAGTGTGTTCTGCTTACAGCTAAACTCACGAGTGCAACTTGTAACATTCTAGTTCAATGCCAACAGATTAACTACCTCTGAACTAATCAAGCCATGTTACGACAACTCGTCGAGGATACTACTCATGCCCTCGACATCGCCAGATGCAAGCCTTCACAGCACACACCACCGACACAGCCCAACATGTGATGGATGATATTAAGGTCAGCATTCCTGCTTCATCTAGTGAATAGTGGGATCCCCTCACCCAGCACTGCACAGGGTAGCCGTGCGGTCTGAGGCGTCCCTTGGGCATGGGTGTGTGTGTTATCCTTAGCAGAAGTTAGATTAAGTAGTGCATAAGCCCTGGGACCAATGACCTCAGCAGTTTGGTCCCACAGTCTTTACCACAAATTTCCATATTTCCCTCACCCGGCCGTGAAGTATTTTGGCTGTCACCAGTGGTGGGTCTCATAAATTGAACACTACTGAAGGACCCCCTGTTTTACATAAAGCTTGGAGACTCAACCCTCATAAACTCAAGATTGCTAAGTCTATTATTCAGGAACTATTAACTGCAGGGATTGTTTGCATCTCATCCAGCGATTGGTCATCAGCAATTTAAGTCGTTTCAAAAAAGATGGCTCATTCAGACTCTGTGGGGATTACCATAGACTAAACAATAGAACTATTTTGGACAATTACCCAGTCCCCCATATACAGGACTTTGCACAACAACTGAGTGGTTCTAAAATGTTCAGGGTGGTAGATTGCAAGAAAGCATATCATCAAATTCTGATGCCTGTCGAGTGACCTATCTTTGGAGTGCCATTTTTGGGGTTTGCAAGAGATAGCGCACGGACCTTCAGTCTGTTGTGAACTTTTGAATTTGAGTGACTGTGTGTTTATCTATAGTGATATCAAGCTGATCATGAAAGTGCTTATCTCTACATGTGGAATCTTAGCATATTCATTTAAGCCATTGTACCTACTTCCACAAATTAATTTCATAATTGACCTTTTAAAAACAAACAAATAAACATTGCCCTGACTGGCCTTGAAGACCCAATGGTACCGACCAGCTGCCATGTCATCCTCAGCCATTAGAAGTCACCATATGCCAGTACCGAAGGGCTTGTGGTAGGCACACCGCTCTCCTAGCTATTGTCAGTTTTTGTAACCTGTGTCGCTACTTTTCAGTCAAGTAGCTCGTCAATTGGCCTCACAAGGGCTGAATGTATTATGCTTGCCAAAATCACTCAGCAGACCAGGACAGTAAACTATCCAAGTGTTAGCCAAGACTGACAATGCTTAACTTCAGTGATTTCTCGGGAACCACAGTAACCACTGTAGTAAGGCCATTGGTTATTAATTGAACTTTTAAAAGACTTCAATAATAGCTGGTTTTGCATGTAAGACTTTACTATCTATCAGCCAACTTATAGTTACAGTGGATGGAATGGTGTATCACTATGCAAAAGTACATCAGAAGGCATTAACTAGTTAAGATACACTGTTGAGAACTCCAAATCTTCATATGCACACTGAAAGAGTTCAACACGAATTGTTTCTCAGAACTCCAGGTAAATGTTCTATCATCTGAGTCACTGGTCTGAAGCATTACTAATTATTCAAACACAAACAAGCATTAAATACACTGAAGTGCCAAAGAAACTGGTATAGGCACGCGTATTCAAATACAGATATACGTAAACAGCCAGAATATGGCACTGTGATCGGCAACGCCTATATAAGACAACAAGTGTCTGGCGCAGTTGTTAGATTGGTTACTGTTCCTACAATAGCAGGTTATCAAGGTTTAAGTGAGTTTGAACGTGGTGTTATAGTCGGTACACAAGTGATGGGATCACAGCATCTCTGAGGTAGTGATGAAGTGGGGATTTTCCCATACGAGCATTTCACAAGTGTACCATGATTATCAGGAGTCTAGTAAAACATCAAATCTCCAACATTGCAGCAGCAGGAAAAGGATCCTGCAACAACAGGACTATTGATGTCTGAAGAAAATCATTCAACATGACAGAAGTACAACTCTTCCGAAAATTGCTATAGATTTCAATACTGGGCCAACAACAAGTGTCAGCATGCAAACAGTGCAACGAAATATCATGGATATGGGCTTTTGGAGCCAAAGGCCCACTCGTGTACCCTTAATGGCTACAAGACGAAAAGCTTTATGCCTTGCCTGAGCCCTTCAACATCAACATTGGACTCTTGATGACTGGAAACATGTTGCCTGGTTGGACTTGTCTCATTTCAAATTGTATTGAGCGGATGGACGTGCACAGGTATGGAAACAACCTCATGAATCCATGGGCCCTGCATATCATCAGGGGACTGTTCAAGCTTGTGGATGGTCTGTAATGGTGTGGGGAGTGTGCAGTTGGAGCAATATGGGACCTCTGATATGTCTAGATACAACTCTTACAGCATCTTGTCTGATGACGCGCATCCATTCATGTCCATTGTGCATTCCGACAGACTTGGGCAATTCGAGCAGCACAATACAACATCCCACACATCCAGAATTGCTACACATTAGCACCAGGAACCCTCTTCTGAGTTTAAACACTTCCACTGGCCACCAAACTTCCCAGACATGAACATTATTGACCATATCTGGGATGCCTTGCAATGTGCTGTTCAGAAGAGATCTCCACGACCTCGTACTCTTAGGGGTTTATGGACAGCCCTGCAGGATTCATGGTATCAGTTCCCTCCACCTCTACTTCAGATATTAGTTGAGTCCATGCCATGTCATGTTGAGGCACTTCTGCATGCTGGTGGGGGCCCTACATGGTATTACACAGGTGAACAGGTTTCTTTGGTTTTTCAATGAATGTTCAACACAATGGACAGTTTTTGAATAATTTATACGTACTCCCTTACTAGAAAACATTGTTAAATCTATCTTTTACAGCTGCCATTAATTATCTGACTGGGTTAAAAGAGAGTGTTGTCTCAACAGAACAAAGGATGCAAATATGAAATGTAATTGATGTTGTTATTCAGAGGGGAATTGTTACTGTGTGAAATAATATGTCTCATTTACCTGGATTGCTCAACTTGACTCATGAATAAATGATGACTAACTGACAACCTCAACTGCCGACAGGTGTTGTTGTTATACCTCGATGTGGACAGCTGAAAATGTGTGCCCCGACCGGGACTCGAACCCGGGATCTCCTGCTTACATGGCAGACACTCTATCCATCTGAGCCACCAAGGACACAGATGAATAGCGCGACTGCAGGGACTTATCCCTTGCACGCTCCCCGTGAGACTCACATTCCCAACTGTCCACAATTCTACATATATTGTACCTTATAGACATTTGCCCACCCACTCATTACTTGCGCACGCTTTGGCGATTCCCGTAAGATTTTGGGCAACCTGTGGGCATTCGCACAGACGAAGGTCAATGTCTGGGTAGCCTTTAACTATATATACGAAGACAGTAACTTGTTCTCGAAAGAACAATTACTGATGATGACCGTGCAGCTTTTCCCTGGAATAAATGATGATTAACTGACAACCTCAGCTGCCGACAGGTGTTGTTGTTACACCTCGATGTGGACAGCTGAAAATGTGTGCCCCGACCAGGACTCGAACCTGGGATCTCCTGCTTACATGGCAGACGCTCTATCCATCTGAGCCACCGAGGACACAGATGAATAGCGCGACTGCAGGGACTTATCCATTGCACGCTACCCGTGAGACTCACATTCCCAACTGTCCACGATTCTACATATGTATTGTACCTTTATAGACATTTGCCAACCCACTCATTACTCGCGCACGCTTTGGCGATTCCCGTAAGGGTTTGGGCAACCTGTGCGCATTCACACAGACGAAGGTCAATGGCTTGGTAGCCTTCGTCTGTGCGAATGCGCCCAGGTTGCGCAAACCCTTACGGGAATCGCCAAAGCGTCGCGAGTAATGAGTGGGTGGGCAAATGTCTATAAGGTACAATACATTTGTAGAATCGTGGACAGTTGGGAATGTGAGTCTCACGGGGAGCGTGCAAAGGATAAGTCCCTGCAGTCACACTATTCATCTGTGTCCTCGGTGGCTCAGATGGATAGAGCATCTGCCATGTAAGCAGGAGATTCCGGGTTCGAGTCCCGGTCGGGGCACACATTTTCAGCTGTCCACATCGAGGTATAACAACAACACCTGTCGGCAGCTGAGGTTGTCAGTTAGTCATCATTTATTCCAGGGAAAAGCTGCACGGTCATCATCAGTAATTGTTCTTTCGAGAACAAGTTACTGTCTTCGTATATATAGTTAAAGGCTACCCAGCCATTGACCTTCGTCTGTGCGAATGCGCACAGGTTGCCCAAAATCTTACGGGAATCGCCAAAGCGTGCGCGAGTAATGAGTGGGTGGGCAAATGTCTATAAGGTACAATACATATGTAGAATCGGGGACAGTTGGGAATGTGAGTCTCACGGGGAGCGTGCAATGGATAAGTCCCTGCAGTCGCACTATTCATCTGTGTCCTTGGTGGCTCAGATGGATAGAGCGTCTGCCATGTAAGCAGGAGATCCCAGGTTCGAGTCCCAGTCGGGGCACACATTTTCAGCTGTCCACATCGAGGTATAACAACAACACCTGTCGGCAGCTGAGGTTGTCAGTTAGTCATCATTTATTCCAGGGAAAAGCTGCACGGTCATCATCAGTAATTGTTCTTTCAAGAACAAGTTACTGTCTTCGTATATATAGATAAGGCTACCCAGACACTGACCTTCGTCTGTGTGAATGCGCACAGGTTGCCCAAACTCTTACGGGAATCGCCAAAGCATGCGCGAGTAATGAGTGGGTGGGCAAATGTCTATAAGGTACAATACATATGTATTGTGGACAGTTGGGAATGTAAGTCTCATGGGGAGCATGCAAGGGATAAGTCCCTGCAGTCGCGCTATTCATCTGTGTCCTCGGTGGCTCAGATGGATAGAGCATCTGCCATGTAAGCAGGAGATCCCGGGTTCGAGTCCCAGTCGGGGCACACATTTTCAGCTGTCCAAAGTGAGGTGTAACAACAACACCTGTCGGCAGCTGAGGTTGTCAGTTAGTCATCATTTATTCCAGGGTAAAGCTGCACGGTCATCATCAGTAATTGTTCTTTCGAGAACAAGTTACTATCTTCGTATTGACTCATGAAGTAGTTGAGTCTACATGTGAATTTACTGTGACAATAATCTTCATCAAATAAATTCAGTGTTATGAGACTACAATCATTTCTCTTATGCATTATTTATAACAATGTGTAATTTACAATCAATGTGAAAATGGTGGATTAATATGAGTTCATTGTTTACTAAATGTGCATTACAGAGACATTGTCTCCGTGCAAAATTTACTTTGAAGTATGTGGAGATGTGAAACTTAAGTATTAAGCCACAAAACTCACAGATTTGGAATGCTGCCAAAATTTTTCCTATTTCACTCCAATTAATATGTTCAGATTTAGGCAGCAATTCTGTTAATGACTCCTTTGTTATGCCATCTTCTTATATAAGAAGATAATTACAGAACAGAGCAGATTTTATAATACTCTATCCATGAATATTGATAAGTTTTCACCTCAGAAACCCAAATATTGATGATGAGGATTTACTGACAGGTGGTTGATATCCATCTTTAAATCTTTCATCAATTCGCAAACAATAATGACATGCTCTCACATGGCATTGCTTTATGTATTTCAAGGTAAAGAGGAAAAGTAGATAGTATTTCCCAACCAAAATGACCCTGCAACAAGAGAATGGCTGAGGTTAATTGTACAGTGAGAGAGTTAGCACTTTCCACATTTGCTCAGAAAAAGGCAAACAGGAAGCTCACTGTCACATGGAATGGCAGCAACTTGGAATACTGGAATACACACTCATAGCAACATAACAGGATGTCATTTTGGACATATCACTGACATACAAATGTCATTGCAAGATGAGCCACCAAAAAGGTTGATGCCAGGAATATCTTGAGGCAACTAGCAAATAGTAAATCGGGAGTAAGACCAAATGGATTAAAAACAACTATCCAATCATTTTGCTTCTCCATGGTGCAATATGTATCTCCCATATGGTCCAATTGTGCACATGCCCAAAAGTCATACAGTCCTAACTGACACAAGCAGATTAGCCATAGGATGCATGACTAAGGAAGCTACCTAAAGCAGCTGTATTCTCAGATCCAAATCCTGAAGCACTGCATATAAGCACATAGAAAAATGTAAACAGACTTCTGAAGAGTGCCTAAACAGAGCTTTATGTGCTGGCATACTTAAATCCTACAACACATTTCTTAGAGCCAAACCCAAGGACTACCCTGTCTCACAAGAGATGCTCAGTGGCAATATATCAAGTTAGAAGCTTTGGAGAACATTGTACTGTGTCAGAGTGGGTGTAATCCCAGTCAAAACAAATCTAATTGAACAAGGGCCTTAAAGTCAGAGCAGAAAACAAAAGCAACTCAGTTGAAATCTAGAACATGGAATATCATCTACAATACCGCAACTGCACCATGTGATGTACTCTTGACGATGAGTTATTGTCTGATCTACTACACTATCTCCTTACAAAAAAAGAATACAATATGACTAGTACAGTTCATCTCAGGAATCTGAATAATCATGATCAGATTTTTTCTGATAGATGTTTGGTATCAGTGTTTAAGTATTATATCTATGCACTGATGATAAGGATGAACTATCACACCTCATTGCTTTGCACATTTCAAGGTAAAGTGTAAAAGTAGGCAGCAGTTTAATTAAACCATGCTGAATACGCAACAAGAGAATGGTAACAATGTGTATTGTTAAGTAATACAATGAGAAAGTTGGTGGTTTGGATACATGCATTTGATATGCTAAGTATGAAGCAACAAACTCTTCACTTACAGATATGCACGACACATTTAAAACAGTAGCAAATTTTTTGAAATACCTGTGGAAGGAAGAGGATAATAGAGACTAAGTGGGTTAACACATACTTGCAGTAATGTTTCATCCACACATCTATCAGTTGTCACATAAAGTGAAATCAGATTAAAATTAGGCATATCTGAGGTGGATATTAAACATAATTTTATAACACAGTATTCACTCTATTACAATGAGTTCTTCATTGATATAGTTAAGTGTGTTATAAATTGAATAGCTCGTTTAAGAACTAGGTTAACAGAGAATATTAAGCGACCTATGGCTTCCCCAAGAAGGAAAGTCAATATGTACTGATATAAAAAGGAACTTAATACATACAGAATTTTTTACAATAATGTAGCAATAGAAACAAATAAGATAGAATAGTGGTAACTTACTATGCTCATTTCTGTTAACAGTGTAGCCATTTGCATTACTTTTGTTCTATCCCTAACAAATACTTAGAACAAGAGCCTGCAGAGTACTGCATATTTTCATCTCAAATATACTAGGTTCACTTAGATGTTGTATGGATGTATGACACTGGAAAGCACTGAGCTCAGGTCATTCATTGATATTTAATGTTCCCACAAGTGTTCTTCCCTTCTAGTTTCAGGCAATAGTTACACTATGTAAGAAACAACAAGTTTCCCACTTAGACACCTCGATATACATCCGCAACTGCAGGGTATTTTCTCAGACAAGCAGGAAAGGAAGTTCATAGTGTGTGATGTTCATATGCTTTGTTTATTTGTTGATAGTCCTTGTTGCTGATGTACTGCATTGTTACAGTGGCTGAAAAATGGGGGATGGAATTTCAACACTGACTACTGTAAATGATGTAGCTGATAGTTGCACAGTTGCTTTTCTCAGTTCTTTACTTTCCCTGTTCACAACCCCGCAATATTACACAGTTATATGGCCAGTTCACCAATGGTTAACTTTTGATAAGCCTCATTAATAGTTTGCATACTGCTACAATAGTTTAATGTTGAACATCTATGCACAGTAAAAACCTAATTACACAGTTCTTACAGAATAATACAGAACACGTGACACTATTGAACAGACACTGTCATTGTTTCAGCACATGGCCTATTTGTGTTACACTTGTTTCATGGTTAAGTTGATGCACCATTGTTGATCTAACCAGTACAGGTTTCTCGTCTGAAAATTGGTCGTGGACTGCCTGACTCAGGACCAAAAATCAGGCCTTTATATATCCTGTTTGTCAGGATAGAGGTCAGGAGCGGTGGGCGATGCAAAAATGAAAATAATGAAGTTGGAATGGACTCTGTTTATTCATGTAACGATGGTACATGGGTGCCTACGTAGGGCTGAGCAGCCCCAAGAGGGGTTGCCGTCTGTTCAACAGGAGGTTTGAGGAGAGTGGCAGAGGCTAGAGGAGTGACTACTCGGGGCCGAGGTCTGAAGCAAAGAGAGCGTGGAGCTGTTTCCAAGCTGCTCTTGCCGCTGCCAGCCATGTCCTCACATGAACATACGACTAGTCTTTGATTGGAGGGTTGATTCCGCCAACGCGCCTTGCTAGTAGCGTACCCTCGTCAGCGCAACCAACCCGTGGGACTAGAGTCTGACCAGGGAGCACGTGGCAGGAATGTGCCAACCACGGTCTTCCGGCCAGCACCTTCCACCACAGTGTGCCCAAGCCGGCTACGGCCGCACATTATGAATGGGAAAATTATTTAATAAAATTTTATCGGCAATGGGTTATGAACTGTAGATTAAAACTGAAGAAACTGCAAAAAGGTGGGAATTTAAGCAGATGGGGTCTGGATAAACTGAAAGAACCAGAGGTTGTACAGAGTTCCAGGAAGAGCATAAGGGAACAATTGACAGGGATGGGGGAAAGAAATACAGAAGAAGAAGAATGGGTAGCTCTGAGGGATGAAGTAGTGAAGGCAGCAGAGGATCAAGTAGGTAAAAAGACGAGGGCTAGTAGAAATCCTTGGGTAACAGAAGATATATTGAATTTAACTGATGAAAGGAGAAAATATAAAAATGCAGTAAATGAAGCAGGCAGAAAGGAATACAAACGTCTCAAAAATGAGATCGACACGAAGTGCAAAATGGGTAAGCAGGGATGGCTAGAGGACAAATGTAAGGATGTAGAGGCTCATCTCACTAGGGGTAAGATAGATACTGCATACAGGAAAATTAACGAGACCTTTGGAGAAAAGAGAGCCACTTGTATGAATATCAAGAGATGAATACACTAAGCAGATTCAGAAGGATGTAGGTTGCAGTAAGTACTGGGAGATGAAGAAGCTTGCACAGGATAGAGTAGCATGGAGAGCTGCATCAAACCAGTCTCAGGACTGAAAACCACAACAACAACAACATATACTGACTGTACTGAACACAACCACTTTTATTATACCACAATTAATATTAATACCCAGTATTCAAGATGGTTTTTAGTGCATATTTCCTTTGTTGCTGCACCAAATTATACTAATTTTGCACAAGAGCTGATTATTTCAGATATTCTCCTCCTTACATGCTGACAACTTTCATTTTATTTTTACCTTACCTCTTTGTTTGACAGAAATTCTTTAACCATGACAACAGTTTACTTCCATCATATTTCATAAAACCAGAATAAACACAGTATCTCACAAATTTTTGCCAAATGCCACTGCTGTTTTTTGCCTTTCCTTCCATCCTCTTATGATTCCATTACTTATCACTAACACAATACAATATACATAGATAACACTGGAGAGACTTTTTCTAAAATATTCATATCCTAAAGTATCCTGCTGTACAAAATCACATGAAAGTTGAAGATAGAATGTCTCTGATCCACTTATAAACTACAGATAGGATAGGAGAAGAGCTTAACTGCCTCAGGAAACACGAAAAATGAGACGGACAGCTGGGGTAAGCATTATCACCACATAATGAATCCAACACAGTATGTTGAACCCCCTACTTGCTATTTGCACAAGAAATTAGTCCCAAATATTACATCAATGCTGAGATTTTGAATCACCAAGAAATTGCACCCCAACAGCTGTGCTGCCAATTCCACAGTTAATAGTAACTCTTGTTTCACACTCAATGATAGGTTACCAGTAGCATAAATAATTTTTATTCCAGAAACATGCATCACTACTATACCCTCCGTGTTCTTAATAGACTCAAAAAATGCCTGTGAAATGCCATTCAAATCACTACCACTGTCCAGTAAACACTTAACATGTACACCTTGTACACATGCTGTTATTACAGGGTGCCACACTTTTATTACAGGGTGCCACACTTCCCTTTTACTTACCATGTGATCTTCATACAACAAATCCTCATTAATCCTTTCCCAGGAAAAACTATCATCCTTCTTACCAAAACAATTATCAGACACAGTCAAATGACAGATAGCATTGTCCTCTTCCCAATTACCACTGTCATTAAACTCTGGCTCTTCATTAGGCCTAACATTATCCTCCTTTAATATTTCTTTACTTAACACATTGCTATCATTATCAATGATAAATTCAAATACCTTGTGCTCATCACTGCTGGTTCATCATTGCTATCATCATTACAACTACTGTCAGAATTAGACCCACTGCCACTTTCTCTGTGCTTTAGGTTTTATACCTCTTCCATGTTTATCTCCATTTCAGTCAATTTTGAATCTACATTTTCATTTACTTTTACCAGTTTTTCCTCTACCACTACTGCACACTTGGTTTCTACTTCCGTTTCTAAATCATTTTTAATCTGGCCACTTTGGTTCCCAGGTTTACCCCAACTTTCAGCACAAAATTTCTCGGAAGCCTCCATCCTCCTACTATAGTCATCACAAAGTTTCTCTCTCTCTTCTACACATTTACTACTCATTAATGTCAATTTCTCTTTAGTATCATGTACTATTTTCTTTATGCTATTTCCCAACCTACTAATGTCTTCTTTCATACTTATATTACTCATACTACTCATACAGACTCTGAAAAAACTCACGTGAGCAATTTAGAACTGGAGAAGAGGAATGTTAAGCAAAGGCATACACATTCTCCATGACAACACTCACCCACGCATCACTCAGCAAACTGTTGCTATCCTGCAACAGTTTCAGTGGAACATAATCACCCATGCACATTATAGTCCTGACTTGGGACCAGAGACTATCACCTGTTCCCTAGGTTAAAAGAACATTTGGCCAGAAAGGAATTTAGTGAAAGAAGAGGTTCATAACTTTCCGAACAGCATGCCAGCAAGCTGGTATGACATGGGCATACAAAAACTGCCACAGCATCTACAAAAATGCATCGACAGAAATGGTGAACATGTCAAAAATTAGCTCAATGTTCAAGCTGTAAACTGATGTAAAGCATTGTAGAAATAAGCGGGTCCATGTACTTAGAAAAAAATTGGAGACCTTACTTTTGGGGTTACCCTCATAGTTATACGAACTATATTTTTGGCAAACCTGGTAATTACTTTGGAATTAATTAAGGGCTGGCTTTGCTAATATATTTTCAAATAGACCCAAATAAATACTTTAGGAATCTTAGTAATAGTTCTTCCAAATGTTTATAATTATTACAGAATTTATATTTGGTTATAAGTTAACAATAAAATTTAAGTCACAAAACAATTATTGATTTCACCCTATCACAAAAGTATTAGCCAGGAATAGTTAAAATAAATTAGGAAATTAATTAAATGTATAAAACTAAGCACAAAATTAGACCTGGTGGTATATTCTTTAAGACTAAGGGCCAACCTTTCTCTTTTATAGAAATGCAGATTATACTCATGTATGTTAATGGTAATCAGGCGAAAATGAAAATAAAATGATTTTCAGGAGGCAGAAGGCAAAGCAAAAGAGGAAGTAAAAAGATCTCAGCTTACTTTGACACAAGTGCTAGTGTCTGTCAACTTAGAATTACAATGACAATCTATTATTCTTAGTACAAAAGAAACCTAATATAAAATAGTAAGTTTTAATGCCTTATGTTTCTAACAAAAGAAAATGGTTAGTTTACACAATGAAGGATTAATATTGCATCAACAGACAATACAAAAAAAAAAAAATGTCCTTCACTGAGCACGCAAGAGGAATTGGAGGACACTAATGCTTGTGGTTCACACACACTGACACTTACGTCTGATCCTAATGTTTGTCAACTGTCATGTAGAGTGAGCTCGAAAGATAATAAAATGCATGCAATGTTCATGTTAACTGTTTTATAACATAGTGATTACTGTCTGACACAGTCTGCAAACATGAGACAGTTGAGACCTATACAAATGTAACAGTGTAACTGAAAAGTAGGTTAGATGAGTAATAATTTTGTTATACTAATCTACCAATAATAACGGGTATCATAGGACAGTGGTACCAAATTAAGCTGGTTTTGAAACTGGTATTGTTTTGCTATTACTATCATGGTGACACTAATTAAAACTTACACAGACCAGCAAGAACATTATGAGCAGTATCTTATTATCATATAAACCCACACAGGTGACAGCAGCATCATGTGCTGAACTGCCGATCCTGTTGAAGCAACTCAGCAACAATGTCTGCAGCAGGGGAAAGAAAGGCAATCTGCAAACCAACAGGCTTCACAATAGCCTAACCATGTACCCAGTACCAACGGTCCACCACAGATCAAATTATAAGTTCTTTTCCCAGTTACTTTAAAAATCCATAAAGAAAACATTAAGCTGTAGCACATTCAACCTAGAAGATAAGGATAGACACAGCAAAATTCATCAGTCCCTGTTGTACAAAAGATTTTTCATTAAAATTTTTGGACAGTTCAACAAAGCCACAGAGTTTTTATATGTCCGTTGTACGGTCTGACCCTCCTTGATATCTTTGACAGTATAAATTGAAATTCTCCTAATTTTTCCTTAAATAATTCATTAATGTCACTAAAGAATCAATCTTGTTCTCATTTAACAAAATATTCCACTTTAAAACCAATCTTCTTGACCACAATTGCCGATAAAGTTTTAAAACAGAATTTTCATACACTTCACAGTATCGATTATTTTCAAAATGTCAATACGTGTGGACTTCTCATTAATAAAGCTTTAAACTAGTTAATTATTGAAGATCGTCCACACTCCTGATAAAATTCTGCCAGAATCTCTTCAAGAAGTCTGAATTTTAATAAAATTTGCAAATTTCACACATAAGTAATATTTACAATGTATGTCGTAGCAACAGAGTCAACTGACTGTTTTAACTTCCAACTCAAAGTTTATTTAACAGTTGGTAACCAATTGACAATCAATTACAAACTTTATCATTCCACCTTCAAAATTGAACTCCCTTTTCATTTTTATAAAAAAAAAAAACATACAACATATTTTAATAATGGTTAGCATAACGTTTCAATGGGCCACTTAACATACTACAAATAAATAAATATATATATTAACATTTCTTACCTGGCATCACTTAAGCGGTAATTAGATATAATTCATTTACTTTATAATTAATTGTTCCAGTTCATTTTTGTATACACTCAAGTTTTTCTTCTCCAAAGTTTATTAACATCTTTTCCTTTAGTCCTCTTAAACCTTTCAATATTGACTATAAACATCATTTTAGTTTTCATATATATGTACATCTATCCTTTTTTTGTACCATTCCCTACCAGACATTCATAGGAATCGTTCATATTACTCCTTTTAAGAATATTTGAAGAAAATGTTTCAGACTACATAGTAGTCTCCTTTAGGTAAGTTCCTTGTCAGTCATTTTAGTACTAAATAGTTAGACTAAAAGTCATTCTAAGTTTTTAAACTCTTAAATTTAATTGTCATCCATTATGGTGATTACTCTTAAAAACAACATTATTTTATAACAGATTACAGCGTTTTATCTTTTTTGTTTAATACAAGTAGTTTATCCACTTATATTATATAGATCCGTCTTATCTATCGGAACTCTATTAATTACTTACAGATCAGATTTTCAGTAACTTTTCATGATATTTATTCTTTCATAATATCGTAATCATTAGTTACTACCAAAATACCTTCTATTAATGAAATTTTACTGTGGTTCCACGTTATTTATTTCTACCGATTAATGTTTAAGTTTTTGATAATTTTATCTTGATTTATAAATATATATTGTGATACATTTTGGAGAGATGGGGTATCTGATCCTCTATGGATACGAACTCTTTACAGTTTCTTTAATATTGTAAATTAATACAAGTTTACTGGTTTTATCCCAAGGGTTTGAATAATGTGTCTTATCACACTCCCTATATGAACTTTACAAACTACCATTTGAGAATGCTCTCACTAGTTGTCAGAGTCAAACTTTAAGTCCATTAAGTATATACAACCATCTTAACATCCTCCTACTTCCAATTGCTCTGATGGGTTTCTTTTTGCTAACTGGAGTTGATTACTGCCCTGTTCCCTAAACAGGTGCCCATGGCCCCAATGATCACCATATTCCAGTTAGGTGTCATCCCAGAGTATACTTACAAGTCATTCCCGGAACAAACCTTAGTCTCAATGACAAAACAATTTCCTCTATATGTGTTTGCCATTGCAGAAAAGCTTCATAGCAATACCTGGGTACTATGTACCAAGAGAAAGGATTACACTAAAGTGAGGCTAGGAAAACCCATGTTTCCTTCTAATTAAAACACCACAAGTCTGCAACTTCAAATTATTATAATCACTCTCCTACACCCTCTGTAATATCATTAATGCTTCATTAAAGTTCACTCGTCATTTAGTTTTTGCATTCTGGATGGTTAACTTCTATCTACTGCTTATCCTTTAATAGATTTTATTTCTGTCTGTTATCCCGAGGTATCCATTCCTTTTCTCTCGCTCTCTCTCGTATATTATTATTTATCAAGAACCTCTTTGCTTGACACTTTTTACCTTCTCGTACATAGGATAAGATATTCAATCCTCTTAAAATGATGAATCCCTATTAACTTAACCCTTCCTTAGGCGAGTTAGTATCTGTGTGTGTGTGTGTGTGTGTGTGTGTGTGTGTGTGTCTGTGTGTGTCTGTGTGTGTAAGTGTAATGTGTTGTGTGTGTTTAATGTGTCACATTATACCTCCCCTACAAACGACAATATAAACCCACCCTTACTGCATTCTATTTGGTTCATAAAACATAGAAATAATCTTTCCTTTCAACAGAAATATGTAATTATTAAATGCAATTTATAGATAAATAATCTATGTACTGTAAACTTTGATTATTGTAATGGTCTTTCTCTAGATTTCATCCTCAAATTGATTACAGTGGGCATCGAAACTATCTGCATTATTCTTAGATCATTTGAATAAGATAGAAAATGAGGAAGATTGTCGTAAAATAACCACTGTCACAGCTTGAACCCTGTGATCACTGCATCAACTAAAAATCAGTGTAACTCCTGAGGTTATTGTTCTCTAATCTCCCAATATTTTCTAACTTGTGTCACGTTATAAGTCCTCTTCTCTTTCTTACTTATGGGGTCGTATAAATGTAATACTTTGGGGTGGGGACTATCTATAACCTCCCATGGACCCTGATAAATATGAGAAAATTTTGCAATTTGTTTATTACTCTTGGAACTCTTAATATGTGCCTTAACCATAACCTTTTCTCCCTTATTAATCTGGGGTACTTTTGCATCCTGATTATACCGCTGTAGTCTTTTTTTCTGCACTGCCTTCGAGTTTTTTCCTCATGTTATATTGATTCATATCTACAGGGGGGGGGGGCTGTTATTTTCAGGCCATGGTAAAAGATGTAATAATGGTTCTCCTAACACCTCCTTTTTCATCACTTCCAAGGGCACTACACCTGTACTACTATGAGGCAACTCATTTAACAATAATTCTAATTCAGTTAGTATCTCAGGCCACTTTGAATGTTTATGTGCACACTGCACTCTATAAAGTCATATGATTTCTTGGATTACCCTCCCTGCCAGGTTACTTCGGGGGTAATATTTTGAAGTTCTAATGTGGAGAATATTAAGTTTCTCCATAACTGTTCTCAAGATTTTACTTGTAAACTGACTCTCATTATCTGACAATATTCTCTTCGGAACACCCACTTTTACTACATAATCTCTTTCAATGCATCTATTCAAGTTACGTGCATTTGCTGTGTGAAGTGGATATAACCGAACGTATTTTGACCAACAATCAACCATCACAAAATTATATCTCTGTTTTCCTTTTCCAGTTGGAAGGGGTCCTAGGAGATCCACAGCTACGAGGTCTAGTAACCTATCTGGAATTATAGGGTACATACTATAGGGTACATACAGTAATGTAAGGCTGGTGCCGTTCCTTTCACCTTTTGCCATAGCTTGCATACACAGATTATTTTTCTTGTTATTCTTCCCATATTCCTAAAATAATATTGTCTGATCATATGCATCAGACATTTTCTAATACCACAGTGTCCGTAACCTTGGTGTATGTATTCAATAAGTTGTTCAGTTACGTGAGAGGATGTACAAATCCTCCATCTAACTTGTTCCTTATCACTACTCCAATACAAGATCTCATTACAAAGTAACCAGTAACGTTGCTTACCAGATAACAGAGAATGATTTCTTAAAGCTTGCATTACTGCTTTTAAATTCTCATCTAATTCTTGTTCCTCCATTATTCGCTTAACTAACTTTTTAATCCCTTTATTATTGTACTCTTGTTTAAGGAAATAGATCCTTTCTGGATACTCTCCAGTTCCTACCAGCAGTCTTGACAAAGCATCAGATACTGTATTCTGTGAACTTTATATATATACTACTTTGAAATTAAATTCTTTTAGGGCTAACGTCCACCTCATTAGTTGTTGATGTAATAATTTACTTTTCATCAGGAATGTAAGTGCCTGATGATCCGTATATATTATGGTTTTATTTCCTGCTAATAAATATCTAATCCTTTAGAAACTCCACACAACGGCTAAGGCTTCCTTTTCTGTTACGCTGTAGTTTCGTTCTTGCTCATTCAGTGTGCAACTAGCGAACGCTATACTACAGTGATCCTTTGAATCCTTCCCAAAATCTCCTTGAAAAACCTCACACGCTATCCTGTAATTCGAGGCATCTGTAGTCATTTTAAATTCTTCATTAAAATCTGGGTGGTACAGTAACCCTGAAAATACTACATTTTTTGTGATATTGTCAATAGGGGGGGGGGGCTGTTTGGGAGAAAGAGACCAAACAGCGAGGCCATCAGTCTCATCAGATTAGGGAAGGAAGTCGGCCATGCCCTTTTAGAGGAACCAGTTCTCAAGCCTGGAGCAATCTAGGGAAATCACGGAAAACCTAAATCAGGATGGCCGGATGCGGGATTGAACCGTCGTCCTCCCGAATGCGAGTCCAGTGTGCTAACCACTGCGCCACCTCGCTCGGTATATTGTCAATAGCTTCCTTCTCTTTATCACTCTTACGCCGGGGGCAAAATTGTAATACATGGGTTAATTGTACAGTCTCCTGACATGAACTTTCTAAAAAATTTACCATTCCTAGAAAGGATTTTAATTGTTTTTTATCTTGTGGATAGGGACATCGCACTATAGCCTCTACTCTACTCAGGTCAGGTCTAATCGCCTTATCATCAATTATATGACCTAGAAATTTAACCTCCTTGCTACCAAATGTAGATTTAGCTAACTTAAGTGTTATTCCTTTTTGTTTAAACTTATCAAATACCTTTTCCAATAATTCTCTGTGTTCTTCCCAATTATCAGAAATTACTAACAAATCATCCACATATAGTATGATTTTCTGCATTAACTCATCTCCAAGAGCTAAATCCAATGCCCTCATAAATACCGATAGCGATACGTTAAGACCAAATGGTAAAACTTTGAATTGGAATGACCTGCCCTCAAATAAAAATGCAGTATATGGCCTAGAATCTGGATGGAGTTTTACTTGCCAATATCCAGCAGTTAAATCCATTTTACTGGTGTACTTCCCCCCTTTTAATCTGGCCAAGACTTCTTCCCTAGGTAAGGGATGATCTCGTTCCATTTCAGTCACTCGATTCAGTGTCCGTGCATCTAAAACTAATCTCACACTGCTGTCTGCCTTTTTTACCACTAAAATCGGGTTATTATATTGGCTTTGAGATCTTTCAATAATGTCCTGATCTATCATCTTTTTAAGTTTGAGAGCTACAGCTGGTTTAATGGCTACAGCTATGGGATACGGTTTCTTAAAGAAAGGCTTATTATCTTTAATCTTAAGTTTGCATTCATACCCTGCTATACGAGCAGGTTTATCGGAGAAAACTTCCTTATATTTTACCAACAAGTCTACTAATTGTTTTTTTTTTTTTTCTGTTGGTGATAAATAACACTGGTCAACACTCATTTTCTTGCCAAGGATATTTGAGTGGCTTTAGGATGGGTTAGTGGTGCTGAGGACGAATATAGCAACCATTTATGCAGTTTGGCTCTAGTTTTTGAGATAATGCATGATTTATTCAAAAAATTAGAAAAAATTGCTAATACTGAACTCGAGCGCTACAAACTACAATGAAAAAAGAAAATAATCTTTATAAATAGCTTCTATGAAAACCTGATAGGCATTTGTCCACATTGTTGTTGTTGTGGTCTTCAGTCCTGAGACTGGTTTGATGCAGCTCTCCATGCTACTCTATCCTGTGCAAGCTTCTTCATCTCCCAGTACCTACTGCAACCTACATCCTTCTGAATCTGCTTAGTGTACTGATCTCTTGGTCTCCCTCTACGATTTTTACCCTCCACGCTGCCCTCCAATGCTAAATTTGTGATCCCTTGATGCCTCAAAACATGTCCTACCAACCGATCCCTTCTTCTAGTCAAGTTGTGCCACAAACTTCTCTTCTCCCCAATCCTATTCAATACCTCCTCATTAGTTACGTGATCTACCCACCTTATCTTCAGCATTCTTCTGTAGCACCACATTTCGAAAGCTTCTATTCTCTTCTTGTCCAAACTGGTTATCGTCCATGTTTCACTTCCATACATGGCTACACTCCATACAAATACTTTCAGAAACGACTTCCTGACACTTAAATCTATACTCGATGTTAACAAATTTCTCTTCTTCAGAAACGATTTCCTTGCCATTGCCAGTCTACATTTTATATCCTCTCTACTTCGACCATCATCAGTTATTTTACTCCCTAAATAGCAAAACTCCTTTACTACTTTAAGTGCCTCATTTCCTAATCTAATCCCCTCAGCATCACCCGATTTAATTTGACTACATTCCATTATCCTCATTTTGCTTTTGTTGATGTTCATCTTATATCCTCCTTTCAAGACACTGTCCATTCCGTTCAACTGCTCTTCCAAGTCCTTTGCTGTCTCTGACAGAATTACAATATCATCGGCGAACCTCAAAGTTTTTACTTCTTCTCCATGAATTTTAATACCTACTCCGAATTTTTCTTTTGTTTCCTTTACTGCTTGCTCAATATACAGATTGAATAACATCGGGGAGAGGCTACAACCCTGTCTCACTCCTTTCCCAACCACTGCTTCCCTTTCATGCCCCTCGACTCTTATAACTGCCATCTGGTTTCTGTACAAATTGTAAATAGCCTTTCGCTCCCTGTATTTTACCCCTGCCACCTTCAGAATTTGAAAGAGAGTATTCCAGTTAACGTTGTCAAAAGCTTTCTCTAAGTCTACAAATGCTAGAAACGTAGGTTTGCCTTTTCTTAATCTAGCTTCAAAGATAAGTCGTAAGGTTAGTATTGCCTCACGTGTTCCAACATTTCTACGGAATCCAAACTGATCTTCCCCGAGGTCCGCTTCTACCAGTTTTTCCATTTGTCTGTAAAGAATTTGCGTTAGTATTTTGCAGCTGTGACTTATTAAACTGACAGTTCGGTAAATTTCACATCTGTCAACACCTACTTTCTTTGGGATTGGAATTATTATATTCTTCTTGAAGTCTGTGGGTATTTCGCCTGTCTCATACATCTTGCTCACCAGATGGTAGAGTTTTGTCATGACTGGCTCTCCCAAGGCCATCAGTAGTTCTATTTGTCCACGTATAAAACATAATTGAAAAGTTTCTCTATAAGTATATCATTTTCCGTCCATGACGAACCGCTTCCTGCACGCTTTCCTTTTATAGGTCTCTTCAGAACAGTCACGTTGCAGATTCCAGCAATAATCTGCCATCATATGCCTGTCCCATCTTCCTTCATATCTTTCCTCTATTCCTTTCATATCTTGATGGAACCACTCTCCTTGTTCCTCACTGAAATCACCTAGATTACGAGGAAATCGATCCAAGTGGCTGTGAAGGAAGTGCAATTTTATGCTCATGTTAGCTCCTAAGTTTTGAAAGTTAGTGAGCATGTTTTTGACCAGTTCCTCGTAATTGGGAGCTTTATGATTGCCCAAAAAACATTTTGCAACAGCGACAAAACTGTTCCAGGCCGATGCTTCAGTGACAGTCATGACACTTGTAAAATTGGTATCGTTGATGAGCCTGCGAATTTGATGACCATCAAATATTCCTGCCTTAAGTTTTTCACTAACGAGTCCAGGGAACGTATTGCAGATGTATGTGAAGCAATTACCATTTCTGTCTAAAGCTTTGGTGAATTGCTTCATTAGTCCTAACTTAATATGTAATGGTGGAAGAACAATCTTGTCCCTACTAACCAGAGGTTCATTAATGATGTTTGCTTCACCAGCAGCCATATGTTCCCTTGGAGACCATGTTTTCTGCTTCCAATGTTCGTGCTTTGCCCTACTATCCCACATGCAGATAAAACATGGGTGCTTTGTGTATCCACTTTGTTGTCCAAGCAAGAAGTTCACCATTTTCAAATCAACACAAATCAACCACTGGTGCTGCATATACTGAATTT
Organism: Schistocerca nitens; assembly: GCF_023898315.1. Taxonomy (NCBI): domain Eukaryota; kingdom Metazoa; phylum Arthropoda; class Insecta; order Orthoptera; family Acrididae; genus Schistocerca; species Schistocerca nitens. The sequence goes on along the minus strand of NC_064616.1, from coordinate 289,691,144 downwards.
TCTGCAGAACCATCTTGATGTTAGCATATGCTTCACAAAGTTTTGTTGAATGGGCAATTGGAATAGATGCGTAACGATTGCCATTGTGTAGGAGAACACATTTTAAACTTCTAGTGGAACTGTCTATGAAGAGACGCCAGTCCTCTGGTCTATATTCCGGCAGCCCCAATTCAAGTAAAAGTCCAGGTATATTGCTGCAATACACTATAACCTCTTCTTGGTTGAAGTATGGAAGAAGGTTTTCTTCTCTCGTCCGGTAAGCTGTTATTTTAACACTTGGATGAAGACAGTTCTTTTCCTTAAGCCTGGATGCTAAGAGTTCTGATGCTTGCTTTGAAAGATTGAGTTCTCGTATCAAGTCACTGAGCTCCTTCTGGTCGAACTGCTGGGGTTGTGTCTCACGTCCTTCGTATTCCGAACCACTACTTGTACATTCCTCGCCGTGCACATCGTCATCTGATGATGTTAGCGTGGGTAATGTTGTGAAGGTTGGTACAGGAACATCGTTGCTGTGCACCACCAGTCTTCTTGCTGACTCCAAATCGGGATATTCCCACTTTCGTTTTTTGAACCTATTAAAACCTTTCACATTAACAATGCAAAAATAGCAATCATCTGTATGGTTCTTCTGCTCTCGCCATACCATAGGCACTCCGAAGTTTAAGCTTTTCCTTTTTCGTTTTGTCCACTGCCGTAAGCACTCCACACAGCATTTACAAACTTTATGGGGTGCCCACGCCTTGTCTTGATCTCCAAGTTTAATTCCAAAATATGCCAGATACGCTTCCTTCACAAAAGGAGTGATATTCTTCCTGTACTTTTGAAGAACGTATTCACCACAAATGTAGCAGAACTCATCTGGATGGTTCACGCAAAGACGGCGTGAAGAACTCATGTTTTCCTAAAACAAAATTGCACAAATACTACATATTATGCAGAACTTGCTTGTATTTGCATGTCAATCACATCCAACAAACATCATTAATTGTTTTGTGTGAAATGAATACTCACCTCTTATTTGCTACGTCACGATGAAAAGGTTCTATCTCCTTGAAGCTGCACTGCACATGTGTGTGACTTTCGACCATCGCCATTTTTCATGTTTACACTGAACGCTACCTATCGGCTGTTGCGGGGATTTCCTCGGCCAACAAATGAATGTCGAGTACCGCCGAATTCAAATCTGCACAACCCTCAATATCTTCAACACACGCACCGCCCAACAGGACTGAACACATGCTGACAGTGTGATGTTTGCATGATGTAATCCTCAACCACACAGATGCACTCCCTGAGCACAATTGTTTAATAAAGATAGTACAATATCACTAATTAAAAAACAGGTAGCAAATACATTACACCATATATGGACCCTGCAGTCGATATTATCCACATGAAACTCTCATTTCCACAAATAACCTATATCTCAAAAACCAGAGCCAATTTGGAAAAAGTACAAATATACTCGGAATGAGTATCATAACAATATCCCATTTACGTTCAAACTTCCCTGGCAACGAAAAAAAAAAAATTATTTTGTAGAGCTGTGTAATCATTCTCTTTTAATTTCTTTTTGAAACGATTTTCATTACTTTGTTCTAGTAGTTCCTTATCATTAACTGATACGTCTGCGACCGCACATAGGTGTGCTTTCTATACATTCTGCACATCCTCAAGTTCACCTTTGCAAACCTGAGATTCAAAACGCTTACTCTGTACAGTGCATATCATAAACTCTTTCTCAAAATCTAGAATAATCCCATGGTTATTTAACCAATCTAATCCCAAAAGAATGGGTATATTCATCTTAGGAACTACCAAAAAGTTTTGGTAAAATGTAAGACCTGCAATTACAAAAGAAATCCACACCTCTAGCTTTACATTTTGTCCATGTCTGCCTGTAATTCCTACTATCTTGACACTCGTTACAGGAAGTTTTGGTCATATCATGTTTTCTTCCCTATCTCTAAAATATGCTTCATCTATTACACCGACTTCACTGCCGCAATCAGTCTTCATGGTTACCCTTTCCCCATTTATATGCCCTTGGACGAACGGTTTTCTAACATCACCTCTTTCTATGATCTCAGTTTCTTCCAATAATTCTTCCATGAGGTCCCTTTCCCCCTTTAAATTTATTATTCCCAGCCTTTTGGACTGATATTTAGATCTTATTTATCTCTCAATACGGCCCCCATCGAAAGACTTTCCTCATTTCCTACATTTTCTATCATTACTGCCCCTACAGGGTATTCCTGAATTTCAGACGACTTTTCTTCCTGTTTTCTACAAACTTTTTCTCTCCTTTTCCCGTCATTCTCCTCATTATTGTTACAAAAATTTGGATTGCTATTATTTTTGTTGTTGTAAGCCCTATCATTATGACTGTTATTGTTAATAGATGGGTAAGGTCGCTTTACTTAGCAATAATGTGAATTATGAAGTTCTCCAGAACCACCACCTGAATCATTTCCTCACCTAAAATTATCTCTCGAAAATCTTTACCTGTCATCTAATTGTTCTAAGTATCTTAAAATACTACTTACTCTTCCCCATTCTCTCCCTATTAATTTCTCTTTTACATATGTCGGCATGCGACTTATTAACACCTTAATGAGATATTCTTCACTAATAGGTTCATCTAAAAACTTTATTCTTGTTAAATGCCACTCGAAGTATTTTCGGAATCCTCCCCAACTACAATTATACGGGGCCGGATCCAATAATTCTAACATTAACTTTTGTTGCTCCCCTTCTGACCAGTATTTTTCCTTAAATTGGTGGACAAAATCCTCCCAATGACGAAAATATTTAGCATTTAATACGCCCCATTCAGCGGCTTCTCCTTCCAGATGCCCTACCACAAAGCTAATTCTTTTCTTACTATCCCACGTTCGAGGTAAAGCATCCTCAAATGTTTTTATAAACACAATGGGCTGTACTGAGCCTTCGGGTTGAAAACCAGGAAACCGGTTCAAAAACTGACCACTATTTCCAATCCGAATTTCTTCCCACAAATCTTTAGTACAAGGAATAACCATAGGTTCTTTTCCATTTACATGTGGATTCTCCGTGCTCCCTACAGAGGTATTATACTGTATGGGATTTTCATCTAATATTATTTTATCTCATGCTTTTGAGCTAGCACCTGAAGTCTCTTCCCGTTGTCCTCCAGGAGGTAACACGGACAATCCATCGCTAGTTACATCACGGTTAATGTCCACTACAAAATCTAAATTACGAACAGTTCTAATTGTCTCGTTTGTTTCTGCACAAAGTCTCTCCAACCCACATCATTCAAAAGATTCTCTTTGCTGAGACTCGTTTAATTCTATTTCATTCCTCTCTACTCGTTGCTTAAGAGAAGAGAGTTCTTGTTTTTCCTTTTCTAACTCACTTGTAATCTGAGATAATTTTTCTTCCTGTATGTTGTTTATAACAATTTTAACCTCCTCCAGAGAATCAGTAAATTCATCCCAGGTAGCTTTAACAATGTTTTGAATCTCTTCTCTTAAATCATTGTTGTTAGTTTCAAGTTCGGTGAAGAGATTTGATTTCAGACTAGCAAAATCTTCCAAAAGCTTATGTATATCTTGTATCAGCTTATCTTTTTCTTCCCTAGACTCACGAATGTGTGTTTGCAATTGAGAAGCTACTTTTGTTACCTGTTCCGTAACTTCTTGTCTGAAAGTATTGTTATCCTTTCTAATATCATTTATCTGTCCACTGATCTCCACTTTCAAAGCATCTGTACTATTATCTAAGGACTGCGACAATTCAGTTTTCATTCTGTCCATAGACTGTGACAATTCGGTTTTTGTATCATCTAACTTAATTGAAAGAGCCTGAAATACTACTAATTCCTGCGAACTGAGTAGCTACAGATAAATTTTCCTTCTCCAGCTGTGCACACCTTTCGTTCACATGCTTCGATTCTTCGATTATTTCTTTTCTAATTTCCCTGTGTTCCTTTCTGGCTTCCCTATGGTCTTGTTTGACCTGCTCCCTTTCATCTGTTATCAATGGTTCACCTTCTTGTGCTTCCATTTTATAAGAAAACCCACTGTTGTTCCGTGCTCACTTCGGTTCTAACCTTCTACAAATTAATACAATCACTCACACTTTGCGTTACACTGCCATAATGAAAATGACTCACCGAGCCTGTCTTGCACTGCTACAACGACGAGCTGCCAGCCTCGTCGCCTGCAACCCACGTCTACTGCAACTGCGTCGCTGTCTCCCACCACCGACTCTGTAACGGCATCACTGACCACAAGCAGCTACTCTGCACTGGCGTCGTCGGCTGCAAATGGCTCAACGGCAACAGGCGCCAATGACTGCTAACTACTACACAGGTGTCGTTGGCTGCAAACTGTGTTACGGCAATGGGTGTCGCCGACCACTAACTGCTACACAGCTACGGTGTCGTCAGCTGCAAATGGCGTCACAGCAACGGGCACCGCCGAGTGCGAGCAGTGACAACTCGAACCTGTACAAACTCTTTACCAACATCGACAGTGGGGTTTCTTCCTCCCCACCACTGCATTCGTATCGGCTGTCTTGACTTCAGCCGTTCCGCACTCTGATCACTGCCACGCTCTATCCAGCTTTGGTGTCCTTTCACCGGTCACCACGTCTGGCTGAACCGGTAGATCCTGTCGCAGCAACTCAGCAACGATGTCTGCAGCAGGGTAAAGAAAGGCAATCTGCAAACCAACAGGCTTCACAACAACCTAACCATGTACCCAGTACCAACGGTCCGCTACAGATCAAATTATAAGTTCTTTTCCCAGTTACTTTAAAAATCCATAAAGAAAACATTAAGCTGTAGCACATTCAACCTAGAAGATAAGGATAGACACAGCAAAATTCATCAGTCCCTGTTGTACAAAAGTTTTTTCATTAAAATTTTTTGACAGTTCCACAAAGCCACAGAGTTTTTATATATCCATTGTACGGTCTGACTCTCCTTGATATCTTTGCCAGTATAAATTGAAATTCTCCTAATTTTTCCTTAAATAATTCATTAATGTCACTAAAGAACCAATCTTGTTCTCAATTAACAAAATATTCCACTTTAAAACCAATCTTCTTGACCACAATTGCCGATAAAGTTTTAAAACTGAATTTTTATACACTTCACAGTATCAATTATTTTCAAAATGTCAATAAGTGTGGACTTCTCATTAATAAAGCTTTAAACTAGTTAATTATTGAAGATCGTCCACACTCCTGATAAAATTCTGCCAGAATCTCTTCAAGAAGTCTGAATTTTAATAAAATTTGCAAATTTGACACATAAGTAATATTTACAATGTCTGTCGTAGCAACAGAGTCAACTGACTGTTTTAACTTCCAACTCAAAGTTTATTTAACAGTTGATAACCAATTGACAGTCAATTACAAACTTTATCATTCCACCTTCAAAATTGAACTCCCTTTTCATTTTTATAAAAAAAAACATACAACAAATTTTAATAATGGTCAGCATGATGTTTCAACGGTTCTTCCAGCCGCCGGCAATAGTGGTTAGCTCTCGTCGTCCGCCATGTCTGGAGTCCCCACTGGATCATCTTGCTGCCATGCTTGACTTGAAAGAAAAGAAACAAAATCTTTTTAAATAACAAGTCTCCACTTAACATACTACAAATAAATAAATATAAATATTAACATTTCTTACCTGGCGTCACTCAAGCGGTAAAGAAACGCGATGTTTCCTGATTAGACTTTTGAAACACCACAATAACCACATCACCCGTGCATGGTACTTGCAGTATCAGTGAGCATGCTATCCGTGTGTAGAATGGGGAATGCATGCAGTTTATCTGAATCTAACCATGGGCAGATTGTGATGGCCCAGAGGCTTAACACAAGCATTTAGAAAAAAGCAAGACCTATTAGGTGTTTGAGGTGTGCTGTGGTAAGTCTTCAACACATGGCAAACCATAGTAAAACCACATCTAGATATTGGGTATCCACCCCTCATTACAGATTATGTAGGCTGAGCAGGCTGGTAAAACCAGACATGTGGCAAAGTGTAGCAGAACTTAGATCAGACTTTAATGCTGGGCAGAGTACAAGTGCATCTGAACACACAGTACACCAAACTCTCCTAACAATTGGCCTCTGCAGCCGATGACTCGTGCATGTGCCAATGATAATACCACAACATCTGTACAACATGGGCACGTGACCAAGGTGTGATGAAACCCCATATCTTCTTCATTACACCAGCAGAATTTTAAAAATCCATCACCTTCCAAGGGAACAACTACTTGACACCAGTGCTGCACGATGGAGACAAGTGACAGGTGGCTCCATTATGCTGTGGAGAACATTCACATGGACATCCAGCAGTCCAGTGACACTAGCTGAAGGTACCTTCATGGCCAAGGAGTATCGTACACTTGTTGAGATCCATATACCTCTCTTCATGAGGATCATGTTTCCCAATGGCAGAGACATTTTTCAACAAGACAATGTGCCATGTCATAAGGCCAGGTATGTAATGCAATGGTTTGAGGAACACAGTAGCAAGTTACAATTGATGTACAGTCCCCCAACTTGCCAGATCTGAACCTGATCAGATACATCTGTGATGTGATTTTACGTGATGTTAGAGACGATCGCCCCCTCAGAGGGGGAACTGCATGACACATTTGTGGAGACATGATGCCATGTCCCTCCAGTGAACTACCAAGGCTTCACTGCTTCCATGCCGTGATATGTTCCCGCTGTTACCCCTGCCAAATTTGGACATACCAGCTATTAGGTTGGTAGTCATAATGCTCTTGCTGATCAGTGTACGCTATGACACTGTAAAAAATTCTAAACCTCTTCATAAGCAACCCAATGCATTTGCTGATTTTTTTTCCTCAAACGTATCACAGCAGAAAACACTTACCCCAGGTCTCTCAGTGATATTCAGTAGAGATGCTTAACACAGACGTTCACTTCTTACATGTGTTTACTATGTCAGATACTCAAAATGTCAATAGCTGACTTGTCACTGACCATTTAGAAGCCACCATCAAAGCAAATTTTTCAAATGACAAACAGATTATTCACTAGCATCGTTGTAGATAGTGGAGATGGGATGGTGTCACACTAGGCAAGAGCTGATCAGAGTGTCTCAACACATTAATGTACACAGTTAAGTGCTGTTGATTCCAAATTGAGCTTTGACAAAGTTGGACAAAATATCTTTCCTACTACTACTACTCAACACAATTTTCCAAATATGTAAGTTAGTGATCTGAGGCATCACTAACTATGCAAACACATGGAAGAGTTACATATCATAGATACAATGGAAAAAATTTGGTTAACTTACCTATTAGAAAATCTACCATTAACAACTGGTTTCGTTCACCTCTCTGTGTGAGTGTATGGAGAGAATGTTGTCTCAACTGACCAAAATTAACAAATATTAGACATGGCTGTGAGTTGTTTTACCAGGTGATACGTGCAATTGTGAAATAAATGTTCTTCGTTATTTCAGGTTATTGTTCAAGTGGACTCATTTAGAATTTTCTGGGGCTGTTTTAAGTATTAAGAAGCATAAGTCAGTGACATGGGACACTGACAAAGTTCTTCCAATTTCACTCCACTTAAAACATTCAGACTTATACATTAATGTATTAATGTCTAATCTATTACATTTACTTTTATAACAGATTTCACAAAATCTTTCTCTCGGTATTGATAACATTTCATCTGATGAATCTAAATAATCATAACTAGCTTTTCCCTGATGATGGTTGATTTCCATGTTTAAATATTTTATCTATGTACAAATGACAAAGACAAACTATCACACCTCACTGCTCCATATATTTCAAGGTAAAGTGTATAAGTAAACAGTGTTTTATTTAAACATGTTGAATATGTAAGAAGAGAATGGTATCTATGTGTATTCTCAAGTTTAGATACAAGCTTTTGATGTGCCAAGTATGAAGCAACAAAATCTTCACTTACAGACTTGAAGTATACAATCAAAACAGTAGCGAAGTTTTCCAAATGCTTAGGGAAGAAAGAGGATAACATTAGTGTCTGTCAACTTAAAACTACCATGAAAAATAAGTCTCTGCTATGAAAGATGAAATCAAAATATAAAGTGGGAAGCATTACTGCACTGTTTCTCTGTTATTGCTGTGGTCTTCAGTCCACAGACTGCTTTGATGCAGCTCTCCATGCTACTCTATACTGTGCAAACTTCTTCATCTCCCTCTACATACTGCAACCTACATCCTTCTGAATCTGCTTAATGTATTCATCTCTTGGTCTCCCACTACAATTTTTACCCTCCACGCTGTCCTCCAACACTAAATAGGTGATCCCTTGATGCCTCAGAACATGTTCTACCAACTGATCCCTTCTTCTTGTCAAGTTTTGCCACAAATTCTATTCAATACCTCCTCATTAGTTATGTGGTCTAACCATCTAATCTTCAGCACTCTTCTGTAGCACCACATTTCAAAAGCTTCTATTCTCTTCTTGTGTAAACTATTTACCATCCATGTTTCACTTCCATACGTGGCTGCACTCCACACAAATACTTTCAGAAACGACTTCATGGCATTTAAATCTATACTTGATCTTCGTTCTCGCCTCCCAAGCCCGGGTACCCGGGTTTGATTCCCGGTGGGATCAGGGATTTTCTCGGCCTCGTGATGACTGGGTGTTGTGTGATGTCCTTAGGTTAGTTAGGTTTAAGTATTTCTAAGTTCTCAGGGACTGATGACCATAGCTGTTAAGTCCCATAGTGCTCAGAGCCATTTGAACCATTTTATACTTGATCTTAACATATTTCTCTTCTTCAGAAACGCTTTCCTTGCCATTACCAGTCTGCATTTTATATCCTCTCTACTTCAACCATCATCAGTTATTTTGCTCCCCAAATAGCAATATTCATTTACTACTTTAAGTGTCTCATTTCCTAATCTAACTTCCTCAGCATCACCTGATTTAATTTGACTGCATGCCATTATCCTCATTTTGCTTTTGTTGATGTTCATCTTATGTCCTCCTCTCAAGACACTGTCCATTCCATTGAACTGTTGTTTAAGGTCCTTTGCTGTCTCTGACAGAATTACAATGTCATCGGCGAACCTCAAAGTTTCTATTTCTTCTCCATGGATTTTAATACCTACTCCGAATTTGGATTTTAATATCTACTCCGAATTTTTCTTTTGTTTCCTTTACTGCTTGCTCAATATACAGATTGAATAACATCAGGGAGAGGCTACAACCCTGTCTCACTCCCTTTCCAACCGCTGCTTCCCTTTCATGTCCCTCGACTCTTATAACTGCCATCTGGTTTCTGTACAAATTGTAAATAGCCTTTCGCTCCCTGTATTTTACCCTGCCACCTTCAGAATTTGAAAGAGAGTATTCCAATTAACATTGTCAAAAGCATTCTCTAAGTCTACAAATGCTAGAAATGTCAGTTTGCCTTTTCTTAATCTTTCTTCTAAGATTAGTCGTAAGGTTAGTATTGCCTCACGTGTTCCAACATTTCTACGGAATCCAAACTGATCTTCCCCGAGGTCAGCTTCTACCAGTTTTTCCATTCGTCTGTAAAGAATTCACGTTAGTATTTTGCAGCTGTCACTTATTAAACTGATAGTTCGGTAATTTTCATATCTGTCAACACCTGCTTTCTTTGGGATTAGAATTATTATATTCTTATTGAAGTCTGTGGGTATTTCGCCTGTCTCATACATCTTGCTCACCAGATGGTAGAGTTTTGTCATGACTGGCTCTCCCAAGGCCATCAGTAGTTCTAATGGATTATTGTCTACTCCCGGGGCCTTGTTTCGACTCAGGTCTTTCAGTGCTCTGTCAAACTCTTCACGCAGTATCTTATCTCCCATTTCGTCTTCATCTACATCCTCTTCCATTTCCATAATATTGTCCTCAAGTACATTGCCCTTATATAGAACCTCTATGTACTCCTTCCACAATTCTGCTTTCCCTTCTTTGCTTAGAACTGGGTTTCCATCTGAGCTCTTGATATTTATAGAAGTGGTTCTCTTTTCTCCCAATGTCTCTTTAACTTTTCTGTAGGCAGTACCTATCTTACCCCTAGTGATATATGCCTCTACATCCTTACATTTGTCCTTTAGCCATCCCTGCTTAGCCATTTTGCACTTCCTATTAATCTCATTTGATGTTTGTATTCCTTTTTGCCTGCTTCATTTACTGCAGTTGTACATTTTCTTCTTTCATCAATTAAATTCAATACTTCTTCACTTACCCAAGGACTTCTACTAGCCCTCATCTTTTTACCTACTTGATCTTCTGCTACCTTCACTATTTCATCTCTCATAACTACCCATTCTTTATCTACTGTATTTCTTTCCTCCATTCTTGTCAGTCGTTCCCTAATCCTCTCCCTGAAACTCTCTCAGCCTCTGGTTCTGTCAGTTTATCCAGGTCCCATCTCCTTAAATTCCCATCTTTTTGCAGTTTCTTCAGTTTTAATCTACAGTTCATAACCAATAGATTGTGGTCAGAGTCCACATCCGCCCCTGGAAATGTCTTACAATTTAAAACCTGGTTCCTAAATCTCTGTCTTACCATTATATAATCTATCTGAAACCTTCCAGTATCTCCAGGCCTCTTCCATGTATATAACCTTCTTTCATGAATCTTGAACCAAGTGTTATCTATGATTAAGTTATGCTCTGTGCCAAATTTTACCAGGCGGCTTCCTTTTTCATTCCTTACCCCCATTCCATATTCACCTACTACATTTCCTCCTCTTCCTTTTCCTAGGATCGAATTCCAGTCACCAATGGCTATTAAATTTTTGCTCCCTTCACTATCTGAATAATTTATTCTATCTCATCATACATTTCACCAATCTCTTCGTCATCTGCGGAGCTAGTTGGCATATATACTTGTACTACTGTGGTAGGCATGGGCTTCGTGTCTATCTTGGCCAAAATAATGTGTTCATTATGCTGATTGTAGTATCTTAATCACACTCCTATTTTTTTTATTCATTATTAAACCTACTCCTGCATTACCCCTATTTGATTTTGAATTTGTAACCCTGTAGTCACCTGACCAGAAGTCTTGTTCCTCATGCCACCAAACTTCACTAATTCCCACTATATCTAACTTTAACCTATCCATTTCCCTTTTTAAATTTTCTAACCTACTTGTCCGTTTAAGGGATCTAACATTCCATGCTCCAATCTGTAGAACGCCAGTTTTCTTTCTCCTGTTAACAACGTCCTCCTGAGTAGTCAATGCCCGGAGATCAGAATGAGGGACTATTTTACCCCCAGAATATTTTACGCAAGAGAATGCCATCATCATGTAACCATACAGTAAAGCTGCATGCCTTCAGGGAAAATTATGGCCGTAGTTTCCCCTTGCTTTCAGCTGTTCGCAGTACCAGCACAGTAAGGCTGTTTTGGTTAGTGTTACAAGGCCAGATCAGTCAATTATCCAGACTGTTGCCCCTGCAACTACTGAAAAGCTAAGCTATCTTGTCACTGTCCCTCTTCAGGAACCACAAGTTTGTCTGGCCTCTCAACAGATACCCCTCCGTCACGGTTGCAACTAGGGTACAGCAATCTGTATCACTGAGGCACACAAGCCTCCCCACCGACAGCAAGATCCATGGTTCAAGGGGAGGGGGGGGGGGGGGGGGGCGGCCCTGTTTCTCTAAGATATGAAAATTACTGTTGTACAAAATCAGTATATGTAATTGAATGAATTGCCTTTTCAAGAAGAGTGTCTTCCAGTGAAGAGACAAAAGTAAGCAGAAGGGGACTAAGGTATGTAGTTTACACATATTTGTAGTAATATCTCTTCCATACATTTATCTATTGCTAGATGAAATGAACTCACATTAAAACTAGTCATGTACAAGGTGAATATTAAACATATTTTTATAATTCAGTGTTCGCTGTCTTAGAATGACAGCATCATTAATATAGTTCAGTCTGATATAAACTGAATAGTTTATCTGAGGAGTAGGTTAATGGCAAATATTAGACTTTCCATGGCTTCTGCATGAGAAATATCATTATGTACTGATATGAAAGGCAACGAAATTTATGATACACAAAAATGTTTTTCTTCACAATGAAGCAGCACTACAAAAACATAAGATGCAATAGTGGTATGCTCATTTCAGCAATCAGTAGTGTCATTGATATTACTGCTGTTCTATTCCTACCAAATTTCAGAATAAGAATATGAAGCCTAGATTATATTTTCCTTGCAAAACCACTAGGATTTCTGAGAAATTGTTCAGATGTGTAACACTACAAAGGACGGAGCTAAGGCTGTCCATTGATGATTAAAATTACTACAGATGTTCTTTACTTAAACCAGTTAATTACAGACAACATTTCAGATGTCAAAAGTTGTTCATTATTGACTTTTACATGATGTCAACCACAGTTGGTTCCACATCAACAGTTTCTTGTCCATAAACATAGTTGTATTGACTTCAGATGTGATGGTGTGCCACTACGCAGCAGGGAAATAAAACACTGTAACTCATTAAGATCAACTGTTACAACCCTCCTGTTCCCTGCTGTACAATATAGGTATCTACTCAATCATATTACTCAGTGATCTGCTGTTCTTTCATAGGCCAGTTTATTACAGTCAACAGGTAAAATGTCTAAAACTGACTGATTATTGAGATTTTGAATGAAGCTAACCACAGCAAGTTCCATGTGTATGAATGTAGTTGTAGTAACTTCATATGTGATGGTGTGCCACTAGGAAGCAGAAAAACAGAACAGTGTAAGTCATTAAGATACTTTGTTACAAACCTCCTGTTCCCCTGCTACAAAATAACAGAGTTCAACAGGAAATCCAAGTATCTATTCAATCATCTTTCTTACTGATCTGAAACATCACTATTCAATCATCTTTCTTACTGATCTGAAACATCACTCTCTATGTAAATACATAAAAGCATTATTTTCTTTTGACCCAATGGACAATGTATGGAAGAGCATTATAGCTTGGAACTTTTCCCACACTTTTGTCTCTTACTAGCCCTGTAATAGACGTTCAACATATTTGCTGATTTCATTTTTAAATAACAACATTCACATTACCTGTAATGCAGTCTATTTCCGAAATTACAAAAACTGCTCCAGGTATATAAGATTTTCCCAAATGTGAAAAACTGTCCCAAGGTGTGACGTGATCATTCATCTATTGCATCTATTGTCAAATATTATATTCAGATTGAAAAGGGCTAACATTAAAAAATCTTGTTAGCACTGCATGTAATAATCTGTGTGTTACATTATCACTCCAGTACATACCAATAAAATTGGAAGTTAATCAAATTAAGAATAAGTATTACATAAAACTTTATAAAAGCTAAACAAGTTTTATCAAAAGCCATTAGAAATCAACAAAAATCGCATGAAACCATTATAAAATCTATGATTTCTGCATGTGGAAGCACTATTAGGTTCTGATGTAAAAATTCTGGGAATTGCTGAGCTATAGTAATATTTATGCTATACTAATCTAATAATAACAACACATAAATGGAATACTGGTTCCAAATGAAACTCTTTCTGAAACTGGTATTGTATTGCTGTTACCATCAGGGACACAATAAGTAAGGCATGTACTACGAATATGTATATAATGTGAAATCTCTTCTTAAATAAACCATTTCAGTTACTGAGATATACAGGGTGAGCACAAAGTCTTGCCCTGATTATAACAATTTATTACAGAATAACAGTTTGACATAATAATTTACATTTGATGCCGTTACATAGGTTAGCATTACTAGTTCTTTTTAAGACCACTTACATTAGTAAACCGCAACATGTGCTCCCTTGGTAGCTCAAGAATTTCAAGGGAGTTTTCCAGTTCCCACCAGGTGTTTTGTAACATGTGTTCTGTCACAGCACCCACAGCAGCTTGTATCCTAGCCTTCAGTTAATTGACGTCAGCAATTGGTGTGACGAAGACTCTGTTCTTGATATAGCCCCAGAAAAAAAAGTCAAGATGCATAATGTCTGGAGAGCAGGGTGGCCAGGGTGTTGGACCATTCCTTCCAGTCCACCAATCTGGAAATGTCTCATCCAGGAAATCATGTACTATCAAAGCCCAGTGTGTGTGTGTGTGTGTGTGTGTGTGTGTGTGTGTGTGTGTGTGTGTGTGTGTGTGTGTTGCTGGAAAATTATCCATGGTTGATATTCTTCTAACTGTGGGGCTTTGACAGTGTGTGGTTTCCTGGATGAAACATTTCCAGATCGGTGAATTGGTAGTGTCTCCGCATACCGCAGCACGCGACAAGGGCTTGCAGACGATAATCGAGTGGATCTTTGGTGTGACGTCATAAGCGAGTGACTGCGTGTGAGATCGCTCTCCAAGTTTTTATATATTTTTAGGTTTCAGATACATATTTTAACGGTTTTTGTGAAAATATTTAATATAAAAGTAACGTATTAGTGGTTTCTTCATTCACCTCTGCCTTTCTTGTGTTGTGACCTGATATTTGTGAGTGTTTCGTATCGAGCAACTTAACCTCTTGCCTGTGTTTACATTCCGCGCTGACCAGTTGCAGCTGTAGCGGCGCTTCGAAAGCTAAGTACTAATTAATTGTTTGTGTATAGTGGTTTATTTAGGAACTTTAGTAGTCTTCAACCGGTGTTCTTGGTGTTTTCTGGTGAAATAATTTCAGAAGAACCTTTTGGGAACTGTTTTCAGCTTCGTTACTGTGTCATTAGACGTTTGATTCTCTTTCTGTATTAGTCTTTTGTTATATTCACATTTGTTGTTTATTAATACTGTTAATAATAGTAGTTACTTCCCTTGTAGAGTAAGTTTGTGATTATTGTAGTCAGGTTTTTAACATCTTCTTATTATAGTAGTAGCGGAACTTAGAAAAAGTAAAATTTTACCATGAGTGAGAAGTGTGGGCTTTGCCGTAGGTTCGTGAGTAGTGGATTATGGTGTGAGACTTGTTTGAAGTATTTTCACTGGGGGGAATGCAGTGGGGAAGCCAGTGGGCATTCTGGTGAGATCCTCTCCTGGAACTGCAGGTTATGTAGCAAGAGTAAGTTGATAGAGGAGCAGGAGCGTAAGATCTGTGCCCTTCAGGTGCAGTTAAAAAACGCACAGGAGGAGCTAGATAGGATGAGGAGGGAGAAGGGGGTTGGGGAATGGGAGCTGGCTGTTGGCAAGGGATCTGCTAGGAGAAGAAGATTTTCAGATAGTTTTACTATTGGTGTTTACAATAGATATGACCAACTGTCAGAATCTAGTGGAGAGGAATCTCTAGTAGCTGTAGATGTAGGAAGTATGCAGCAGACCTCAGTAGTTACGGTGGCTAGAACAGTTGCAAAGTCGAAGAGGAAGAAGAAGGTTCTGCTGTTAGGTAGTTCTCATGGCAGAGGTGTAGTCCAGCAGTTGCAGGAAGTGCTGGGGAGTGAGTACCAGGTCACCAGCACTGTGAAGCCTAATGCAGGATTGGCTCAGGTGACTGTTAACATAGGGGGATTATGTAGGGATTTTACTAAAGAGGATCAGGTAGTGATTGTGGGTGGGGCTGGTAATATTATTGATAGGGATGGGGAGTATAACATAGATGGTGACCTGGAAAAGATACTCAGACTGGCAACACGAATGTGCATTTCGTGGAACTGTTTCAGCGACACGATTGGCCTCATCTTAATACAGCCGTCAGGTGTAATAACATGAGACTTGGGGGTGCGCTGATGACAGAAAGTATGTGTCACATTTTAGTGGTGTCGGTGGAGTCTATCAGCAGGACGGGTTTCACTATACATGGCCTGCACCTTAACAGGTATGGGAAGGGGAGGTTGGCAAAGCTTATAGATGACAGCATAGGTGGGGTTGATGGGATCACTCATGGGAAAATTCCTGCAGTAGTGGGTGTTAGAGCTGCACCTTTTTTAGATTGAAGTCAGCTGATAGGTATTCCTGCTTAAGGGAAGTCTCTCTAACAAAGAAACGACTCTTGACAAAGCTTAGGTATCCGAATAACGAGGGAATTAGTATATTTCATCAAAATATACAAGGTATTAGAGATAAAGTTAGTGAACTGCTTATAGATGTTGACTCTGAATTTATTGGTATATCTGAACACTTCTTAAATAAGGAGATAATTCAGAGGCTTCCTTTGCCAGGATACAGGTTGGCTGGCAGCTTTTTGAGGAGCTTTTTGCGGTGTGGGGGAGTAGCCATGTATGTGAAAAACGGCATCCCATTTGAGTCAATTGATGTTTCAAAGTACTGCACTGAAAAGGTGTTTGAATGTGGTGCAGGTGTGGTTAAATTTAACGGAGCTAAACTTCTAACTGTTGTTATTTATAGATCCCCAGACTCCGATTTCACAACATTTTTGCTAAAGCTAGAGGAGGTTCTTGGTTCACTTTATAGGAAATACAAAAAGTTAGTTATATGTGGTGACTTCAATATTAATTGTATAAGTGATTGTGCAAAGAAGAGGATGCTGGTAGACCTCTTTAATTCATATAATTTTATGCAAACTGTATTCTTTCCAACGAGAGTGCAAGGGAACAGTAGAACAACCATAGACAACATTTTTGTTCATTCCTCATTACTAGAAGGGCATTCTGTTAGCAAAAAGACGAATGGCTTTTCAGATCATGATGCACAAATTTTAACTCTAAAAGGTTTTTGTGCTGCAACACGTGTTAAATATATTCATCAGCTGTTTAGGAAAGCTGATCCAGCTGCTGTAGAGACCTTTGTAAACCTTATCAAGGAACAAGAGTGGCAAGATGTTTATAGCGCTGATACAGTAGACAATAAATATAATGCTTTTCTCAAGACTTTTCTCATGCTATTTGAAAGTTGCTTTCCGTTAGAATGTTCAAAACTGGGTACTAGCACAAACAGGCAGCCTGGGTGGCTGACTAGAGGGATAAGAATATCTTGTAGAACAAAGTGGCAATTATATCAAAACGTTAGAAACAGTCAAAATCTAAATGCAGCAGCCCATTACAAACAGTATTTTAAGGCGCTTAAAAATGTTATTAGGAAGGCAAAAAGTATGTGGTATGCAGATAGAATAGCTAAGTCTCGGGATAAAATTAAAACCATATGGTCAGTCATAAAGGAAGTGGCTGGTCTGCAGAGACAGGTCGAGGATATAGAATCAGTGCATAGTGGGAATGTCCATGTTACTGATAAGTCGCATATATGTACAGTATTTAATAATCACTTTCTGAATATAGCAGGTGAACTAAACAGAAACCTAGTCCCAACAGGGAATCATATAGCGCTCTTAGAAAAAAGTGTTCCAAGACTGTTACCTGAAATGCTCCTTCATGATACTGACAAGAGGGAGATTGAGTTAATAATTAAATCACTAAAGACCAAGAACTCTCATGGATATGACAGGGTATCTAGCAGAATACTGAAGTATTGTTCTATGTATGTTAGCCTAGTACTTAGCCATATCTGTAACTTTTCCTTTAGGAGTGGTTGGTTTCCTGACCGATTAAAGTACTCAGTAGTGAAGTCACTTCATAAAAAGGGAGACATTGATAATGTTGACAATTTTAGACCCATTTCTATGCCATTGGTGTTTGCTAAAGTTATCGAGAAGGTTGTATATACAAGGTTACTGGAACATTTAAATTCACATAATTTGCTGTCAAATGTTCAGTTTGGTTTTAGAAATGCTTTAACAACTGAAAATGCTATATTCTCTTTTCTCTGTGAGGTTTTGGACGGATTAAATAAAAGGTTGTGAACGCTAGGTGTTTTCTTTGATTTAACGAAGGCTTTTGACTGTGTTGACCACAAAATATTACTGCAGAAGTTGGACCATTATGGAGTAAGGGGAGTAGCTTATAATTGGTTCGCCTCTTACTTTAAGAACAGAAAGCAGAAGGTAATTCTCCACAATATTGAGAGTGGTAGTGATGTTCAGTCCCAATGGGGCACTGTTAAGTGGAGCGTTCCCCAAGGGTCGGTGCTGGGGCCACTGCTGTTTCTTATTTATGTAAATGATATGCCTTCTAGTATTACAGGTGATTCAAAACTATTTCTGTTTGCTGATGACACCAGCTTGATAGTGAAGGATCTTGTGTGTAATATTGAAACAGTAACAATTAATGTAGTTCATGAAATAAGTTCGTGGCTTGTGGAAAATAATTTGATGCTAAATCACAGTAAGACTAAGTTTTTACAGTTTCTAACTCACAATTCAACAGGAACCGATATTTTGATCAGACAGAATGGGCATATTATAAGCGAGACAGAACAGTTCAAGTTCCTAGGCATTCGGATAGATAGTAAGCTGTTGTGGAAAGCCCATGTCTAGGATCTTGTTCAGAAACTAAATGCTGTTTTATTTACCATTAGAACAGTATCTGAAATAAGTGACACTTCAACACGAAAAGTAGTCTACTTTGCATATTTTCATACACTTATGTCGCATGGTATTATTTTTTGGGGTAATTCTTCTGATTCAAAGAGGGTATTTTTGGCTCAAAAACGGGCTGTTCGAGCTATATGTTGTGTAAGTTCGAGAACTTCTTGTCGACCCCTATTCAATAGTCTGGGAATTCTGACATTGCCCTCACAGGAAGAAAACCAATGTGCACTCCGTGTGCATACCGGGGGGAGTCATTCCAGATGTGGAAAGGGTCCTTCCGGATGCCATGAAGGGTACAGGGTGCACCCATCTGCAGGTGGTCGCTCATGTCGGCACCAATGATATGTGTCGCTATGGATCGGAGGAAATCCTCTCTGGCTTCCGGCGGCTATCTGATTTGGTGAAGACTGCCAGTCTCGCTAGCGGGACGAAAGCAGAGCTCACCATCTGCAGCATCGTCGACAGGACTTGCCCAAGGCAAGAGCCAAGTGGAGGGTCTGAATCAGACGCTGAGACGGTTCTGCGACCATGTGGGCTGCATATTCCTCGACTTGCGCCATAGGGTGGTGGGGTTTCGGGTTCCGCTGGATAGGTCAGGAGTCCACTACATGCAACAAGTGGCTACACGGGTAGCAGGGGTTGTGTGGCATGGGCTGGGCGGTTTTTTAGGTTAGATGGCCTTGGGCAAGTACAGAAAGGGCAACAGCCTCAACGGGTGCGGGGCAAAGTCAGGACATGCGGGGACCTAGCAGCAATCGGTATTGTAATTGTCAACTGTCGAAGCTGCGTTGGTAAAGTACCGGAACTTCAAGCGCTGATAGAAAGCACCGAAGCTGAAATCGTTATAGGTACAGAAAGCTGGCTGAAGCCAGAGATAAATTCTGCCGAAATTTTTACAAAGGTACAGACGGTGTTTAGAAAGGATAGATTGCATGCAACCGGTGGTGGAGTGTTCGTCGCTGTTAGTAGTAGTTTATCCTGTAGTGAAGTAGAAGTGGATAGTTCCTGTGAATTATTATGGGTGGAGGTTACACTCAACAACCGAGCTAGATTAATAATTGGCTCCTTTTACCGACCTCCCGACTCAGCAGCATTAGTGGCAGAACAACTGAGAGAAAATTTGGAATACATTTCACATAAATTTTCTCAGCATGTTATAGTCTTAGGTGGAGATTTCAATTTACCAGATATAGACTGGGACACTCAGATGTTTAGGACGGGTGGTAGGGACAGAGCATCGAGTGACATTATACTGAGTGCACTATCCGAAAATTACCTCGAGCAATTAAACAGAGAACTGACTCGTGGAGATAACATCTTAGACCTACTGATAACAAACAGACCCGAACTTTTCGACTCTGTATGTGCAGAACAGGGAATCAGTGATTATAAGGCCGTTGCAGCATCCCTGAATATGGAAGTTAATTGGAATATAAAAAAAGGAAGGAAGGCTTATCTGTTTAGCAAGAGTAATAGAAGGCAGATTTCAGACTACCTAACAGATCAAAACGAAAATTTCTGTTCCGACACTGACAATGTTGAGTGTTTATGGAAAAAGTTCAAGGCAATCGTAAAATGCGTTTTAGACAGGTACGTGCTGAGTAAAACTGTGAGGGACGGGAAAAGCCCACCGTGGTACAACAACAAATTTAAGAAACTACTGTGAAAGCAAAGAGAGCTTCACTCCAAGTTTAAATGCAGCCAAAACCTCTCAGACAAACAGAAGCTAAACGATGTCAAAGTTAGCGTAAGGAGGGCTATGCGTGAAGCGTTCGGTGAAATCGAAAGTAAAATTCTATGTACCGACTTGACAGAAAATCCTAGGAAGTTCTGGTCTTACGTTAAATCAGTAAGTGGCTCGAAACAGCATATCCAGACACTCCGGGATGATGATGGCATTGAAACAGAGGATGACACGCGTAAAGCTGAAATACTAAACACCTTTTTCCAAAGCTGTTTCGCAGAGGAAGACCGCACTGCAGTTCGTTCTCTAAATCCTCACACAAATGAAAAAATGGCTGACATCGAAATAAGTGTCCAAGGAATAGAAAAGCAACTGGAATCACTCAACAGAGGAAAGTCCACTGGACCTGATGGGATACCAATTCGATTCTACACAGAGTACGCGAAAGAACTTGCCCCCCTTCTAACAGCCGTGTACCGCAAGTCTCTAGAGGAACGGAGGGTTCCAAATGATTGGAAAAGAGCACAGGTAGTCCCAGTCTTCAAGAAGGGTCGTCGAGCAGATGCGCAAAACTATAGACCTATATCTCTGATGTCGATCTATTGTAGAATTTTAGAACATGTTTTTCGCTCGAGTATCATGTCTATTTTGGAAACCCAGAATCTACTATGTAGGAATCAACATGGATTCCGGAAACAGTGATCGTGTGAGGCCCAACTCGCTTTATTTGTTTATGAGACCCAGAAAATATTAGATACAGACTCCCAGGTAGATGCTATTTTTCTTGACTTCCGGAAGGCGTTCGATACAGTTCCGCACTGTCACCTGATAAACAAAGTAAGAGCCTACGGAATATCAGACCAACTGTGTGGCTGGATTGAAGAGTTTTTAGCAAACAGAACAAAGCATGTTGTTATCAATGGAGAGGTGTCTACAGACGTTAAGGTAACCTCTGGCGTGCCACAGGGGAGTGTTATGGGACCATTGCTTTCCACAATATGTGTAAATGACCTAGTGGATAGTGTCAGAAGTTCCATGCGGCTTTTCGCGGATGATGCTGTAATATACAGAGAAGTTGCAGCATTAGAAAATTGTAGCGAAATGCAGGAAGATCTGCAGCAGATAGGCACTTGGTGCAGGGAGTGGCAACTGTCCCTTGACATAGACAAATGTAATGTATTGCGAATACATAGAAAGAAGGATCCTTTATTGTATGACTATACGATAGCGGAACAAACACTGGTAGCAGTTACTTGTGTAAAATATCTGGGAGTATGCGAGCGGAACGATTTGAAGTGGAATGATCATATAAAATTAATTGTTGGTAAGGCGGGTACCAGGTTGAGATTCATTGGGAGAGTGCTTAGAAAATGTAGTCCATCAACAAAGGAGGTGGCTTACAAAACACTCGTTCGACCTATACTTGAGTATTGCTCATCAGTGTGGGATCCGTACCAGATCGGGTTGACAGAGGGGGTAGAGAAGATCCAAAGAAGAATGGCGCGTTTCGTCACAGGGTTATTTGGTAACCATGATAGCGTTACAGAGATGTTTAATAAACTCAAGTGGCAGACTCTGCAAGAGAGGCGCTCTGCATCGCGTTGTAGCTTGCTGTCCAGGTTTCGAGCGGGTGCGTTTCTGGATGAGGTATCGAATATATTGCTTCCCCCTACTTATACCTCCCGAGGAGATCACGAATGTAAAATTAGAGAGATTAGAGTGCGCACGGAGGCTTTCAGACAGTTGTTCTTCCCGCGAACCATACGCGACTGGAACAGGAAAGGGAGGTAATGACAGTGGCACGTAAAGTGCCCTCCGCCACACACCGTTGGGTGGCTTGCGGAGTATAAATGTAGATGTAGATGTAGTATATATTTTCTTTAATGTCGTTTGTTGTTAGCAATATTAACCTATTCCCAAGAGTTAGCAGCTTTCACTCAGCTAATACTAGGCAGAAATCAAATCTGCATGTGGAATGCACTTCCTTGACTCTTGTGCAGAAAGGAGTGCAGTATTCTGCTGCATCCATTTTCAATAAGCTACCACAAGAACTCAAAAATCTTAGCAGTTGCCCAAACTCTTTTAAGTCTAAACTGAAGAGTTTCCTCATGGCTCACTCCTTCTATTTTGTCGAGGAGCTCCTGGAAGAGCTAAAAAATTAAGCAAATTCTAGTGTTACATTGTTGATTTTCTTTATTTAAACTTACAATTTGTCACCTGAATATGTTTTTTTATATTTCATTTTATCTGTTTCTAATATCGTGTTATAATTTCATGTATTGACTCGTTCCATGACCTTGGAGACTTCTCCTTAATTTGGTCCCACAGAACAATAAATAAATAAATAAAAATAAATAAAGGAACGGTCCAACAAAAAAATGGCTCTGAGCACTATGGGACTCAACATCTTAGGTCATAAGTCCCCTAGAACTTAGAACTACTTAAACCTAACCAACCTAAGGACATCACACACACCCATGCCCGAGGCAGGATTCGAACCTGCGACCGTAGCAGTCCCGCGGTTCCGGACTCCAGCGCCAGAACCGCACGGCCACCACGGCCGGCGAACGGTCCAACACCCTTGCCACCCTGCTCTCCTGACAATATGACCCTTGACTTTTTTTTTTTCTAGGGCTATATCAAGGATAGAGTCTTCGTCACACCAGATGCTGGCATTGACAAACTGAAGGCCAGGATACAAGCTGCTGTGGGCACTGTGACAGAGCACGTGTTACAAAACACCTGGCAGGAACTGGAATATCGCCTCGACATTCTCCGTGCTACCAAGGGAGCACATGTTGAGGTTTACTAACGTAAGTGCTCTTGAAAAAAACTAGTAACACTAAACTATGTAATGGCATCAAATGTAAATTATTATATCAAATAGTTATTCTGTAATAAATTGTTATAATTAGGGCAAGACTTGGTGCTCACCTTGTATTTCTGTAGATGTATAACAGCAGGAAGCCCTTGGCTCAGGTCTCTCAGTGATATTTGACATAGAAACACATGATCATTTCTTACACCTGTTTTCTATATCAGAGACATAAAAATGTTAAAAGCTGTCTTCTCACTGTCCATTTAGAAGACAGAAATCAAAGGTTATTTTTCAAGTAACAACTATTTATCTACAAGCACAGTTGTAGTTACTAGAGATGTGATGGTGTGACAGTAGGCTAGTGTGATCAGAGGGTCTCATCACTTTTGTGTACGCAATTAGGAACTACTGATTTCAACCTGAACATTGACTAATTTAGAAAAAAATTCTTACTATTCCCACTCTAGACAATTTCTCAAGCATTTTATTCAGTGTTCTGGAGCACAATTAACAATGCAGGCACAAAAAAAGCATTACTTATCTTTAACACAACAGAAAACATTTGATTAACATATCTCTGTTCATATTAGAAAATCTTGTATTTCTCCTATTAACAGTTGTATTGCATATCTGTCTGGTTGAGTGAAAAGTGAGAATGTGGCCTCAAGTGACCAAAGGGAATAAATATCAAACTCAGTTGTCAGTTGTGTTGCTAGGTGACATGTGTGAATATAAAACAGGTGTCCTCAGTTATATTATATAGGTTACTGTGCAAGTGGACTCATGTAGAATTTCCATGACATATTGAGCTCTATTTTAAGTATTCAGAAGTGCAAGCCATTGACATGGAACAGTGACAAAGTTTTTCCAATTTCACTCCACTTAATACTTTCAGACTTACACAAAAATGTAGTAATGTGGAATCCATTACAACATCTACTATAATAAAGATATTACAATAAGACACAAGAGATTTTACAAAATATTTCTCTCGGTACTGATAACAATTCATCTCATAAATCTAAAAAATCATAATCAGGTTTTTTCTGATAGATGGTGGATATCCATGTTCAAATAATTCACCATGCATAAATGACAGAGAAAAACTATCACACCACATTGCTTCGTGTATTTCAAGATAAAGTGTAAAAGTAGACAGCACTTTTATTTAAACATGATGAATGTGCAACAGAAGAATGATAACAATGTATACTGTTAAGCAATACAATGAGAAAGTGGTTGGTTTGGATACATGCTTTTGATGTACTTAGTATGAAGCAACGAACTCTTCACTTACAGATGTGGACTACACATTCAAAAAAGTAGCAACTTTTTTTCCAACACCTAGGGAAGGAAGATGATAATGTTAGTGTCTGTGAATGTAGAACTAGCATGATAAACAGGTCTCTCCTTTAATATATAAAATCAAAATATAAAGCAAGAACATTACTGGTCCATTTCTCCAAGAATTGAATATAACTGTCATACAAAATTAACATCTGTTACTGAAGGAACTGCCTTTTCAAGAATAGTGTCTTCCAGTGAAGGCACAGAAGTAAGCAGGAGAGTAAGGTAAGTGGTTTACACACATCTGCAATTATTTTTCTTCCATATGTTTAACTAGTGCCACAAAAAGTGAACTACAATAAAAATAGGCGCATATGAGGTGAATACTAAACAAAAGTTTATTACACACAATTCAGTGTCTAACAATGACTACCTCCTTGATTTTGTTAAGTCATATAAACTGAATTGTTTATCTGAAAGGAATACTAAATGAGAATATCAGATGAACTATGGCTTCTGCATGAAGGAATATCATTATGAACTGCTATGAAAGAAAGGACTTTATGATACACAAGAATAATTCTGTTACACTAATGCACAGCAATAACACAAAACACAGCATAGTGATAGCTTACTAAGCTTATTTCTGCAACTAGTATTTCCATTGGTGTCACAGTTGTTCCATCCCTAAATAATCTTTGAACATGAGCATGCACAGTACCGTATATATTCATCGCAAAAATACTAGAATTAATTAGAAGTTGTCATACGATGCGTAACAAGAGAAAGCACTAATCACAGGTCACTCATTGATAATTAACACTGCAGTCAACAGTTAAAACGCCAAAAGCTGATACATTATTGAAATTTTGGATGAAGCCAACCACAGCTGGTTCCACAGTCAAGAGTTCCATGTCTATGAATGTAGTTGTAGTAACTTCATATGCACTGGTGTGGCACTAGGCAGTAAAAAACAGAAGAGTGTAACTCATTAAGATTCATTGTTACAGCCTTTCTTTTCTCCTTCTACTCAATAACAATGTTCAACAGGACATCCATGTATAGAACAATCACATTTCTTAGTGATTTGTAACATCACTTTCTATGCAAACACACAAAAGCATTATTTCATTTTGACTCAATGAACAATTTTTAATTAACTTATCTGTATAGAAGAGTGTTGTAGCTTCACACACTTTTCATACTTGCACCTCTTGTGAGCCCCATAATAGAAGTTTAATATATTTTCTGATTGCATTTGGAAGTAATAGCATACACTTTACATGTGATGCACTATTTTTGTCAAATTACAAAGCTACTACAAATATGTAAGATTTTTTCAAATGTGAAAAACTGGTCAGGGTACAACATGGTCATGTACCTACCAATAAATATTCTTTTCAGATTTAAAATTACTGAAATTGGTAAAATCTTATTAATACTCCATATAATAATCTATGTGTTACATTATCACTCTACTACATGTCAATAATTAGGCAGTCAATCAAATGAAGAGGAAGTATTATCAAAGCCTAGATAAAAGTTAACAGAAGCAATTGGAATCCAATGCAGATTGCCATTTCTGAAATGGGGAAATATGTGATAACATTAAAGAAACTCATTTCACTGGGTATGTGCTTGAAGCTAAATAGACCTTCTATTCCAATGGGCAAGGTGATGCACAACACAAAGTGTGGCTTAACTATTCACATGTTAGGCAATTAGCTATAAAAAATTACAGAATTTTACTCACCATAAAACAAGTTAACTGTACAATAACAATAATTTCAAAATAGCTTTAATTTATTAACAACACTTAAACGTGTAGAACTCATAATATTTACAAATGCTCCACAAAACAACCTCGTGTCTCACAAGAACAAAAACAGTAGAAAACACAAGAAACTGCTTAAGGACATCTCCTCCATGCTGTCCTTCATGTCATTATAAAATGGATCACTAGACTGAAACACCAAACAGGGAACATCGTATGTTCCTGGGTATACTTTCACACTTTTCCACTACTAAACTATTAGAGAATATTGGTGGAGTTCATTTCAACACCAAGAGAGTCCATCAGAAAATGTTCCTTGAACTAAACAAATAGCACAAATACTAGATACAGCTGTTTACTATACTGCTATGTGAAACTTTCCATTGTCAGATAGTATATACTCAGTTATTTACGTTGTTCTATTGGACTCATGGAGCTGTTTGATTTCATACTTAAATTTAATGACATACCCATTCTATACTTGTTTTACTAAGAACAATTTGCAGGTGTTAAAATCCAGGTTAAGTATTAAGTCTCGCAACCATCATACTTCGAATAATGCCAAAGCTTTTCCCATTTCACTCCAGTTAATATATTCAGGTTTATGAACTAATTTATTAATGCCTCATCCTGTTATACAATCTTTTTAATATTTACATTATGTATAAAACACAGCAAATTTTAGAATAATCTAGTACCAATATCGATGACATTTCATTTAAAAAATCTGTATAGGTATTACTGAGCCATGGCTGATATCAGTTTCTAAATACTTCATCTGTTATTAACTCATGAGGCCAAAATATTAAATGATTGAAAGTACAAGATGGAATAGCAATAATATTATATAAAGGATAAATTACTAATCATCATAAAGGGGGTATGTTGTGTTGATAACAGGCACACCAAAAAGACTGTCATGCATTTGTTGCCCAGCATCTTCAGACTGTCAGGCTTGTGTTTGCACACAGTTGACATAACATGAGCACACAGTATATAGAATACTCTTTTTAGAGATATTTCAACAGCATAATGTATCATATACATGAATTTAGAAAATAAGGGATCCTAACATGGCACCTTCAGGCATTTCATGTTTTACATCACTAATTGTTGACACCATCTGTTTTGAGCAACACAAATTAACTCCCATTCTCACATATGATTTTATCAGTTCATACACAGTTCCACTAATAACTGGGTTCTATTACTTTTAATATAGTGATGGTGGCAAAACTAAACATGTTTTCCAAATCAAGGAACAATCTAGTAAGATACCGCTTGTTCTCTGTTGTTCCAGTTACTATTCTGTCTATTAACTGTGCTCCTCAAAAGTCATGATGGGTCAGACTGCACTCCATTACAGTTGTAGCAGCACCACCGTTTACAATGGGAAAAGGTTATCTTTGGTGTAATATTTCAGAGCACACAAGTTACAACCAGGAGTGGGACTGTTGACAGTAAGTTATGCTACCAGCGCTTGCAAAGTAGAATGGAGGCCACAGGGCTGCAGACCTGCTGAAAAGAGTAAGTGCAGCGGTTTGCATGGTGCAAGTTACAGGCAGAAGGGGCCCACTGGTGCAACCCATGTGTTATGAGTACGTGATTCGGAGCAATGCATTAGCAAAACAGAGGCGCACAGCCACTCATAACTAGGTGCCAGTTCACTAACAAGGCATTCAAGTGTGAGAGGTCTCCTGGACAGCGGGGCGTGTCACACCATTGGCTACACGCAACAGCAGATGGGGTGCCAGTGTTCCCATCCATGGCAGGTCACTAGTTCGACCCTCTGAGGCCAACATGGGGTCCGCAGCCAGCCAGCGGTGAGCTACACCATGGTTTGCCACTGCAGGCAATCTTGTTGGCTCCCAACACATGCCACAGGCAGCCCGAGGCAAGGGCTGCAAATTCGGACACCGGATCACGGTCGCTTGTTGTCACCACAATCTTAGCCACTCCGGTGAGGAGGCAATGAGGCGGCAGGGATGGTGACCGCTGAGATGACTGCCGGCACAGCCTGACGTCATCACAACCCTGCGGCAGTACAAGGCCGATACACAGCAGGATATTGCATGGGTCGCTGAGGCAGCCATTCCCTGATTCACAGACAGCAAAGTGGTTTGCTCAGCATTGCGTGACCTGGTGACGCAGACCAAGAGGAATAGGGGCACTGTAGCTGGAAATAATAAATCACTTGGGAAACTCGGATGAGTTTTAAAATGGCGCATCATGACATCCCATCTTCGTCCAACATTCCTCTACACAGTCCTCCTATGGAGCAAAATTCCTTGGCAGTACAGGGAATGGACCTAAAGCTCTATGCATAGCAGTCAGTTCCACTGACCACTTATATGGCAATGCATGTATGACATAGCACACTTTACACAATCTGTCTCTACATTTCAATATCACTTCATATTAGAAATCCTGCCTCACAAGTTAATGTTCTTTCCGGCTGTGTTTTCATACTTATCTTCAAATATTTCATCTATTCACAAATGACAAAACAAGCTATTGTACCATACTGCTTCATATACAGCCAGGTAAAGTTTAGAACTGGATTGCATTTCATCTTAATCCATGGTGAGCATGCAATGGAAGAATAGAAATGATTTGCTTTTTGAATTTTTTAAATGTTAGAGGATATCGTGTAGATTCAGGCTGTAGGTACAGTAAGTATGAAGCAATGAGTTCCCCAGTTTGAGACCTGGAATACATAATTGAAAATCCAGTAAATTTTTTCAGACAACCAGGGAAGGATGTTGAAAGTGCTAGTGTCTGTCAACCTTCAAGTAACAACTGCTTGTCTACTAGCAATTTTAGAAAACAAATCTTTCTTACTATTGCTACACTAGAAAACTTTTCAAGGATTTTATTCAGAGCTCTGGAGCATCACTCACAATTCAAACAAATAAAAGCATTATTTATTTTAAAGACAATAGTAAACATTTCATTAATGTATCTCTGCTCATGTATTAGAAAATCTTGTTATATCTCCCATTAAAAGCTCATATTATCTACCTGTCTGGTTGAGTGAAAGGTCAGAATGTTGTCTCATCTGACAAAAGGGAACAAATATCAAACATAGTTGTTAGTTGTGTTGCCTGTTTATATGTGTGATTGTGAAATAAGTGCCCTCAGTTGTTTGTAGGTTATTGTTCAAGTGGATTGATGTAGAATATTTTAAGGATTAAGAAGTACAAGACACTGACATGGAAAAATGACAACGTATTTCTAATATCATTGCACTTAATATATTTACACTTACACACTAATGTATTAATGTCAAATCTGTTACACATCTTTTTATAAACAGATTGCAATATGACACAACAGATATTACAAAATCTTTCTCTTGGTACTAATATCATTTCACCTTATAAATCTAAACAGTCACGATCAGGTTTTTTCTTACACATGGTTGATAACCATGTTCAAATAATTCATCTGTGCACAAATAAAAAGGAGAAACTATTACACCACTTTGCTTTGTGTATTTCAAGTTACAGTGTAAAAGTAGATAGCACTTTTATTTAAACATGACGAATATGCAACAAGAGAATGCTAACAATGTGTATTGTTAAGCAGTACAATGTGGAAGGAGATGGTTTGAAAACATGTTTTTTATACTTTAAGTATGAAGCAACAATCTCTTCACTTACAGATAGAGACTATACATACAAAAACTAGCAGATTTTTTCAAACACCCAGGGAACGAAGAGGATAATATTAATGTCAGTGAACTTAGAGCTTGCATGATAACTATATCTCTCTTATAATAAAAGAAATCATGTCTTCCAGAGAAGGCAACAAAATAAGCAGAAGGAGACAAAGGTAAGTGGTTTATATATATTTGCTGTAATGCTGCTTCCATATGTTTACTCATTACCAGATAAAGTGAACTGATCTAAAAATAGGCACATATGAGGTGAATATTAAACATAATTTAGAACACAGCATTCACTGTCTAGCAATGAGAGCATTTTTTATATGATTAAGTCTGAGAGTGCTAAATATCTGGGATTACAATTTGATAAAAAATTCAGTTGGGAATGGTATATCACATAATCGCTAAAGCGCCTAAACAAGTCTGTAATTGCAGTGAGAATGATGTCAGATGTAGAAGATGTAAATATAAAAAGTGAGAATCATGTCAAATGTAGGACATACAGACACAAAAAGTAAGCAGAAGGAGACTAACGTAAGTGGTTAATACATATTTGCAGTAAAATTTCTTCCATATGTTTACCCACTGTCACATAAAGTGAACTCAGACAAAAATAAGCACATATGAGGTGAATATTAATATTATTTTTAACACATTTTCACTGTCTAGCAATGACTGCATCCCTGATTTTGTTAAGTTTTATAGTGTTATATTTCTGGGATTACAACTCGATAATAAATTTAAATGATAAAGGCATATCACAGAATTGTCTGTATTTGCAGTGAAGAATCACGTCGGATTGTAGGAGATATAAATATAAAAAAACTTGCATACTTCACTTACTTTCAGTCTTTTATGTCATACAGGATGATATACTGGGGCAACTCATCAAACTGCGCAACAGATATCATTGAGCAGAAGCATGTAATAAGAATCATTTATGGTGTAAATTCAAAAACATCATCAACAAACCTATTCAAGGAACTTTGTAGCCTACCCTGTGGTTCCTAGGATATTTATTCCTTAATGAAATTTGTTGCAAGTAATATATCTCTCTTTCCAATGTGGCCGCAGCTTGTGGTCTAGTGCCTAGGGTTGCTACCTCTGGATCGTGGGGTCCTGAGTTCAATTCCTAGCCGCGTTTGGGATTTTCTCTGCCTGGGGACTGGGTGTTTGTGTTGTCCGCATATTCAATTATCATTGATGAAAGTGGTTAGATTGGATTGTGTACAGATTGGGATTGTGTAGGGGCACTGATAAGCATGCATTTGAGCACCTCACAAACCGAACATCATCAACATCGGCATCTTTCCAATGAGTAGCTCAATACACAGTATCAGTACTAGGAATAAGAACAATCTACATAAAGAACTAAAATCACTTACCTTGATCCAAAAAGGGGTCCAATATTGAGGACCACACATTTTCAATATCATGCCAGATGCTATTAAAAACTTGGTTTCAGATAAAGCATGGTGTAGTCAGAGCTTGAAAGTCTTTTTGATAGGCAACTCATTCTACTTTACAGACGAATACCTTAACAGGGACTGTTAGACCTGCTTAAGCAAAAATGTCTCTCAGTTTTCAGTTTTTGCAGCACTTGACACACAGTCAAGATCAGTTATTTTGTGTAAGATAAATATATTACAAGTTAATAACTATGTTTCATTCTAACAGCATAATAATTCTGCAAAAATATTAGCAGTTCCAGTTTACTGTAATGTATTAAAATATTTTAACAATCTCCCTGACAAATAATCAGTGCAGTAAGAATTACACTCAAAAGTTTTATGTTTTTTATTTTATAATTTTGGATATGTTCCATACCTACAAGAATCATTTAATTTTTGGGTCTACGGAACGAAAACAGAATCATTTCATCTAATATAATCTGATATAAATTGAACTGTTTACCTGAAAAGAACACTACAGGAGAGTATTAGGCAATCTATGACTTCTGCATGAAGCAATATCATTATGTACTGATATGAAAGGAAGGATTTTATGGTGTATAGAAAAGTTTTTCTTTAACTTATGTACAATACAAACATATAGGATACAATAATGGTAATTTATTAAGTTTATTTCTGCAAACAATATTATCACTGATGTTACTGTTGTTCTATCCTTAACAAATCTTAGAACAAGAGCATGCAGAGTACCATATTCATCATGAAACTATTAAATTACTTACATGCTGTCATTAAATGTGTAACACTAGAAATCATTGAGCTCAAATCACTCATTGATACTATTTATTGCCATTGATTTTCTTTCCACAGTCCAGTTTTATTACAGCCAACAATGAAAACGTCAAAAGCTAATTAATTATTGACTTTTTGGATAATGCCAACCAGTTAAAAGTTGATTAACTCTCTTCAGTAAATTGATTCCTTAGGATGGATAGGATGTGTGATTGCCGTGTACGGACGCAGGAGTAGGTGGCCACTGTTCGCGAACAGCTGAACGTGTTGATGGCCGTGGTCAGCCGTCTTCAGGCTGCTGCCTCGGAGTGTAGTGGCAGTGGGGAGTCTGGTGCATCGCAAGGTACACCCCAGGTGTTACATGCTTCACCCACTGTCCCTGCTGTCGAGACATCTTCGCGGGTACCGGGCATGGTTGGTTCAGCCTCTCCCCAAGGGGAGTGGCGGGTTCAGCGGCGTTCGCGGCGCACGAGGCGGAGGGTAAATGTGGAGGCTGGCCGTGTCGCATTGCCCGCTCTGCCTGTGAGTGGACATGTGGCTGCTCCTTCAGCAAGGTCCGAGCAGGCACACGGGGGTAGGGGTTTATTAGTTATTGGGAGCTCCAACGTTAGGTGGGTGATGGAGCCCCTTAGGGAAATAGCGGAAAGGTTGGGGAAAAAGGCCAGTGTTCACACTGTCTGCTTGCCGGGGGGTCTCATCCGAGATGTGGAGGAAGCCCTACCGGCGGCGATAGAGAGCACTGGGTGCACCCGACTGCAAATTGTTGCTCATGTCGGCACCAATGACTCCTGCCGTCAGGATTCAGAGGTCATCCTCAGTTCGTGCAGGCGGTTGGCAGAATTGGTGAAGGCGGAAAGCCTCGCTAGCAGGGTGGAATCAGAGCTAACTATTTGTAGTATCGTTCCCAGAACTGATCGCGGTCCTCTGGTTTGGAGCCGAGTGGAAGGCTTAAACCAGAGGCTCAGACGATTCTGCGGAGATCTGGGGTGCAAATTTCTCGACCTCCGCTATCGGGTGGAGAAATGTAGGGTCCCCCTGAATAGGTCAGGCATGCACTACATGCCGGAAGCGGCTACAAGGGTAGCAGACCACGTGTGGAGTGCACATGGGGGTTTTTTAGGTTAGAGAATTCCCTCCCTAGGCCCGACAAGAAGCCTCCTGAGATGTGGCAAGGTAGGAGTAGGCAAAATGCAACAGGGAATAACAATATTAATGTGCTAATAGTAAACTGCAGGAGTGACTATAAAAAGGTCCCAGAACTGCTCTCATTAATAAACGGTCACAACGCCAGTATAGTACTGGGGACAGAAAGTTGGCTGAAACCAGATGTAAACAGTAATGAAATCCTAAACTCAGATTAGAATGTATACCGCAGAGACAGGCCGGACAGTGAAGGGGGAGGCATGTTTATAGCAATAAGAAGTGCAATAGTATCGAAGGAAATTGACGGAGATCCGAAATGTGAAATGATTTGGGTGAAGGTCACGGTTAAAGCAGGCTCAGACATGGTAATTGGATGTCTCTATAGGCCCCCGGGCTCAGCAGCTGTTGTGGCTGAGCACCTGAAGATAATTTGGAAAATATTTCGGGTAGATTTCCCCACCATGTTATAGTTCTGGGTGGAGATTTTAATTTGCCGGATATAAACTGAGAGACTCAAACGTTCATAACGGGTGGCAGGGACAAAGAATCCAGTGAAATTTTTTTTAAGTGCTTTATCTGAAAACTACCTTGAGCAGTTAAACAGAGAACCGTCTCGTGCCGATAACACATTAGACCTTCTGGTGACAAACAGACCCGAACTAACTGAAACAGTTAACGCAGAACAGGGAATCCACGATCATAAAGCGGTTACTGCATCGATGATTTCAGCCGTAAATAGAAATATTAAAAGAGGTAGGAAGATTTTTCTGTTTAGCAAAAGTGACAGAAAGCAGATTACAGAGTACCTGACAGCTCAACACAAAAGTTTTGTGTCAAGTACAGATAGTGTTGAGGATCAGTGGACAAAGTTCAAAACCATCGTACAATATGCGTTAGATGAGTATGTGCCAAGCAAGATTGTAAGAGAAGGAAAAGAGCCACCGTGGAACAACAACCGAGTTAGAAAACTGCTGTGGAAGCAAAGGGAACTTCACAGCAAACATAAACATAGCCAAAGCCTTGCAGACAAACAAAAATTATGCGAAGCAATATGTAGTGTGAGGAGGGCTATGTGAGAGGCGTTCAATGAATTCGAAAGTAAAGTTCTATGTACTGACTTGGCAGAAAATCCTAAGAAATTTTGGTCTTATATCAAAGCGGTAGGTGGCACAAAACAAAATGTCCAGACACTCTGTGACCAAAATGGTACTGAAACAGAGGATGACAGACTAAAGGCCGAAATACTAAATGTCTGTTTCCAAAGCTGTTTCACAGAGGAAGACTGCACTGTAGTTCCTTCTCTAGATTCTCGCACAGATGACAAAATGGTAGATATCAAAATAGACGACAGAGGGATAGAGAAACAATTAAAATCGCTCAAAAGAAGAAAGGCCGCTGGACGTGATGGGATACCAGTTCGATTTTACACAGAGTACGTGAAGGAACTTGCCCCCCTTCTTGCAGCGGTGTACCGTAGATCTCTAGAAGAGCATAGCATTCCAAAGGATTGGAAAAGGGCACAGGTCATCCCCGTTTTCAAGAAGTGACGTCGAACAGATGTGCAGAACTATAGACCTATATCTCTAACGTCGATCAGTTGTAGAATTTTGGAACACATATTATGTTCAAGTATAATGACTTTTCTGGAGACTAGAAATCTACTCTGTAGGAATCAGCATGGGTTTTGAAAAAGACGGTCATGTGAAACCCAGCTCGCGATATTCATCCACGAGACTCAGAGGGCCATAGACACGGGTTCACAGGTAGATGCCATGTTTCTTGACATCCGCAAGGCGTTCGATACAGTTCCCCACAGTTGTTTAATGAACAAAGTAAGAGCATATGGACTATCAAACCAATTGTGTGATTGGATTGAGGAATTCCTAGATAACAGAACACAGCATGTCATTCTCAATGGAGAGAAGTTTTCCGAAGTAAGAGTGATTTCAGGTGTGCCGCAGGGGAGTGTCATAGGACCGTTTCTATTCACAATATACATAAATGACCTGGTGGATGACATCGAAAGTTCACTGAGGCTTTTTGCAGATGATGCTGTGGTGTATCGAGAGGTTGTAACAATGGAAAATTGTACTGAAATGCAGGAGGATCTGCAGCGAATTGACGCATGGTGCAGGGAATGGCAATTGAATCTCAATGTAGACAAGTGTAATGTGCTGCGAATACATAGAAAGATAGATCCCTTATCATTTAGCTACAAAATAGCAGGTCAGCAACTGGAAGCAGTTAATTTCATAAATTATCTGGGAGTATGCATTAGGAGCGATTTAAAATGGAATGATCATATAAAGTTGATCGTAGGTAAAGCAGATGCCAGACTGAGATTCATTGGAAGAATCCTAAGGATATGCAATCCGAAAACAAAGGAAATAGGTTACAGTACGCTTGTTTGCCCACTGCTTGAATACTGCTCAGCAGTGTGGGATCCGTACCAGGTAGGGTTGATAGAAGAGATAGAGAAGATTCAACGGAGAGCAGCGCGCTTTGTTACAGGATCATTTAGTATTCGCGAAAGCATTATGGAGATGATAGATAAACTCCAGTGGAAGACTCTGCAGGAGAGACGCTCTGTAGCTCGGTATGGGCTTTTGTTAAAATTTCGAGAACATACCTTCACCGAAGAGTCAAGCAGTATATTGCTCCCTCCTACGTATATCTCTCGAAGAGACCATGAGGATAATATCAGAGAGATTAGAGCCCACACAGAAGCATACCGACAATCCTTCTTTCCGCGAACAATACGAGACTGGAATAGAAGGGATAACCGATAGAGGTACTCAGGGTACCCTCCGCCACACACCGTCACGTGGCTTGCGGAGTATGGATGTAGATGTAGATGCTTGGTTGAACAATCATCAGTTTCCTGTCTGTCGATATATGTGTCATTACTTCAAATGTGATGTTGTGCCACTAGGCAGCAGAAGAACAGAAGAGTGTAACTCATCAAGATTCATTATTACAACACTCGTGTTCTCCTGCCGCACAATGACAATGTTTGACAGGGAATACAGGTATATATTGAATAATGCTTTTTAGTTATGTGAAATATCACATTCTATGGACAAATTAAGAGGAAGTATTAACAAGACTGAGATAACGGTTAAAAAAATTTTGAACAGAAGCTATTGGTAACCAATGCCAATTTTCCTTTTAAAAATCGGGAAATTTATGAGGACATTAAAGAAACTCAGTTCAATGGCAAATATCAAGAGTCCCAAGGTGAAAGGATCCTCTCTTTCAAGGGACAAGGTGATGTACAACACAAAGTGTGGCTCCAGCATCCACACATTATATAATTAGTTATAAAAAAATACAGACTTTCCCCACCATAAAGCCCTTTAACTGAACATTAACTATACAGTTTTCATATATTATCAGCACTTAATAGTGTAGAACTCATAATATTTACAAATACTTCATAAAACAACCTCATGTCTCACAACAACAAAAACAGTAGAAAATGCAAGAAACTGCTTAAGGACATCTCTGCCATACTGTCCTTCATGTGATTATAATATGGATCACTGGACTCAAACACCAAACAGTTTCTCCCAGATACAATAATCTACCCTTAGAAAACTATTAGAGAATCTTGGTACATTTCATTTCAACACCAATTGAGTATATGAGAAAACGTGTCCTGAACAAACCAAAGGGCATAAACATTTGATATGGCTGTTAGCTGTATTGCAATTGTACCATTGTCAAATAGAAAGTACTCTGTTATTGCACTGTTCTATTGGACTCATGTAGCTGTTTGATTCTATACTTTAATTTAATGACATAACCACTCTCCACTTATTTCACTTAGAACAGTACAAAGATGTAAAACTCCAGCTTAATTATTAAGCCTCACAACCATCACATTTGCCATAATGCAAAAGCTGTTCACATTTCACTCACACTTATGTACTACCTTGTTAATACCTCATCCTGTTATGCTCTCTTATTTAAATGCAGATTATCTATAAAACACAGAGTATTTTAGAATAATCTAGTCTCAATATTGATGAAATTTCATCTAAAAAATCTATATAATTATGACAAGGATTTAATAATGTGTGGATGATATCAGTCTTTAAATACTTTATCTATCCTTATCTCATGAGGTCAACATATTAAACAACAGAGAGTGCAAGTTGGAATATCAATATTATATACAGGTTAAATTAATACCCACCATAAAGATGGCATGTTGTGTTGCTAAAAGGCTCAAAAAAGAGACTAATATGCATTTGTTGCACAGCATCTTCAGACTGTCAGGCTTGTGTTCCACACAGATGACATACCATCTGAATACAATATACCTTTTAGAGTTATTTGAATGGCACTCTGTATTATTTACATAGATCTGGAAAATAATGGATCCTAACATGGCACCTTGAGGCATTTCATGTTTTACATCAGTAATTTTTTACCATCGTTACTTTTCAATGGCACAAACTGATTCCTGTTGCTCACATATGATTTTATTTATTCATACACAGCACCTCTAATAGCCAGGTTCTGCAGCTCGTCAAGTAATATGGAGATGCTGACACAACCAAAAATTTTTCCAAGTCAAGGAACACTCCGGTAACATGCTGCTTGTTCTCAGTTATTCCAGTTACTATTTTGTCTATTATTTGTGCTGCAGCTACTAGAGTTAAATAGCTCCTCAGTTGTCATGATGAGGCTGACTGCACTCCACTAGTCCTCCCATGAAGGAAAAATTCATTGCAGTGCCTGGAATGGAACTCATTTTCTATGCTTAGCAGTCAGTTCGACACACCACTTTGCAATGGAAATGTACATAGGAGATAGCAGGCTTTACATAATCCGGATCACCATTTCAGTATCACTTCATTTTAGAAACCCTGCCTCTCAATGTAATGTTCATCCTGGCTGTTTTTTTCGACCCATTTTCCAAAATTTCCTCTATTCACTAATGACAAAGACAAGCTGTTGCAACATATCGCTTCATGTACATCTAGGTAAAGTGTGAAACAGGATTGCTTTTTATATTTATACATGGCGAACCTGCAAAGGGTGAATGGAAATGGTGAGCATCTTTAAATTATTCGATGAAATAGAACATGGTTTGGATTGAGGTTTTAGATACAGTAAGTATGAAGCAACTAGGTCCCCACTTCCACACCTGGAATATATAACTCAAAATCCATCAGATTTTGTCAGACAACTAGGGAAGAAAGTTGACAGTGTCTGTCAACTTAGACTTACCAATGACAGTCTATTATTCTTGTTAAAAAGTAACCTAATGCAAAATACAAAATATTAGCACCTGTAATTTTTAAGAAATGAAAATGCTTAGCGTATGCAATGAAGATTAAATATTGCATGAACAGACAATACAACAAGACCATCCTTAAGTGAGCCTGCAAAAGGATTTAGGAAGGACTACTGATTATGATTCACACACATTGACACTGATGGCTGATCCTAATGTTTGTCCATGTCCACATAGAGCGAACTCAAATCACAAAAAATACATATAAAGATCATATTAACAGTTTCATAACACAGCAATTAGTGTCTAACCCAGACAGAAAGCATGACAAAGTTGACACTGATGCAAGTGGAACAGTGTAACTGAAAAGTAGGTTAGATGACAGTATTACAAAATCAATTATTTCTGCATGTGCGAATCTTTTTGTGTATTGATGTGATAATTTTGGGAATGGTTGAGACAGAGAACTATTTTTGCTACACTAATAGAATAGTGGTTCCAAATTAAGCTCTGTCTCAAGTTGGTGTTGTACTGCTGTTACCAACATGCACTCACTAAGTACAACGTATACAATGAAAGTGTACAGCATGCTGAACATCTTCATAAACCAATAGAATCACTAAGTACAACATATACAATGAAAGTGTACAGAATGCTAAATATCTCCATAAACCAATAGAATCACTAAGTACAACATATACAATGAAAGTGTACATAATGCTAAATATCTTCATAAACCAATAGAATTACTGAGATATCTCTCCATACATGTATAACAACAGAAAGCACTTAGCTCTTGTCTATCAGTGATATTCAACATAGCCACACGTGTTCATTTCTAACACCTGTTTACTACATCAAATACCGAACAATATCAAATGCTTTATTGTCATTGAATGTTCAGAAGACTCGAATCAAAGCTGATCTTTCAACTAACAACTGCTTGCCTACCAGCACAGTCCTAGTTCTAGAGATAGGATGGTATGACACTAGCAAAGATGTGATCAGAGGATGTCACCACAATAATATATACACAGTTAAGAACTATTGATTTCAAACTGAAATTTGACAATGTTAGAAAGCAAATCCATCTTACTATTGCTACTCCAGAGAACTTCTCAAGCTTTTTATTCAGAGATCTGGAGTATCATTAACAAAGCAAATACATAACAGCATTATTAATCTTCAGGACAATAGTAAACATTTGATTAACATGTCTCTGCTCAAGTATTAGAAAATCTTGTTGTATCTCCCATTAACAGCTGATATTACCTATCTGTCTGCTCTCAGGCGACCAAAGGGAATGAATATCAAACATGGTTGTCAGTTGTGTTACCGGGTGTTATTTGCAATTGTGAAAAAAATGTCAGTTGTTTGTAGGGTATTGTTCAAGCAGACTGATATAAAAGTTTCTGGAGATAGGAGCTCTGTTTTAAGTATTAATATGTTTATGTCACTAACATAGATCATTCAGAAAGTATCTCCAATTTCACTCCACTTAATACATTCTAATCACTGATGTATTAATAACTAATCTGTTACAACATCTTCTTTTACAAACAGATTACTGTATGACACAGCAGATTTTACAAAATCTTTCCTTTGGTACTGATCACATTTCATCTTATAAATCTGGATAGTTATGATAGAGTTTATTGCAACATACGGTTGATATTCATGCTTAAATATTTCACACCACATGGCTTTATTTCAAGATAAACTGTAAAGCTAAACAGCAGTTTTATTTAAACATGATGAATATCCAAAAATAAAATGGTAACAATTTGTACAGTTAAGCAATAGTAATGAGAATTAGAATGGTATGTATAAATGTTTTTAATACATTAAGTATAAGCCAAGAAACTCTTCACTTACAATTACAGACTATGCATGCAAAAAAGTAGCTACTTTTTTTCAAGCACCAAGGGATGGGAGAGGATGACATTAGTATCTGTGAACTTAAAACCATCAGGAGAAATAAGTCTCTTCTATAATAAATGAAACCAAATTATATAGCAGGGAAAATTACTGATCTGTTTCTCCAAGAAATAAAGAATACACTCAAGCACAATGAACATCTCTTACTGAAACTATTGCCAATTCAAAAAAAGTGTCTTGCACTGAAGACAGAAAAGTAACCAGAAGCAGACTATAGCAAATGGTTTATACATAATTAGAGAAATATTTATTCCATATGTTTATCCATTGCCACATAAAGTGAACTGAAATAAAAAGAGGTACATACGTGGTGGGTGAATATTAAACACAATTTGTAACACACTGTTCACTGACTAGCAATGACTGCATCCTTTATGCAATTAATTCTAGTATAAAATGAATTTTTTATCCAAAAAGTATATTAAAGAAGAATATTAGACAATCTATGGCTTCTGCATCAAGAAATATCATTCCGTACTGATATGAAAGGAAGTACATCCTATTAAACAGAACGTTTTTGTTGAACTTATGTACTATACAAACATGTAAGATAGAAAAGCTTCTTTCTCCATTCAGCATTATCATTGATATTACTGCTGTCCTATCCCCAATAAATCATAGATCGAGGGCAAGTAGCGCACCATATAGACTCATCGCAAAACTACTAGAACTAATTATTTGTTATTAAATGTATGACACTAGAAAGCACTGAGCCCAGGTCACTCATTAATACTTACCATTGCTGAGGAGGTTCGTTCCTTAGACCAGTTTATTACAGTCAACACTTAAAACAGCAAAATGTGACACATTGTTAACCTTTTACATGATGCCAACAACTGTTTCCACAAACAACTGTTTATTGTCTCTCAATGTAGCTGTAGTTACTTTATTGTGATGGTGTGCCACTAGGCTGCGAGGAACAAAAAAGCGTAACTCAAACAGATACATCATTACAACCCTCCTGTTGCCCTGCTGCACAGTGGTGAGGTTCAACAGGAAACCCTCTTATCTACACAGTCATCCCTTTTTGTGATTTGAAAGCTCACTCTCTGTGCAAAAACATGAAAGCATACTTTTCTTTTGACTCAACGACAACTTTTAATTAAATTATCCATAAGGAAGAACGATGTAGCTTGGAACATTTCAAACTTTGGTCTCTTGCCGTCTTCATAATAAATGTTTGATATATTTTCTGTTTGCATTTTGAAATAATAGCATTTGCCTTGCATGTAAATCCATCTTTCCTATAATTGCAAAATGTACTCCAGTTATGAAAGATTTTTCCAAAGGTGAAAAATTGTCCCAAAGTACAAAACAGACAGGTAACATGGTCATGTGCGTATGAACAAACATTCCATTCACTCAACTGAAACACCTAACAGTTTACCCCAGATACAATACTCTTGCCCTTCAAAGCTAATATGATATCATAGTACATTTCATTCGTCTCCATGCAATGCAAATACATAAAACACTTATTTACCTTCTAGATTATACTAAACGTTGGATTAACAAGTCTCTGCTGCCATATTAGAAAATCTTGTTATATCTCCCATTAAAAACTGATATTACCTATTCATCTATTTAATATCTGAAACTGTTGCGAGTTGCGTTACCAGATGATATTTAAATACTAAACTCCTACTGAACAGGCCATGAAGGCACAACTGTACCGACTGACTGCCGTGTCATCCTCAGGCCATAGGTGTCACAGGATACGGAAATGGAGGGTCAACGCTATCGCAGCACTAAGTGTCTATTTCTGAGACAGAGGTGATATTTGCAATTGTGAAATAAATGTCTTCAGTTATTTGGCAGTTATTGTTCACGTGTGCTGATGTAGAATTTACTGCAGATATGGAGCTCTAGTTTAAGTACTAAGAAACTCCAGTCACTGACATCAATCAGTGAGAAAAGCTTTTCCACCTTCACTCCAGTTAGTACAATCTAATCACTAATGTAGTAATGTCTATCCTGTTACAGCACCTTCTTTAAAAAACAGATTACTGCATGACACAGCAGATTTTGCAAAATCCTTTTCTTGGAACTGATAACATTTCATATTATAAATCTGAATAATTATGATCAGGTTTTTTCTGGCATATGGTTGATATTCATGTTTAAATATTCCATCCATGCGTGAATGACAAAGAGATCTAATACATGTATTTAAAGATAAACTATAAAAGCAGTAAGCACTTTAATTCAAACATGATAAATATGCAAAAAGAGAATAATAACAATTTCTACTGTTAAGCTGTGAAAATGAGAAGTGGGATTGTTTTAATATATGCTTTTGATACATTAAGTATGAAGCAATAAACACTGCTTTTAATGATATAGACTATACATGCAAGAAAGTTGCAAATATTTTTCAAACACCTAGGGAAGGAAGCGGGGTAATGTTAGTGTTCTTGAACATAAAACCATCATGAGAAAGAAGACTCCCCTTCAATAAATGAAATCAAAATATGAAGCAGAAAGCACTAACGGTCTGATATAAATTATACTGTTTATCAGAAAACTAAGTTAAAGGTGAATATTAAGCTATCTATGTCTTCTGCTTTAAGAAATACAGTAACGAACTGATATGAAAGGAAGTACATTGTGATACACAGGAACATTTTTGTTAGACTAATGTACAATAAAAACACCTAATATAGAATAGTGGTAACTTATTAAACTTATTTCTCCATTCAGCAATCTCATTGATATTACTATTGTTCTATGCCTAACAAATCATACAACATGATCATGCAATACATGGCACAGATTCATTGCAAAAGTACTAGAATTATTAGTTGTCGTCATTAAATGTGTAACACTAGAAAACGCTGAGCACAGTTCACTAATTAATACTTACCATTGACGATGAAGGATTTCCCTTATACTAGTTTACCGTATGACACAGCTAATTTTGCAAAATCTTTTTTCTTCGTACTGATAACATTTCATCTTCTAAATCTGAATAATTATGATCAGGTTTTTTCTGGCATATGTTTGATATTCATGTTTAAATATTCCATCTATGCAAAAATGACAAGGAGATCTAACACCCCACACTGCTTCATGTATTTCAAGGTAAACTACAAAAGTAGGCAGCACTTTAATTTAAACACGATGAGTATGCAAAAAGAGAATAACAAAAATTTCTACTGTTAAGCTGTGAAAATGAGAAGTGGGAGGGTTCTGATACATGCTTTTGATACATTAAGTATGAAGCAATAAACACTGCTTTTAATGATAGAGACTATACATGCAAGACATTAAATCAAAATATAAAGCAGAAAGCACGAACAGTCTGTCTCTCCAGGAAATTGAAATTAA